>NC_087224.1:7833302-7883302 GCF_015104395.2 Macrobrachium nipponense
TCTGATTGTTGGGGGCCAGGAAAGCCTTTTGGAAAAAGGGCCTAAAAGGTCTGAAAAAGGTCGTTTCACGTTGAGTAAAGATACGGGATTTTTAGGATAGGATATTCATAATTTATTTATTAGAATGAAAATGTAGAAAATAAATAATTTGCATATTAAACAATACAGAACAATTATTTATAATAAAATATAGCGTATTTATTTTAATTTTCGACTGTGAAACGACGCGCTTTTTAAACCGTAGATTTTTTAGCGCGCGGCCCTAGTAAGCTAGAGGTTCGCTCACGCCTTGTTCCTCAACGAAGCACAAACAATACGCTTTTAATCGAAATAGCGGGAACGCTTTCGTACCTCGATTTGAATTTCCAGGAGTCCTCTCTATGCACTGATTGTTTAAACTGTCCAAAACTCGTCCCGGTGCCTATAACCGTGACATGTTTTTGGACTCCGGGTGGGCTAATGCACCGAGCTAGATCCCGATGGATTAACTGGTATGACGTCTCATTTGCATAAAAAAAAAAAGCTTCGAAAGTTTTCGTATATAAATAAAATCTGCAGTATCCACCAATAATAATAGCAGTCTTGCATCCCATTGCGTTTTCTAGTGAGTCAAGATTCTACCTGAAGAAAAAAATATATCCAAGCTATTGAGAAGTTAGATATATTTTTTTTCTTCGGATTGAATCTTGAATCTTTCTTTAAATGGAATCTTGAATCTTGAATCAAGATTCATTCTGAAGAAAAAATATATCTAAGCTGTTGAGAAGTTAGACATATTTTTTTCTTCAGAGTGAATCTTGATTCGAGCTTCCAAGATCAATCTGAAGGAAGATTCAAGATTGAATCTGAATCTTCTTCAGATTGAATCTTGAGTCTTTTTTCAAATGGATTCCTTTAATCTTTCTTCAGATTGAATCTTGAATCTTTTTTCAAATGGATTCTTTAATCTTTCTTCAGATAAATCTTGAATCTTTCTTGAGATTAAATCTTGAATCTTGAATCTTGAATCTTTCTTCAATGAATCTTGAATCTTGAATCAAGATGCAATCTGAAGAAAAAATATATCTAAGCTATGAGAAGCAGAAAACTTCTCTGGAGAAGAAATATATGGAAGCCACTGAGAATTTTCTGCTTCATTTAAACGAAGAGTTCGGGTTTTAACAAAAATCCATCCTCAGATTTTTTCATTTTTAATTTTCAGTCACTTAATACCAAATGAGCAGCAATCATCAGGTATTTATAAATACAAATCCCATTACTACCAGGGCAATGTAGTTTGGAAGATAGTAAAGGCATTTATTTGGAAATATTTAGAAATGTTAGGGCACATGAACTATTTTAGTCTAGGCATAGTTTAGTGTCATTTATCATCAGTCTGCAGATCATAATAAACTCATAATTATATATTTTTTTACAGGTATTGCCTTTAGATCCTGGAGTGACTGAGACTATATACCTGGAGACATAAACTTTGACGCGTCACAGTGAAAGGTTAGTCAAACTTATACTTCTAGACCTGATAAACTTATTGTATGTCTATGGGTTTAGTTTAAACTGAAATACTACATTTTTTTATGAATTTTCTGTGATATTTCAGTTTAGCTGCTAGATCATGAAACCACGCACAATTTTAATTTTTCCATTTTTTTAAAAGTCCATTTTTTAAAAGTATTTTTTAGAGAGTATTATATGGTCATTCAGATATTAAGGGAATGATGTTTATTATTTTTTCTTTTGTTATATGATAATCAAAGTCCTTGTTTTCAATCACGGTCGTGTATATAAGGAGGTCAAATACATATTTCAACGTGGCTGCATCCTAACTTAACCTTGACTTAACGTAGCCTAACCTAACCCACTCCTATTAAACCGTTTCATTCAATTAGGGAAAACTTCATTTGGAAGGATTCACAATTCGGATCCTTACTTTACAAAATCATTTCCTGTTTATTTGATTTTTTTTTGCAATATATTTGTATTGAGACTTAAAAAATAGAGACAGATATTCATTATTTGCCTTATTCATTACTTTACTGTAGTAACCACAACAATATATATTGATTGGAATCTTAGAAATACATGACAGGCGTCCGGTTTGATAAACTAACGAATCTCAGGCATTTGCCATAGTCTAAACTTTTATTCAGTTCAAAATGCTTTCTCTTGCTCCCAGTATTTGGAAAGGAACACTATAAACAAATACAATACCAGAATCTTAGCCATTTGCCATTGTTAATGCATTTTCAGTTGCAGTCGCCGTTCTCCTGTTCGCAATTGTAGCGTCGTACTAGAAACACGTAAAATACAAGGCGTTAGCGTCATCCCAAAAATAAGACCAAACCCCCCCTTCCCCCTCCTTCCCACTAGGTCTTCCTCCTCATTTGCTGCTCCTCCATCCGTAAAATTTGTATTTATCGCTGATCGAATTAACCTACGTCGAAGTGAAAACCCGATTAGGACCCACCCAGCATTTAGAATTTGTAGTGCAGATGTAGATAATTAGGCTAATGTTACAGCAGTAATTTCATCAGGAGTGGCTCTGGCGTGTGGAATGAACGTTACGGTTCCAGAATGCCAAATGAAGTGCATACACGCTGAAATATTATGCAGGGGTAAAGTTTGGGGGATATATTACCTTCTAGGTTGTTGGCGGCAATGCTGGTAAATGGATTTTTAAAAGGATGAACCATTCGGATTAGTGGGCGCGCGTTCGACTTAGTAATATTTTGTATATAACTGCATGAACGTTGACTGAGTAATATTTTGCATTATAACTGCATGTAGGAAGGTTACAAAAAATTAAATATTTTATTATATTTTTTTTTATTAGTTTTTTTTTTTGGCGATCACTGAAATTTTATTACGCGTTAATATTTTTAAAGAGATGGCTTCAATACTTGAACTACAACGTAAAACTGTTAGAATATATGCTAAAATATTCATACTTACCACTTCAATTCAGAGTTCAGGAGATAAATAAATAAATAAATAAATAAATTAAGAAATAAAATACTTTGTATAATTCTATCAGCCATGCATGTTGGTGATATATTCAAGGTTACTGAAACAGTGATGTGAGACAAGACTAGTCTCACTCTTTTGCTTCTAAAGTTATTGAATGTCAGATGAAGCTGCAAATGAAATTGATTTGTACCTCTTTCAGGCAACGATTAGAAAATATTTTCAAATTTCCCAAGCAATATCGTCAATAGCATTTAGTTTTCTGTAAAAGAAAACTATTGGGATGGCTTTGTTTTTCTGTCCTCACTTTTTTCTGTCCGCCCTTAAATCTTAAAAATAACTGAGGCTAGAGTGCTGCATATTGGTATGTTGATCATTCACCCTCCAATCATCAAACAGACCGAATTGCAGCACCTCTAGCCTCAGAAGTTTTTTGATTTCATTAAGGTGAAAGTTAGCCATGATCGTGCGTTTTGCAGCGCTATAGGACAGGCCACCACCGGGCTGTGGGTTTGTGAAAGTTTTTTTATGGCCGCCCGGTCATACGCTGTACAGAAAACTCGTCTTCGGCGTATTTTTTCCCTGTTGTTTCGTTTTCGTGTGTGTGTGTGTGTGTGTTGCTCATTGATACTCTCTTACGCACTTCATTCTTCGTTAATTAAATAACGTTTGAAAATAATGTTTTATTTTAAGTATATTCTATCCACCGGTTTGATAATTCCAACGACCACGAAGAATTCATGACGCCTTCCTGCAACGCAAAAAAACTAATCCCCCATTTTTCTCCGTCTGGGAAAGAGATTATCCTCCGTCGTTACAACTTTTTAAGTTTTTCTCTTTCTTTTTCTTCTCCTTCTTTCTTTTTATTTTATAAAACAAAACACAAGTCGTACGAAGTCCTATCAAGGTGAGAGTTCGCCTTCAGTATCGTCGTTACAGGAGCAGGAAGACGGGATGGGACTCGCGGGAATGAAGAAAGTTTCGGGACAACTCGAGGTCGTAATGAGTCGTTGCCAATAAATTAAACTGCCAGCCCGAAGGGAGGCGGTGGTGGTGATATTCGAGGTATATATGTGTTGCAACGCTGCAAACAGATAATGGCAGTCGTATTCTCTCGGGACGATAGGAGTTGTAGGGTGTTCGTTGGGATTTTTTGTGTGTCTTATTCATACTATTATTATTATTGTTAGGAACAATCGTTTGCCGATGTTCCCTTGGTGGATTGTTGCCTCCTTTGTTTTTGTTTTTTAATTGCTGGCGAGTTTTGACGTCTGTTGGATGGCGTCAAACTTCGTCAGTCAGGTTCTGGAGGGCAGAACGACCAGTCAGTCAGAGGCAGTCAGGTATGATTACCTGTGGATCCAGCATGAGGCAGCGCCAGGTACTGGATACCTGGTTATTTGGTTGAAGTCGTCGTATGGAGTATGACTTCGAGTTGGAGGTCGACAGCCTTTGGTCCAGCATTGGCGTGTTTTAGTCTTCAAAGAGGACGATTCGTGTCGAGTACGACCTCACTGGGCAGCAGCAATAGCGTGTTTTAGTCTTCAAGAGGACGACTTGTCAAGTGCGACCTCACTGGGGCAGCAGCAATGGCGTTTTTTCGTCGTCGAGAGGACGAAGTGTCGAAAGCGACCTCACTGGGCGGCAGCATCAGTGAACGTGTTTTCGGCCAGTGGTCGAGGAGGATGTCCATATTGTTTCCAAGACGAGGTGGTTGCCGTATCGGCTCTGTCTTGATCGTCCGGCATTGGACTGTTGTCCTCTTCGTTTGAAGAAGTTTTCCCGTTTTGCTCTGACTATCATTATGCCGCTTCAGTGTTAATTTTAATATTTATTATGCTGCCTATTTCTATTAATTATATTTACAGATTGTTATTGCCCTTATACAGCCTATTTTGTCATTATTTTGGCTTTGTTATTGAACGGTGGATTTTATTGATTCTTAGACTGGTTTTACATATTAATTATTATTTGTAGTTTGTAATTTTTTTGTTTTTGCCACCCAGAACATTGACTCGCTGTACATTATGTATTTAACTCTTGTAAATAAACAAATTAATTTTAAGGTAACTTTTTGGTTTTGTTATGCTCCTCCCTCCTTTGTTTGTCACCTGTCGTCAGTCATTACAGTCCAATTGTTTATTATTTTTAAAGAACCCTGTCGATCTCGAGGGTCGAGATCGTAATAATTATTATTCAACCAATCACTCCCTTTGGCAAATTGACACTCATGAGGATGCATAGGCTTATTATATTTATTATTATAAATTATTTATATATTATTATTGAATTATTATTTTTTATTATTATTATTTATTAATATTATAATTATTTTATTCAGAAGATGAAACCTCTTCATATGGAAACAACCAAAACCCTCAGAGGCCACTGACTTGAAATTCAAGCTTCCAAAGAATAAGGTGTTTGTTAGAAAGAAGTTACAGAAGGTGGAATAGGAAATTAAATGTAAAACAAAATATGAAACAAATAAATAAATAGAAATAATATAAGTATATTATTAAGATTAATCAGTTTTTTATTCAAACAGGTTTACATTCTTGTGTTAAGGTTATAGTATAGGAAATACACGCTTGTTTTAAACGGAATATCTTGGATGATTAGTACACTAAACCGTTCTTATTCATAATATTAAAACATGTATTCGGAAATGAAATGATACGGCTGGCCTATGACTTGTAGACTACTAGATAATACTATGAATAAATTAACTCCTATATCTTTAAGAAATTCCAGCACAACTTTTGCGTAAATTAATGCATTTAAGAAAATATATAAGCAATAAAATTTGATTCACCAAATGAACTGAAAATAATTTTTTTCGGTTCATTTCTTAACTTTAAAAGAGAAATTATTTTAATTTGTTAATTTTTTGTATACGAAATATTCAAACAAACAACGTAAACGTCTGTTGTAATGAGAAACTGACTCCCATTAGTCACACTCAATTTTAGAGCTGAATATCCACAGACCCCCTTTTTCGGTCGAGTTCCATGATTTTTTTTTTTTTTTTTTTTTTTTTTTTTTTTTTTTTTTTTTTTTTTTTTTTTTTTGTTTTTTTTTTTTTTTTTTTTTAAAATACATAACATTATATTCGTGTTTCCCCTCCGGTAAAAAAAAAAAAAAAATAATAATAATTTCCTGGAATTACAATACCTTCATTTACTTTGTGCCCTGGAAATACAAAATCCGGAAACAGCTAGGGTTGCCGAGAGTACTCTAATCTGCTAGTATTTTTTTATTTATTTATTTTTTTACTGTGCGCGTGTATTTTCGAAATTGTTTCGCGCAGTACTTAATTGAAAATATTATATTTTCGCTCAGTTCTCGTCTGATGACGCGGGTTTATTCATCTACGAAATAAAGGCTCGCTGGTATTTTCATGAAAAAGCTGTAAATTCGATATAAGCCTTTGTTGTGGTTTTTAGAATTCATATCGTGCGTGTTTTCGCAAAAAACAAATGCTTTTTTTATTCATTTTAACGAAATTTGTGGCCTGCAAGGTAAACGCTGGTACGCCCTATGGACAAATTGTTTTTTTACGCAGAAAATTTAATAGTGGTCTGATAGAAATAATATCAAGAGAATAGTTGCTTTTATATAGTCTTCTTCCTTGCGTATGCAAGCTACAGTGCCAAATAGTAGAGAAAACCTTTTTGATTTTCTGAAGAATAACGCAATACAAACTTTTTTTTTTTTTTTTTTCATTTCCAGCATAATAATTCGGTTAGAATTTCAACGTTTGGGTAAACGGAATTCTCATCATCACGTTTTATGTTCTCATCCTTACCTAAACAAAGTTAATTCAAAATTAGTACTCAAAAAGGTTTTTGATTTCGGACGGAATAAGTAAACAAAGGTTGCTATCATCTCCAACATAATAATTACGTAAAAAGTCCAACAACCCAGCAAACGGAATTCTCATTATCACTGACACTTAGAATTAAAAAAAGCGCCTCAGTGGCGTGGTCGGTATGGTGTTGGCGTTCCACCTCGGTGACTGCGAGTTCGATTCTCGGGCATTCCACTGAGGAGTGAGAGATGTGTATTTCTGGTGATAGAAATTCACTCTCAACGTGGCTCGGAAGTCACGTAAAGCCGTTGGTCCCGTTGCTGAATAACCGCTGGTTCCATGCAACGTAAAAACACCATACAAACAAACAAACAAATATTAGAATTCAACCGCAGGTACAGTATATGGAAATGGAACTTGTAACTAATCCATTCTCGAATTTCTGACTTGGCTGGAACTGTATAGATGGCGCCCCGAGACCTTTCTTCCCCCATCATGGTCTTATTTTGCCGAGAAATCAAAGCTCTCATGTCCGTTATTGTCAACTCTATTCTAGGTCCAAGTTCGGGAGACAGATATAATAATAATAATAATAATAATAATAATAATAATAATAATAATAATAATAATAAACAATATGGATATGCCAGTGGAAACTGTACCCATAATCATAGGGACACTAGGCACGATCCCAAGATCCCTGAAAAGGAACCTGGAAAATTAGATGCTGAAGTAACTCCAGGACCCATGAAGAGGAGTGTGCTGCCTGGAAACAGCGCAATATAATAAGAAAAGTGATGGACTCCTAAGGAGGCAGGATGCAAACCCGGAACCCAACACTAACAATAAATAATAATAATCAACCAAACAAAACTTCTTTCAGTTTTCTTCTGAAGATTGAAAAAGAACCCACCAAAATCACTTTGTCACTTGTTTACTTCTAAGTAAAACTAAATGTATATAGTTTAGAAGTAAACAAGTTTACAAAGTGATTTTTGTGGGTGGGTTTCTTTTTCAATAATAATAATAATAATAATAATAATAATAATAATAATAATAATATAAAAAAAATAATAATAATAATAATAATAATAATAATAATACTCATTGATGTCGCAATACCATGGGACACCAGAGTTGAAGAGGAAAGAGAGGGAAAAAATGGATAAGTATCAAGATCTGAAATATAGAAATAATTAAGGATATGGGATATGCCAGTGGAAATCGTACCCATAGTCATAGGAGCACTAGGCACGATCCCAAGATCCCTGAAAAGGAATCTAGAAAAACTAGAGGCTGAAGTAGCTCCGGGCCTCATGCAGAAGAGTGTGATCCTAGAAACAGGCACACATAGTAAGAAAAGTGATGGACTCCTAAGGAGGCAGGATGCAACCCGGAACCATACACTATAAATACCACCCTGTCGAATTGGCGGACTGTGATAGAGCAAAAAAAAAAAAAAAAAAAAAAAAAAAAAAAAAAAAAATTAGCAAAAAAAAAAAATTGAATTATTAAGACCAACTGTAATCTTCTGATTAATATCAAGTAAGACTGGAGTACTGAATTGACGGTATATGAACTCAAAATCTAAACAAGAATCATTACATGGATATCGCGAGCGTACAAATGTTAAGTATATCTTAGCTTAACCAGTACCACTGAGCTGATTAACAGCTCTCCTAGGGCTGGCCCGAAGGATTAGATATATGTGGGCTAGGAACCAATTGGTCCACCTAGCAACGGACCTACAAGCTTATTGTGGGATCCGAACCACATTAGATCGAGAAATGAATTTCTATCACTATAGAATTAAATTCCTCTAATTCCGCTTTGGAAGAGCCGAGAATCGAACTTCGGACCACCGGATTGGCAGCTGAGCGCGAGAAACCACTTTTCCAACGAGGAAACATCGCGAGCGTACGATAAAGATAATTTGTTTAAAAAGCTGGTTTTCACAAGGACGACGTAGCTCATTTAAAAGTTTTATATTACTTTTCGAACTCAGTCAGGCTGGAAGACTTGGGAAAAAACTAAAATTGCTTGGAAAAATATAGAAAATTTAACTTTCATGAAATAGCTCGCTGATTTGTGATTACGTAACTTCCATTTTTCACATTTGCTATCGGGTATTAGGCTTATGATAAAGCAACGGAGGTTTTTGGGCAGTTTATGGAATTTTTTATATTTCTATTTTTTCGTTAAATATTCATCATTGTTGTTTATAGCCAATGGGATTGGCTACATACATACATACATATTACGTGTATGTATATGTATATATATATATATATATATATATATATATATATATATATATATATATATATATATATATATATATATGTGTGGTGTGTGTGTGTGTGTGTGTATGTATACATATATATATATATATCTATATATTATATACTATATATATATATACTATATATCAATATTTATCATATTTATATGTATATATATACATATATATATATATATATATATATATATATATATAATATATCCTATATGTATATATATATCATATACATATATCCACCCATTATCGTCGTGTAATGTTCCAAATACATTAGCATTACTTCAAAATAATATACGATTTTTATTTAAAGTAAATTCCACGAAGCACGACAAATAAACCATGGCAGAATATCACATCTAACCGAAATACAATGAAGAAAATGGGCGTTAAAATAAAGGATATTTTATAAATATGAAAGAATACAATGTTCATGCGCGGAGGGAAAGAAAGCAGGCAATAACCGTTATTCTGGCCCGGGCCTGCCTTTAGGAAGGCATGTTAAAGGCTCTTTGTCTTTTATGTTTTATTATTTTCACGGGTGACTTCTTTTAAGAGGCGGATAATGGCTGTCTCTGGAAGCTCATTAACTCTGCCTCACCTGCGGTGCCTCCTGGAGAAGAAAAAAAAAAAAAAAAGAGAAAAAACTGAACTTGAGTTGGGGAAGATGTGGAATGCGTTTTTAAGCCAATATCTAAATAGATTGTTTATATTCTGGTCCTTCTGGAATTATGAATGGAATGTTGCAAGCAAAGACATGAAAAGTTTTTTTGCAATTTAATTTTTTGTTATAAATAATAAAATAATTAAAAACAATTTACAAAAAAAAAAAGTTGTATTAGGAAACGTATGAAAGTATTTGTATTCTAGGCTTCAGAAGTCGCGTATGAATGTTGCAAGTGAATGAAAAGTTAAAATGGTTCTGCGTATTGTGTATGAATAATCCTTACACTTTTTGTCTTATGTTGGACTTATAGTGGCTTTGGAAAATGTAAAAGATTTGTTTATATTCTAGTCCTCAGCAAGTTATGAATGAATGTTTGCAGGCTACTAAGAAGTAAAAGTTTTGGAATTGAAATGTTTTGTGTGAATAATTCTAAAATATGTTCTCATAGTTATCTTAGGAAAATGTAAAAGGTATTTAAATTTAAGTCCACATACTAAAGAATGAACGTTATAAGTAAAGAGGTTGAAATGGTTTTTGCATTCAAATGAATAATTCTTACTTTATTTTACAGTTTTCTATGAATAATTCTTAAGTTTTCTTAAGGTTGTCTAGTAAAATTTAAAATAGAGTAATATGCATTGGAAATAGTTTTTGAAGGTCTAGCTGAACTGAATCGCTAATAGCTCAATAGTCTTACATTAGGGAGAATTAAATATAAAGTTTACCATTTTAATATTACCAGTTGTGTCATAATTATTAACTTTCATTCACTGAATTAACTGTTCCATTATTCAGTAATTTGTAGAAATTCGTCCCACATGAAAATGTTTGTCCCAATGAAAATTATTGCAGTCCAGCCAGACTGCCTTAGCCATAAATTCCAATACCCGTCCTGTCTAGCCTTAGAGCATTCGGCAGTCTAGACATTTGCGCTTGCCTAAGGGGAAAAGTGGAGTCCTCTACATGAATTTACTCTTCTCGTAATTCTGCTTTAGGAGTTCCAGTACATCAAGTGAATGAAGAAAGTCGAGTTGGTTCCATGCTTCTTTTAAAACAGATCCATTTTGATTCCAGTGCCTTATTGTGAATGTGAAAAATTGAGGAGGTTCTGTGTCTCTCTTAAGACATTCTGGGTTCCAGTGCTTTAGTGAATATTCACAATTAAGTTTCTGTGCTTTTTCTAAGTAGACATAGCTAATTCCTGTCGTTTCCCTTTAAAATATTTCAATGGCATTTCTCTATAACGTCTAAAACTCTTTGCCACTGCTTGTATGATTAATGATTATGAATTTGTTATAAACAGTTTGTTAAAAACATAATTGTTACTAATATATATATATATATCATATATATATAATATATATATATATATATATATATATATATATATATATATGTCTTTGATTACTTTAAGAAACACTAACATTTTCATAGCTGGTATTTTCAAAATACATTTAGACAAATGTGTAACTGTTAGGTTATTCTAAGACACTAAAATGTTCACAACTGATATTGTTGGAAATTGTGTCTAGAGAAAATATATAAATTGTGGATTATTCTAGGAGATTTAAACATTTGCACAACAACTGATGTTATTTAAAATACATTTAGAGAATTGTATATATAATATATATATATATATATATATATATATATATATATATATTATATATATATATATATATATATATATATATATATATATAATCACTAAACTTCAGGAAAGCCGAAGACACATGATGAGTTAAAGGATTTATTCTTAAGAGACGTTTCGCAAAAGGAACTTCGTGCATCATCAGTCTGTTAAAATAAAAGTACTTTTTAAATTAATAAAAGCAAAATACAAATAAAAATTACAATCTAAAATTTAAAACATAAAAATTATGATTTAAAAATTAGCATAATTCAAAGGTAAAAGTGAATAAGAACATTTAAACACGACTACTAAAAACACCAACCATTCGCTAAGAAAGGAGGAGAGAAAATGACTAGAAATGAGATTGGGGTCAGAAAGAAGACTATGCCAGGTATAGCGGAGACGATGAACTACTCAATTCAATGAGCTATTCAATGAGGGAACAAGTCTTATGATAAATAATGACTCGAGTGTTGTTAAATACTCAGAGTCCTTATTCAACGAGACTCCAACAATTTCACAGCTAATATTATTTAGATTAAAATACATCCAAAAAATATATGTATATAAATCTTTTATCATTCTAAAAGACTAATATATTCTTACGGTTAATATTATTTGAAATATATTTAGAGACAAAGATCATTTTAAAAGACCAACATTCCCACGGCTGACATATATTGAAAGAAAGAAAAAAAAAAAATCTTAGATTATTTTAAGATTCTCTTAGCATTTTCACAGCTGCTATTATCCAGAATACATTTAGAACTATCGGTCGATTTTTTTTACGCGAAAGACGAGAGCTACGGATATTCTGGCCAAAGGCGAACTTGCCACTTTTCCTAAGGACCCCCTTTTGCCATTACAGTTTCCAAAAGTTTTTTTTTCTTCTTTTTTTTCTTTTTCCTCTGCTCTCAACAGAGTTTTCTCTCTTCGCGGTCATTTTCTCACGGAATCTTTCTCCGATGCCACTCTAATTTCATTTGACCTCCTCCTCCTCCTCAGAAGAAGAAGAAGAAGAAGAAGAAGAAAAAGAAGAAGAAGAAGAAGAAGAAGAAGAGTAGTGGATGAGGAGGAATAAGCAGAAGAATGGCGATTGGTAGAGGAGGAGGAGGAAGAGATGGGTGGAGGGAGGGAAAGAAGGAAGGAAGGAGGAGGAGGAGGAGGAGGAGGAGGAGGAGGAGGAGTGGATTGGTGGAGGGAGGGAGGGAAGGAGGAGGAGTAGGAGTATCATGGTGAAAGCTGTTTGCAAAGCAAGATAAACAGAAAACCTCGAAGAAGTAGAAGAAAAAGGAGGAAGAGAAGAAGAAGAAGAAGAAGAAGAAGAAGAATTCGTAAGGCGAGTTTAACCCACCGTCATCTCTCCTCAGGGTTAAATATCTCGAGAGATCTCACGACAGCTGAAAACAAATCAGCAGTAATTAGACCTGGATGGGACTGTTCCAGGACGACCCATAATTTGATTGAATAAATTCTGGAAAATTGCGTCGCAATGATTTCGGTCAGTTAATGGCCTTGTGACTTGTATAGGAGACAGGTGCATCACGGGTCGTGTTTATTGAAAAGTAGGATATTATTAGAGTAATCGTTTTCTTTACTACTACTACTATAGTAGATTCACTTTAACCGTGTATCTGATGTCTAGGCCAGTTCCTTACGACGCTCCTGATTGGCTGTTGATAAACCAATGACAGGGCTGGAAACTCTCAGTCTGTCTCGAGAGTTCACATAGGCAGGGTGTATGTTTCACCTCTCCTGAGGGATCCTTTTGAAAGACGTATCCCTCAGGGGAGGTGGAACATACATCCTGCCTACGTGAACCCTTGAGAGAGACTGAGAGTTTCCAGCCCTGTCATTGGGTTATCAACAGCCAATAAGGAGCGTCGTGAGGGACTGGCCTAGACATTAGATGCACGGTTGATATGAATCTACTATAATAATAAGATGGATATTAATAATAATAATAATAATAATAATAATAATAATAATAATAATATGTTTTTTTTTGGATTTTTTTTTTTTTTTTTTTTTTTTTTTGGCTCTATCACAGTCCTCCAATTCGAACTGGGTGGTATTTATAGTGTGGGGTTCCGGGCTGCATCCTGCCTCCTTAGGAGTCCATCACTTTTTCTTACTATGTGTGCCGTTTCTAGGATCACACTCTTCTGCATGAGTCCTGGAGCTACTTTAGCCTCTAGTTTTTTCTAGATTCCTTTTCAGGGATCTTGGAATCGTGCCTAGTGCCTCCTATGATTATGGGTACGATTTCCCCTGGCATATCCCATATCCTTCTTATTTCTACTTTCAGATCTGATACTTATCCATTTTTTCCCTCTCTTTCTCTTTCTCTTCGTGGTGTCCCATGGTATTGCGATATCAATGAGTGATACTTTCTTCTTGACTTTGTCAATCAACTCACGTCTGGTCTATTTGCACGTATCACCCTATCCGTTCTGATACCTATAGTCCCAGAGGATCTTTCCTGATCGTTTTCTACCACTCCTTCAGGTTGGTGCTCGTACCACTTATTACTGCAAGGTAGCTGATGTTTCTTGCACAGGCTCCAGTGGAGGGCTTTTGCCACTGAATCATGCCTCTTTTTGTACTGGTTCTGTGCAAGTGCCCCGGGCATTCGCTTGCTATGTGGATTATGGTTTCATTTTTCGTATTTGCACTTCCTACATATGGGAGTGATGTTTATTTCCGTCTATCGTTCTTTGAACATATCTGGTTCTTAGGGCCTGATCTTGTGCCCGCTGTTATCATTCCTTCAGTTTCCTTCTTTAGCTCTCCCCTCTGTAGCCATTGCCAATTGTCATCGCTGGCTAGTTCTTCAGTCCTGTCTCAGTATTGTCCGTGCATTGGTTTTGTTGTGCCAGTCCTCTGTTCTGTCTGTCATTCTCCTGTCTCTGTATATTTCTCGGGTCTTCGTCTACTTTTATCAGTCCTTCTTCCCATGCACTCTTTACCCACTCGTCTTCACTGGTTTTCAGATATTGCCCCAGTGCTCTTGTTTTTCGATGTTGGCGCAGTCCTCTATACTTAGTAGTCCTCTCCCTCCTTCCTTTCCGTGTTATGATGTCTAGTCTGTCCCGTATTTGCTCTTGGTTGTAGTGCTTTGTGTATTGTCATATGTTTCCTGGTTTTTCTGATCTATGCTGCGGGAGTTTCTGTTCCTCTTGTCCATTCCACTATTCCTGCGCTGTATCTGATTACTCGGCACTGCCAATGTGTTTTATGGCTTTTTATCATATTTCCGGGCGTTGAGTTTTGACTTAAGTATCGCCTTGAGTCTCTGCACATATTCTTTCCTGATCGTGTCCTTCATCTCTTGGTGTTTTATCTCTCCTCCTTCCATTATTCCAGGTATTTGTATCCTGTCTCATCTATGTGTTTTGATGTTTGCTCCCATCTGGTAGCTTTATCCCTTCAGTTTCTCGTTACTTTGCCTTTTTGTATGTTGACTAAGGCGCATTTTTTATTTTTTATTATTATTATTATTATTATTTCGGAAGGAGACCCTCTCGTAGACATGTTTTGTTAAAAAAAAAAATAACTGCTGCTTCAGCACTATTATCTTATAAAGAGTCTTCTCTATCTTTCTGATGACGGCTTTCTCGTTGTTGCTTAGACTGGCGAGCAACGCACCAAAGGGCATGGTAAAATTCGTTGAGTCATTTGATTTATTATTGCTTATACAACTTCTCTCTCTCTCTCTCTCTCTCTCTCTCTCTCTCTAACGCGACGTTTCCTCCTGATCGACAGGACATTATCAAGCGATAACTGCTGAGGGACTGAATTCCAGTGGCGAGTCCTTCTCCTTTTATCGTGGTGTTGCGAGCTCTCCAGTACGGTCAGAGCACTTCTCCGGTAGGTCGAGTTTTTTATTGGTTCCCGGGAAGGTGACTCATACGGCGGGCGTTGACTAGTTTTGCAGACCTTCTCAGGTAGGGGGTATCACCGGGAGCCTCTTGATTGGCTTCTACCTGCGTGACGTCACCCCTGGTATTATTCTCATGTCCGGTGTTCGTTCCATGCGCGCTGGTACTTTCGTTAGGGGAGAGGGGTGTGGTCCTCCTCACACACGTCGGTATCAGGAACGCTTCTTGGGTGGTATTGAGGAGGTTTTTCTTCGAGGATGAGCAGCGCTTCTAGGAGACGCAGACGTCGTGGGTCAGGTGCTCTCCCGATGATCTTAGTATTCCTGACGATGTCGTCTCTCGTGATGTTTCTGCGGTGTACTGCAAGGGCGTGCTGCCTAATGGCGCCCTCCTGGGTCGTGGCAGGAAATCCTTTTTGACAGGCGCATCGTCGTCATGCCGATGTAAATCCCAGGGCATCCTTGGGCGGGGGGGCATACGTATCGGTAGACGACGTTGGACTGCTTCAGGGGGTCTCCTGCCGGTGGGGATGGGTTGTTCTTCATCAGGAGGTCTTTCGTACGCCGATTCTTGTAGTAAATAATGAGGGACACTCTCTTTCCTTCCTCAATGGGGCGGACGTGTTCCTCTATTATTTTCTTCATGGACTGCTTCGTTATTCACTGTCGAGTACAGCAGCAACGATCGGCTCCCCTTCCTCGAGTCCTTGTCACGAAGACGAATCAGAAGTTGGCGACGACCGTTTACACCAAAGCTACGAACCTCGGAGCTTTGTCTGAATGGTGATAGCGAGTGTCCTGCGCGGTTCAAGACCACCACCGTCAGGCCTTCTCGTCAGGTGGGCCCTCTCGCACTGTTCGACGTGGCAGGACACACACCTCGAACTCGACCGAGCATCCCAGATGCTAATTAACAATGGGTACTCGAACAAACTCGTAAACCGAGAAACTCGAGCCGCCCTTGACAAGTGGTACATGACGGAGGAAGAGAGAAGGAACATTCCGCCCCCGGAGGATATCAAACTTTTCTATAAAGCCTTCATGCACCACCAATACAAGGAAGAAGAAGCAGCCATGAAGACATACTCTGGCAACCTTTTAGAAACACTGAGAAGAGTAGGCATGCAAAAGCATGCTGCTGACATCAGAGAAGACTCTCCTCTTGCTGAGTATGTAGAACCAGCACCCACCCTGGAAATCAGAACTCTTCAATATCAACTACACAGTCCTACCGGCAAGCAAAGAAGCATGCACCGTCAACACGCTGAAACAAGCAGCACAAGATTCAATAAGGAAAACGACAGCCACAAATGAATACTTTACAGATGGATCAGTAGACCTCAGCATTCCTGCAGCGGCAGCAGGAGTCTACTCAACATCACTAAAAGGGAGCTGGAGGCTCTCAGATAACGCCTCCACTCTACAGACTGAGCTGATAGCAATCGCTAAAGCGCTAGAAGACTCTCAACACAAACTAGGAAACACAACTATCCACACCGACTCAAAAGGAGCAATACAAGCCATCACAAAACAAAAGGCAAGGCAAAAAGAAAATATCAAACTCCTGACAGTATATGGGCAATTGCTAACATCCACCAAATCAGAAACAGACAGATTACTCTCAACTGGATCCAAGTCACATAGGAATCCAAGGAAATGAGGAGAAGCAGACTCCCTAGCAAAGAGTGGGTTGCACATTAACAACATAGGTATTAAAATCAGCCACTCACTGACTCAACTTAAAAGCAAAGCCTCAGCATACTGTCAAGTGCAAGAAGAAAGCAAAGTCAGGAGAGCGGTCTTTGGAGGCTCTAACACTGCAAAGTGGTATGTAGACACCACCAGTCTGCAACCACATGATATTCCCAAAGATATGTCAAGAGCACTAGCAGTCATAATTCATCGTCTAAGGCTGGGATACCAATGCACTTGGCAAAAGATAGTAGGCGATCCCAGGCCATGTTAAGTACTGCGAAAGAATTCCAGAAGAACCTCTAGAACACTACCTCTTAGACTGTCCAGAAACGGAGCAACTAAGAGATAGGTACATAGGAAATGAATGCACACCACTCAAATCACAAAGCACATTCTAGCAAACACCCGATGATTAGCAGTTTCCTATGCTCCATACCCACCACCTAGGTAGGAACAGAACACAACCCTGACTTGCAGCACATGATGCCAACAATCATGACCACTACCACATCCAACCTAACCCACATAACATGCAACGACAAAAAAGACAAACCTCTGTAACAGACATCCCCATTCACCTCTTGCCTCCTTCATCACCCTCCTCCCTCACGCTCATCACTATCCATCCACCACACTCACCAGACAACACACACCCAAAGAAAGGCGGACCGGAAAAGGAACATGTCTCAGAAATTCACGAGCTACCTTACTAGCTAACTGTGCCTACAACTCAAACCTTCATTCTTTCCAATCTGTTGGTCTCTCCTACTAGCCAACACTTACTACTATCCAGCTTTTCCTACGACTGAAGGGTACCTTAGGGTTTAAAGGGTTTCACACCTTGCCCATCAAATCCGTTCATTCAATAATCAAATCACCTTCACCACACTCATTCATTGATCACCAATAAAGATTGCATATCCTAAGCATCTCACATCTCATACTAATATGAATTACGGGCTGCTCTGTGAGCAAGAGCCCGTGCTGCACAAGGCCAGCTTAATCTTAAACAACAACAACAACAACACTGGAATTCAGTCCCTCAGCAGTTATCGCTTGATAATGTCCTGTCGATCAGGAGGAAACGTCGCGTTAGAGAGAGAGAGAGAGAGAGAGAGAGAGAGAGAATTGTATAAGCAATAATAAATCAAATGGCTCAACCGAATTTTACCATGCCCTTTGGTGCGTTGCTCGCCAGTCTAAGCAACAACGAGAAAGCCGTCATCAGAAAGATAGAGAAGACTCTTTATAAGATTAATAGTGCCTGAAGCAGCAGTTAATTTTAACAAAACATATTATTATTATTATTTCTATTATTATTATTATTATTATTATTATTATCATTATTATTATTATTATTATTATTATTATTATTATTATTATTATTATTATTATTATTTTTTTTTTTTCCTCTATCACAGTCCTCCAGTTCAACTGGGTGGTATTTATAGTGTGGGGTTCTGGTTTGCATCCTACCTTCTTAGGAGTCCATCCCTTTTCTTACTAGGTGCGCCGTTTCTAGGATTACACTCTTCTGCATGAGACCTGGAGCTACTTCAGCCTCTAGTTTTTCTAGATTCCTTTTCAGGGATCTTGTGATCGTGCCTAGTGCTCCTATGATTATGGGTACAATTTCCACTCGCACAACCCATATCCTTCTTATTTCTATTTTCAGATCTTGATACTTATCCATTTTTTCCCTTTCTTTCTCTTCAACTCTGGTGTCCCATGGTATTGCGACATCAATGAGTGATACTTTCTTCTTGACTTTGTCAATCAACGTCACGTCTGGTCTATTTGCACGTATCACCCTATCTGTTCTGATACCATAGTCCCAAAGGATCTTTCCCTGATCGTTTTCTATCACTCCTTCAGGTTGGTGCTCGTACCACTTATTACTGCAAGGTAGCTGATGTTTCTTGCACAGGCTCCAGTGGAGGGCTTTTGCCACTGAATCATGCCTCTTTTCGTACTGGTTCTGTGCAAGTGCCGGACATTCGCTTGCTATGTGGTTTATGGTTTCATTTTTCGTATTGCACTTCCTACATATGGGAGAGATGTTATTTCCGTCTATCGTTCTTTGAACATATCTGGTTCTTAGGGCCTGATCTTGTGCAGCTGTTATCATTCCTTTCAGTTTCCTTCTTTAGCTCTCCCCTCTGTAGCCATTGCCATGTGTCATCGCAGGCTAGTTCTTTAGTCTGTCTCATGTATTGTCCGTGCATTGGTTTGTTGTGCCAGTCCTCTGTTCTGTCTGTCATTCTCCTGTCTCTGTATATTTCTGGGTCTTCATCTGCTTTTATTAGTCCTTCTTCCCATGCACTCTTTGGCGACTCGTCTTCACTGGTTTTCAGATATTGCCCAGTTGCTCTGTTCTCGATGTTGACGCAGTCCTCTACACTTAGTAGTCCTCTCCCTCCTTCCTTTCGTGTTATGTATAGTCTGTCCGTATTTGCTCTTATGTGTAGTGATTTGTGTATTGTCATATGTTTCCTGGTTTTCTGATCTATGTTGCGGAGTTCTGCCTTCGTCCATTCCACTATTCCTGCGCTGTATCTGATTACTGGCACTGCCCATGTGTTTATGGCTTTTATCATATTTCCGGCGTTGAGTTTTGACTTGAGTATCGCCTTGAGTCTCTGCATATACTCTTTCCTGATCGTGTCCTTCATCTTTTGGTGTTTTATATCCCCTCCTTCCATTATTCCCAGGTATTTGTATCCAGTCTCATCTATGTGTTTGATGTTGCTCCCATCTGGTAGCTTTATCCCTTCAGTTCTCGTTACTTTGCCTGTTTGTATGTTGACTAAGGCGCATTTTTCTATTCCAAACTCCATCCTGATGTCCTCAGATACAATCCGTACAGTCTGGATTAGGGTATCTATTTCCTTGATGCTCTTACCATACAGCTTGATTTCGTCCATGAACATCGGATGGTTGATTCTGTTGCCTCTTTTCTTGAGTTGGTACCCGGCATCCATCTTCCTGTAGTACTTTGTCATGGGAATCATGGCTACTACGAAGAGTAGTGGGGACAGTGAGTCGCCCTGGAAGATCCCTCCCTCTCCTGATATTAACCTCTGCTAGTCTTATTCCAGAGCTTGTAAGTATTGTATTCCAGTTGCGCATTGTATTTTTGAGGAAGCTGATGGTGTTTTCCTCTGCCCCATATATTTTCAGGCATTCTATTAGCCATGTGTGTGGTATCATGTCGAAGGCTTTCTTATAGTCTATCCATGCCATGCTTAGGTTGGTCATCCTTCTCCTACTGCTCTTCATTACCATTTTGTCTATCAGGAGCTGGTCTTTTGTGCCCCTTCACTTCCTTCTGCAGCCTCTCTGTTGGTGGGGGATGGTGTTTGTCTCCTCTAGGTAGTTGTATAGCCTTTCACTGATGATACCTGTTAGTAACTTCCACATTATTGGTAGGCAGGTGATAGGCCTGTAGTTGCTGGCTATATTTCCCTTACTCTTGTCTTTTTGTACTAAGGATGTTCTTTCTGTGGTCATCCATTTGGGTGCATAGTGATTTGAGATACAATGCTGGAGTTGTTCTGCTATTTGTGGGTGTAGGGCCTTGAAGTTTTTGAGCCAGTATCCATGGACTTCACTCGGGACCTGGGCTTTCCAGTTTGGCATTTTCTTTAGTTGGTGTCTGACTGTGTCTTTGTGGTGATCTCTGTGAATCTTTGTTTATTTTCTCCCTGTTTCTTCTTCCTTGACTTCCTGGAGCCATGTTGCATGTTTGTTGTGTGATACCGCATTGCTCCATATGTTTTCCCAGAGTCTCTTACTTGGTTCGGCTTCAGGAATTTCTTGGTGGTTGTCTTCCCCTCTTAGTAGCCTGTATAGTCTTTTCTGGTTGGTTCCGAATAATTTGTTCTGTTGGTATCCCTTATTCCTGTTCATGTACCGTTGGATCTTATGTGCTTTGGCCTTAAGCCTCTGTTTTACATCTTCTATTGTGCTGTTTAGTCCCCTTTTTTGTACTTTGTATTTTTCGTTGAGTTTCTCCCTTGTTTTCTTGCTTCTTAGCCTTTTTTCTGCCATCTCTTTCAGTTGACTCAAGTCAGAACTCATCACCATGATTTTCTTTTCCAGGCGCCTTTTCCAAGGTGGTTGCTGTTTTGGTTTCTGTTGGGTTGGTTGTGCTGGTGGTGTTGGTGTTCGAATCACCATCAGTTCTGCTACTAATCTTGCTCTTGCATATGCCAAGTTATTTGTGTCTGTGATACTGGTGGTGCATATTATGCCCATTATTTCATTGACCTCACTTGTTTTCTGCCTTAATTTCTTGGTGTTGCAGGCTTTCATGGAGGGGATCTTTGTTCTCTCTGTATCTGGCTCCATCCATTGTCTAATCTTTTCTACCCATTCCGTCCTCTCTGTTACTTCTTCGGTGTTTCTTCGTATGTCGTTGTTTGATACCTCATCATCCCTGTCGGTTTCTGTGGCATCGTCTCTCAGTTCGTCTTCGTGTAATTCGTTGTCGTGTGACATTTCCCTTTCCAGTTCTTTTCTTTCTGTTAGGGAGAGCCAGTTCTTCTTTTTCTTTATGTTCCTTACTTGGTCTGCCAGCCTCTGCTCTGTTTGGGGGGTGTCATTCCTCTCATTCCAAATGTTGACCAACCTTCTTCTATATCCTCTCTCCGTCTGGTTGCTTCTGATGTAGCATCTCCATATTTCCTTATTTTCTTCTCTTGTCCATTTCTTCCTTTGGTTTGCTTCTGTAGCTCCAATCTCAGGCTGTTGGTTACTGTCGCTGTGGTGATCAGTTGCTGGATGACGACCTCCAAGTACCTGACCATCTTCCCCTTCAATTGGGTTGAATACCTGGCTGCCGGACGAAGCTCCTCTGTTGCCAGAGGTTCCATTTACGTCGTTGTTGTTTATTCCTTCATTTCTTTCCATCATTGCTGAGTTTTGCTATTTAACCCACAGCTGGACCCTACCCCATCAGGGATAGGTACTCATTTACAGCTGAGTCGACTGAGGAAATTATGGTAAAGATCCTTTACCGAAGAATCAACGCCGAGGAGAGCGGTCACCCATCCAACGACTGACCAGCCACAATGTTGCTTAACCAGCCATTGACGACCTAACCCAATATTATTATTGATTAGAAATTAGTGATAAACAGTTTAGATGGGTACTATTAAAAAGGTTGATAAACTTGCTCATAAGGTATTCGTATTTTACGAGGTTTTATGCAAAGACCACCTGACATGTAAACTTGAATAAAATTTAATTTCATTTACATTTTTACAGCGTTCTCTCCGTAGGGGGATAATTTCGTAAGTGCACTTCATGTGGGGAACTGTAGGCATCACAGAAATGTGTTTTTAGTAATCCTCCGGCCCCTAGTTCGCTTCACATTTTAGCCTTTTACTGTACCGCCATTCGCGTTTCCTTTCGTCAGTTTTTGCTGTCCAGTACCTCTAACTATTATTTCTTATCATGCTGTCCAACCGCTCCAACTTCCTCTTGTCTTGAGCGCTGATTGGTTGAACGTGCCTGAGTTCTTGGCTTTATACCTTAAAGTTCGGGATTCATTCGTTCTATTTAACAATATTTAACAATAATATCCGCCGAGAATATTTTGCCAATCTTTAAGTCTTCATAAACTTTAATAAGAATTTTGGGAGACGTAAAATATCTAATAATATTAATAACAGCAAGCGTAGGAATTTCAGTAAGACTTCCGAAAGTGTAAATATTTTCCTGTTATGAAACTCTCATTTTAGATTTTCTTTATCAGTATATTCGTCTGTTCCCTAATGGCAAATAAGGATTTTAAAAAAATTAGTCATCATACTTTATCGTGTATGTTTTGCATCTTAAAGACAAATAAAAAGATATTAAAAAAATATATTTGATTTAATTTTTCAGGTATGTTTTGAATCTTAACACAGACGTGAATGATGTCCAGGTGTAATTTCATACAAACTTTAAAGATTTTCAACTTGAATAAAAGAAAAGTGAAAAAACCCAATCCACTAACGAACACATCTAGTAAAATAATAATTTTATGCCGCACAAATTGACATACTGTACGTAAGTCAAAGTTCATCGAAGCGTTAGTCCGAACGGAAAACAGTTTTAGTGGTAACATAGTAAGTAATAGATGCCTCAATTTTATTCTGCACAAAATGCCAATTTACATAAGTCGATCCTTTCAAAACGTTTATCAAAATATTAGCCAGAACAGAAAACAGTTGTAGTTGTAGCGTAATAATTGATACATATTTCATTTTCCGATCCCTAAGTTGACAAATGACATAAGTCAGTGTGTATGAAAACGGCTATAAAAATATTATTCAGAGCGGAAAGCAGCTTTAGGCGTAGTATGGTAGACGAGGCATAACTCAATACATCTGACGTCAATGTTGTAACCTTTTTGAAATAAAAAGGTATTTCTCTGTGACTTATTACAGCCACGTTGGGGGCGTATTGCTTCTGTCGGCTTATTTCAAAGGACAGGGAATAGATTCAGCCCGCCCCCCCCCCCCCCCACACACCTTCTTTTTTTTTTTTTCCCCTCCTACGTCTAGCTTTAGAAAGGACTGGGATACTTATTCACGGCATAAACTTTTGAAAGTTCACGCTTCAGTGAAGAAATGGCCGGGGTCCATTCGTACTGTGAAATTTAAAAATGTTAAAGCTTGATGTAGTGTTTAGAGTATCGGCAGAAACAAAATGTTTGTGTGTGTGTGTGTGTGATATAGGTGTGTGTGTGTAGGTAGGGTGTGTGTGTGTGTGTTTGTATGGGTCTGAAGAATAAAGGGTATTCGAATTTTTCATATATATATATATATATATATATATATATATATAGTATATATATATATATATATATATATATAAATCACTATTGCATGTATTATATATCAAAATAGATGAGATTATCCCAGTCTAATTAATGAAATATAGAACATTAACTCTTTCCTGTTTGTATCACAATAATCGATAGATAAAAAAATTAAATAAAACGCAAAATTGAAATTAATTGACGCTATCGAATCCCTTCTATATCGCTTGTATACACACACATAATATATCTATATATACTATATATATATATATATATATATATATATATATATATATATATATATATGATATATATGTATATATATAGTATTATATATATATATATATATATATATATATATATCTATATATATATATATATATATATGTACTATATATCTATTATATAATATCTATATCTACTTATAGATATCTTTCGTATTTCATTCTTCTCCCACTCGCCTTCATCCTTTCCACTATTTTTCCAAGTGACAACAGGAATCTCTCACCGATATGTCCCCGCCATTCCACGGAGCCAAGACTAAGTCTTCGCTTCTCCCTCTCATGCGCAATTTTCTCTTTTTATCTTTGGCTGTCTCTACTCCATTCTTCATCTCGGCTCTGTTCAGTTCTCGAAACACCTCACCCCGACAGCAACAGGCCCCCTAGACTTTGTAACTAACATAATTCCCATAGTTATTAAAAAAAAAAAAAAAAAAAAAAAAAAACACTACTCTAGCTTTTTATTAAAAAAACTACTCTAGGTTTTCTAAAAAAAAAAAAAACTCTAGATTTTATAACAAAAAACAACTCCCATAGATTTTATAAACAAAACTACTCTATATTTAGTAACAAAAAAAAAACTCCCCATAGATTTTAGAAAAAAAATTACTTTATATTTTGTAACAAAAACAACTTCCATAGATTTATATAACAAAGTTAACTCTCCCTAGATTTTGTATAAAAAAAATTCCCGTCGATTTTGTTAAGAAAACAGCTACCATAGATTTATAACATAAACAACCCTCATAAATTTCATAACAATAATTAAACTTCCCTAGGTTTTATTACAAAAACAGCTCCCATACATTTTATAACATTAATAAATCCCATAGATTTTTATAACGCATAAAAAAATCCCCTAGATTTTATAACAAAGATAACTCCGATAGTTTTTATAATGTATAAAAGACTTCCCTAGATTGTATAAAATAATATCACCCATAGATTTTATAAGAAACAAACTCCCATAGATTTTATAACGTATAAAAAACTCCCATAGATTTTATAACGAAGATAACTCCCATAGATTTTATAAAGAATAAAAACTCCCCGAGATTTTATAGCAAAAATCAACACCCACAGATTTTATAACAAAAAACAACATTTATAGATTTTATGACAAAAAAAAAACTTTCCCTAAATAGTATAATAAAAACAGTACCCTACATATTATAACAAATCTCAGAAGTCGTCGAATACATGTTTCTGTTTATAGATCATGTAATTTAGATGTGCAAGGTATTATTTTTTTTAATGTTAATGGCAAGGTAGAAAATTATATTTCAGTATCAGCTGTTAGCAAGAGGCTACGGAATAGAGATGATATACCTATAAGTTGAGTGAATTAGTAAACTTATTTATAGTTATTTCTCTGTCAAGGTTAAGACGCTTTTCATCTCAGCCTCTATAGAAAATACATATAGTTTATAAAGGTATCGTTGACTAAATAATTTGTACCCAAGACTTCCATGAACCCAAGAATGCTCCCGAGTGTAGTGAAATGAAAATGCCATATATTAAACATAGGCAAAAAGAGTTTTTATTATTACCACTTTTTATGCTAAGATGTTGTCATTGCCGTTTTTATAGAAAGTAGATCCACTTTGCATAGGGATTGTTGAATAGAATGCTGTAGTCTAGAGGAACATTTAGAAAATCATTGCTAGAGTAACATATAGGAAAATAATTTCTAAAGTAGCAAAATAATGTAGACAATAAAAAACAGATGTTCGCCATCTGTGTGACTGATATTTATCATTTAAATCATTCACTGGACAGTAACTAAAGGCGAAGCTCTTTGAACTTCCAAAATATAAATGTCAGGATTAAAAAAAAAAAAAAAAAAAAAAAAAAAAAAACAAAAAAAAAAAAAAAAAAAAAACCTTTGGATTGATTGCCACATAAAACAAATACTGAAACGTTATGGAGTCCCGTCTTTCTTTCAATGCCTTTAGTCCATCTCAACACATTCAGGGGAAGGACGAAACAGATGAGATTGCTTTGGTGCAATTATTTATTCCCAGGGTCATAAAAAATACTTTCAAAAGTATTCGCGGCGGTCTGCGCATAAACCAAGATTTAATAGTTGGAAGGACCCTCCATTTGACCTTTGACCTCGGGCGTAAATTAATAAAATTGCCAAAAGGCAACACACCACAATCCGGGCAGTTGCTTGCATGCAATTTAGCTCTGTAAAAATTCCCGTGCTTGGTCTTACCAGTCTTCCTCTTATTATTCTGTATTTTTTTTCTCCTTTTTTTCCGGGAGAGATTGGGTGAAGTGGAGTTTGATGGGAGTTTCCAAGTCTGTTAAGACGATGGAATATTGTAAAACTTCTCAGGTAGCAAGATTGTCCCATATAACTGCTATCACTCGCTCTACGTATGCTAGTAAGAGTTATTAATATTCATTGTTCCTTAGTAG
This sequence comes from Macrobrachium nipponense, assembly GCF_015104395.2. Taxonomy (NCBI): domain Eukaryota; kingdom Metazoa; phylum Arthropoda; class Malacostraca; order Decapoda; family Palaemonidae; genus Macrobrachium; species Macrobrachium nipponense. The sequence continues at coordinate 7,859,765 of NC_087224.1, forward strand.
CATTTTACTTTTCATTTTTTTATTATTTTTTTTTCTTTTGCGCGAGATAGGGATGGCTGTTTTTATTTCTTGTGAGACGATAAAAACAAGATTATCCCATATGATTGCTATCACTTCTACCTATAGTATAAGTGATAGCATTATTCTCTTAAAGCACAGGTGCTCCGTTATTTCTGAAAATATAAGAAATAAACTTGTAATAACTTCCTTTCCAGAATCATGAAATATGCGTTAAAATTCTTATATTAAAAAAAGTTTAATAACAAAACAAAATAAAAAAAAATGTCGCACAGTGTCTCTCAACTGTTGAAACACGAATAAAATTAATGCAACAATAATTTGGTAAAATAAAATTAAAAGGTTATGATAATGAGTCTGAAATGGTTCGGTTGTTATTAAAACTGTTTTGAATTCACTGAAATAATGTTCTTCTTGCAAAGTATAGTGCGACAAACCCGCGCTATTTTATTTTTTTTTTATTTTCCCTGTTTTTTGCCAAGTTTATGTGCATGTCATTTTTCATATCATTTTTAAAGCGAACACCCGCCCTCTAGTGACATTAATAGAATTTACGCTCGTGATGAATTATATGTCATGCATATTCAACGTATGTTGCTTAAAGTCATATAAAAAAAAACCAGACACGATAAATTCATGATGTTGCAGTTAATGCTCTACGTAATAAAAAATAGTCCTCGGAATTTAGCTGGCTGTATACGAATCATGGAAATGCACACCGTATGAATAATTCCGATTACTTCTAAGATGCAATTATATTCTCCGAGCTCAGCAGGGAGGTTCGGCGCAGAAGTTCGGCAATTAATGTAAATGCAATCGGTGCGGGGGACCAGATTTTCATTTTAGCGAGGATGCTGCTGCGTAGCATGATATTATAAATAATATATTAATATTCTTTTGTACCTTTCCTCTCTCGTCTCCTCTCAGAGAAAAATGATTCAATTACTAATTTTACTGGAAAGTAGCCGGAGTTTTTTTTTTTTTTTTTTCTTGTCTTCTCTTTATATTTCATTACTGCAGGATCTGTAATTTAAGATTTGCTTATTTTTCCTGGAAATTTATAAACTGTTTTTGTATATTTCGTCTCATTTTGTATTTTCAACTATTTTTGTAATTAGCCGCTCCCCCAAAATAATTATATATATATATATATATATATTATATATATATATATATATATATATATATATATATATATATATATATATATATAAAAATGTGTGTATGTGTGGTACTATGTATGTGCGTATATATATACATATATACATATATGAATAACTTGATCCCGGAGTATATAAAACGTGATGCTATGTATAAATGAAGGTTTTTGCCACGGAGGAAAAATGAAAGGCACCAAAACCTTTATTTATATACATTACTATATATATATATATATATATATATATATATCTATATATATATATATATATATATATATATATATATATATACGTATATATATACATACATACAAGATTCGTTTAGGAGAGAGGCTCAGGTAGATAAATGAATAAAGAACCAACCTTGATAAACTCATATTTTCATACATGCTTCATATAGGAGAGAGACTTGGATAGCTAAATGAACACAGAACCATTCTTTAATAAATTCTCAATATTATGGGACAGAGGCACACGCCATTCCTTCCTCCTACAATTGATAAAATTCATAATGAGTTATTCGTAACGAGTTGTGCATAAATTTATAGAAAATAATTTTAAGAGGACGCAAATTGAAAATATGCTAAGCACAATGAACTGGGTACCACAGTTGCTTCTCCTTCTTAGAGTGGTCGTGGTAAGACCTTGAAGGAGAAAGTCTTCTCGTCTAACTTTTCGTAATTTCTTCTTCTTCTTCTTCTTCTTCTTCTTCTTCTTCTTCTTCTACTACTACTGTTTTTTTTCTTCTTCTTCTTCTGCTTTTCTGTTTCTCTTCTTCTTCTTCTTCTTCTTCTTCTTCTTCTTCTTCTTCTTCTTCTTCTTCTTTTTCCTTTATTTCTTCTTCTTTTCTGTTTCCTCTACTTCTTCTACTTCTTCTTCTCCTCCTCCTTCTTTTCCCTCTCTTCTTCTTCTTCTTCTTCTTCGTCTTCTTCTTCTTCTTCTTCTTCTTCTCGTTCTTTGATAAAGGATGGAGGTCTATATGACAGTTTCAGCAGTTTATTTAGACCCGAATCAATTAAAAATTTTCATCAAAACAGTGGGATTTTATTTTATATTTTTCCAAATTAACCTACATTGTGTTCTCTTGCAATAACTAGCAACTAGTTTGTTTTTATGTTAAAAACAACAACAAAAATCAACAACAATGTCCGGTGTAAAGAATGTATTTCAAAACTTTCCGTCGTTCCATGTTTGGTAATGCGTTTTTTTACAGGCTGTCCCATGTTTTACATTTATCTGAAGTTCTGTGATGCGAGAGTTCGAGTTTAATATTCAGGGCTGGAAATATGAATCATCTGATTTTAGGTGTAAAAAAATTTTGATTACATCTGAAGTAGGCGTTATTCGATTATCTAAAATATTTTTTTTATTATATCTCAAGTGAGCGTTATATGATTCTCTACACTGTTTCAAATGTTTAAAATTTGATACAGTAATAACAAAACTTTCTAGAAATATCTCTATTAGGTCAATAGTGGCAATAATGTAGACAATATAAAGATTTCTCCTTTAGGGGGGCTTCTTACCCCACTCTCCCCTGCTTGGTAATTCATTTTAAACAAGTGAATTATGTTTATTTAGTCTTTATCTAAGTTTGTGATTTTAGGATTTAGCTTTTAAACAAGGAAAATATTTTATATAATTTCTGTCTGTATAAGAAATTGTAGGATGCATGGTATTAGTTAACACTAAAGAAAAGTGATATTTAAGTGGCTAGTAATTTCTTGACATTGATAAATAGATGCAATGTCCATTATATATATATTTATATATATATATATATATATATATATATATTATATATGCATATATGTATGTGTATATATACATACATATATATATATATATATATATATATATATATATATATATATATATATATATATATATATTATGCATATATGTATGTGTATACCATATACATATATATATATATATATATATATATATATATATATATATATATATATATATATATATATATATATATATATATATATGTATGTAAGTATGTATATCCCTGCTTCATCATCTTACGTAGATTCATAATTACATTATAAAAACGAGCTCTGCCTAAGTTTACATTAAAAGCTATAAATCTTTAATGCCCTCCCTGATCGTCTCCCAGTCCCCGCTAAACATATTCATGACGTACCTTTGCATAAATTCACGTTAAATAACATCAAAAATGAACCCCCACCCCCCACCCCCCACCCCCACCCCCCGTAATGAATGCAACCTCCAGTTCTTCCTTAAAAAAAAAATCTGGGTGTAAATTTAATTTATGCAAAACTGTGTAAAGGCGCTTCGCTCTCGTCGAATCTTAACGAGATGGCCAGACATTCTTATTTCTTTCCCCCTTTTTCTTTATTCAAAGTTTCGTCATTAGGGTTCCGTCTTTTTTTTTTTGGCTCCTCATCTGATTAATATGAAGTTGAGTGTCTTGCTTGCTTGATTGATTTCCGTCAAATTGCCTCGCAATAATGTATTAATCTACAAGTGTCCTTTAATATCCAATTCACTCTATGCGTTAATTCCGAGGTAAGAGCGAATTAGATATTGTAGAATATGTATATATATATATATATATATATATATATATATATATATATATATATATATATATATATATATATATATATATATGTATGTATGTTTTTTTTTTTTTTTTTCCAGGTGACAACAGCCATCTCTCAGCGCTATGTCCTCGCCATTCACGGAACCCAGACTAAGTCTTCGCTTCTCCCTCTCATGCGTAATTTTCTCTTCTTATCTTTGGCTGTCTCTACTCCATTCTTCATCTTGGCTCTATTCAGTTCTCGAAACACCTCACCCCGACAGCAACAGGGCCCCTAGATTTTGTAACATAACCCCCATAGATTATATAAAAAAAAATACTCTAGATTTTATTTAAAAAACCAAATCCCATAGATTTTATTTAAAAAACCAAATCCCATAGATTTTATATAAAAAACCAAATCCCATAGATTTTATATAAAAAACCAAATCCCATAGATTTTATAAAAAAAAATACTCTAGATTTAGTAACAAAAACAACTCCCATAGATTAAAAAAAAAAAAAAAAAAAAAAACTACTCTAGATTTTGTAGCAAAAACAACTCCCATTGATTTTATCAAAAAAAGCTACTCTAGATTTTGTAACAAAAACAACTCCCATAATTTTTATAACAAAGATAAATCCCATAGATTTTATAAAGAATAAAAACTCCCCGATGTTTTGTAGCAAAAATCAACACCCATAGATTTTATAACAAGAAACAACATCTATAGATTTTATGACAAAAAAAAAAACCTCTCCCCAAATAGTATAATAAAAACAGTACCCTACATATTCTAACAAATCTCAAAAGTCGTCGAATACATGTTTCTGTTTATAGATCATGTAATTTACTATATGTGTGCTGTAGTATTTATTTATATACTGTGAATAGTGCCAAGTGTTAATGGCGAGGTAGAAGATTATATTTCAGTATCAGCTGTTAGCAAGAGGCTATGGAGTAGAGATGCTATACCTTGCAGTTAAGTAAATTAGGAAACTTATTCATAGTTATTTCTATGTCAAGGTTAAGATATGAAAATGCCATATATTAAATATAGGCAAAAGGAGTTTTATGATTACCACTTTTCGTGCTAAGATGTTGTCCATTGCCGTTTTTATAGAAAGTAGATCCACTTTGCATAGGGATTGTTAAATAGAATGCTGTAGTCTAGAGGAACATTTAGAAAATCATTTCTAGAGTAACATAGAAGAAAATAAATTCTAAAGTAGCAAAATAATGTAGACAATAAAAAACTCAAACTCAAATGGTCGGCAGCCGTGTGACTAATATTTATCATTTAAATCATTCACTGGACAGTAACTAAAGGCGAAGAACTTTGAACTTCCAAAATATAAATGTCAGAATTAAAAAAAAAAAAAAACCTTTGGTTTGATTGCCCCATAAAACAGATACTGAAACGTTACGGAGTCCCCTCTTTGTTTTAATGCCTTTAGTCCATTTCAACACATTCAAAGGAAGGATGAAAAAGATGAGATTGCTTTGGTGCAATTATTTATTCCCAGGGTGATAAAAAATACTTTCAAAAGTATTCGCGGCGGTCTGAGCATAAATCAAGATTGAATAGTTGGAAGGACCCTCCTCTTGACCTAATTTAGCCTCTGGCGTAAATTAATAAAATTGCCAAAAGGCAACGCACCACAATCCGGGCAGTTGCTTGCATGCAATTCCGCTCTGTAAAAATTCCCTTGCTTGGTTTTACCAGCCTTCCAGGACTATTCTATTATCGCCATTCTATTATCGCTTAATAAATTCCCCCTAGGTTAAGCATATATGAAAATATATTAATTCCGAGGTAGAGCGAATTAGATATTAAAGGACATTTGTAATTCGATATATGTATATGCACAGCTGATGTTATTTAAAATACATTTAGAGATTAGTTATATATATATATATATATATATATATATATATATATATATATATATATATATATATATATACGACTCTTAGCTTATTCTTTATATTATTCAACAAGACTCAAACATTTCACAGCTGATATTATTTAAATTAAAATACATCCAATATATATATATATATATATATATATATATATATCTATATATATATATATATATATATATAAATATAATATATATATATATATATATATATATATATATATATATATATATATATATATAAATCTTTTATCATTCTAAAAGACCAATATATTCTCACGATTGATATTATTTGAAATATATTTAGAGAAACATAAAAAAAACATTTTAAAAGACCAACATTCTCACGGCTGATATTATTTGAAATATATTGAAAGAAACAAAAAAATCTTAGATTTCTTTAAGATTCTCTTAGCATTTTCACAGCTGCCATTATCCAGAATACATTTAGAACTATCGGTCGATTTTTTTTACTCGAAAGACGAGAGCTACGGATATTCTGGCCAAAGGAAAGGCGAACTAGCCACTTTTCCTAAGGACCCCCTTTTGCCATTACAGTTTCCAAAAGTTTTTTTTTTTTCTTTTTTCTTTTTCCTCTGCTATCAACAGATTTTCTCTTCTTCGCTCATTTCTCACTGGAATTTCTCCGATGCCACTCTAATTTCATTTGACCTCCTCCTCCTCCTCTTCAGAAGAAGAAGAAGAAAAAGAAGAAGAAGAAGAAGGAGATGGGTGGATGAGGAGGAATAGCTGAAGAATGGCGATTGGTAGAGGAGGAGGAGGACTAGATGGGTGGAGGGAGGGAAGGAAGAGGAAAGGATTGGTGGAGGGAGGAGAGAAGGAGGAGGAAAGGATGGGTAGAGGGAGGGAGGGAGAAGGAGGAGGAGGAGGAGCGTCATGGCGAAAGCTGGTTGCAAAGCAAGATAAACAAAAAACCTCGAAGAAGCAGAAGTAAAAGGAGAAAGAGAAGAAGAAGAAGAAGAAGAAGAAGAAGAAGAAGAAGAAGAAGAAGAAGAAGAATTCGTAAGGCGGGTTTGACCCACCGTCATCTCTCCTCAGGGTTAAATATCTCGAGAGATCTCAGACAGCTGAAACAAATCAGCAGTAATTAGACCTGGATGGGACTGTTCCAGACGACCCATTTTTTGATCTGATAAATTCTGGAAAATGGCGTCGCATTGATTTCGGTCAGTTAATGGTCCTTGTGACTTGTATAGGAGACAGTGCATCACGGGTCGTGTTTAATTAAAATTAGGATATTATTAGAGTAATCGTTTTTATTACCAATAATAATAATAATAATAATAATAATAATAATAATAATAATAATAATAATAATAATAATAATAAGTATTATATTATTATTATTATTATTATTATTATTATTATTATTATTATTATTATTATTGATTAGAATTTAGTGATAACACTTTAGATGGGTACTATTAGAAAGGTTTTAATAAAGTTGCTCGTAAGGTATTCATATTTTAATTCCGTAAGTGCGTTTCACGTGGTGCACTGTAGGCATCACAGAAATGTGTTTGCAGTAATCCTCCGGCCCCTATAGCCGATTCATTTAAGGTAGATTCTTGGGCTTACGAGACGTTTGTTTGGTGGCCTCTGATTGGCTGGTAACGGTAGGTAGCCCGCTCGCTCAGTGTGTCATTATTTTCGTCTGTGGCTTAGAAAACTAGCAATATGGTTATATTTCTGCAATTATCTCACGCTTCGCTCAAGATATTAAAGGTTAGGTCATATCATAGGATTCGGTATTAATTGTGCACTACGTCATCTGGTTTCCTGAAATCAATAAGATAAATATAAAGGATTTAATTACTACAAGTAAAACTGAAGAGGGAAGCATTTAATTCTTTAGACCTGTTTTTACTTCTCATCGGATTTTGCATCATTAACGCCATCAAGATAAAATAAAATTTGTGTTTTCATACAACAAATACCCCTTGAATATGCTGGTACTTTCAGATTTTAGATGCGTGTAATATATAAAGAGAAAATGAAGAATATGTCTTATTATGTTGCATCCGTAAATGATTCAAGTTTGACGGTATTGCCGAGAGAATGGGAGCTGCAAGGCGTCGTTGCGTGTTCGTCTCAGCAAGAGATTTGAGTTGCCAATTAGCGATATAAGGTTGCAGTTTCAACAATATTTTGCATGTTATATCTTTTTTACATATTCAGTAATTAAATATACAGAATTCCCATTATGACTGCCGAACATTTTCAATCCAATATCAGATAGTATGTCTGGACATATCTGATAACGAAAAAAATAATAATAATCATGGATGCATCTGGTATCGTTAGCTAAGATCTAGACGAACTCTGCGGACAGACTTTCGCATTCTTCAACTCAGCCTTAGCTTTTAGTCGGGTTTGTTACTGAATAGGTTCTAATTTTTATTTTATGAATATATTTTCAAACGAAAGAGATATCAGAAACTTTTTTGAGGATATAAAATGATAATCTCAGTGAAGTAATGAACAACAAAGAATTAAGAAAGATTGACTTCCTTCAAGCTGAGTCAAGTATGCATGCACACTTTCAGACATATTCTTTATTTCCCTTTACATATTACACGCATCTAAAATCTGAAAGCCCCAGCGTATTCAGGGTGATTTATTGTTAAAACCACAAGATTTTATTTTCTCTTGATCGCATAAATTTTGCAAAATCCGATGATAAATAAAACAGGTATAAAGAATGGAATGATTCTCTCTTCACTTTTCCTCTTTGTAATTCCTTTGTGTTTGATCTTAATGATTTCAGGAAGAGATAATTTAGTTGTACATTTAATACCAAATCCTTTGGTATGACAAAAACTTTCCTATCTTTTGCAAACGTGAGAAAATTGAAGAAATAAAAACATATTGCTAGTTTTCTAAGCTAACAAACGAAATATGACAGACTGAGTGAGCGGTCTACCTCCTGGTACAGCCAATCAGAGGCCGCCAAACAAACGTCCGTCTCGTAGGCACAAGAATCTACCTTATGTGAATGACTATAGTTCCCTCCACATTTCAGCCTTTTACTGTACCGCCGTTCGTGTTTCCTTTCTTCAGTTTTTGCTGTCCAGTAACCTCTAACTATTATTTCATATCAACCACTCCAACTTCCTCTTGTGTTGAGCGCTGATTGGTTGAACGTGCCTGAGTTCTTGGCTTTATAACCTGAATTTCGTGATTCATTCATTCTATTTAACAATATTTAACATAATCTCCGCCGAGGATATTTTGCAATGCTTTAAGTCTTTATAACTTTAATAAGAATTTTGGGAGACGTAAAATATCTAATAATATTAACAGCAAGCGTAAGAATTTCAATAAGACTTCCGAAAGGATAAATATTTTCCTGTTATGAAACTTTATTGAGATTTTCTTCTCAGTATATTCATTTGTTCCTAATGGCTAATAAGGATTTAAAAAAAATTAGTCATACTTTATCGTGCATGTTTTGCATCTTAAAGACAAATAAAAAATATTTAAAAGATGTATTTGATTTAATTTTTCAGGTACGTTTTGAATCTTAATACAGGCGTGAATGATGTCCAGGTTTAATTTCATAAAAACTTTAAAGAGTTTCAACTTAAAAAAATGTGAAAAAAACAATCCACTAACGAACACATCTGGTAAAATAATTTTATGCCGCGCAATTGACATACTGTACGTAAGTCAACGTTCATCAAAACATAAGTGTGAACAGAAAACACCTTTAGTTTTAACATAGTAAGTGATAGATGCCTCAATTTTTTATGCTGCACAAAATGCCAGTTTTACATAAGTGGAATGCTATTCAAAACGTTTTATCAAAATATTAGTTTAGAACCAGAACAGAAAACAGTTGTAGTTGTAGCCTAATAATTGATACGTATTTTCATCTTGCGATCCCCCAAATTGACAAATGACATAAGTCCATGTTTATCAAAACGTTTATCAAAATATTAGCCAGAACAGAAAACACTTTTAGTTGTAGCCTAATAATTGATACGTATTTCATCTTGCGATCCCCAAATTGACAAATGACATAAGTCCATGTTTATCAAAACGTTTATCAAAATATTAGCCAGAACAGAAAACACTTTTAGTTGTAGCCTAATAATTGATACGTATTTCATCTTGCGATCCCCAAATTGACAATGACATAAGTCAGTGTATATGAAAACCTCCATAAAAATATAATCTGAACGGAAAGCATCTTGGGTGTAGTATGGTAGACGATGCATAACTCAATACATCTGACGTCAATGTTGTACCATTTTGAAATAAAAAGGTATTTCTCTGTTACTTATTACAGCCCCCACCCTCTTTTTGTTCCCCCCTCCTACGTCTAGCTTTAGAAAGGACTGGGGTACTTATTCACGGCATAAACTTTTGAAAGTTCACGCTTCAGTGAAGAAATGGTCGGGGTCCATTCGTACTATGAAATTTTAAAAAAAATGTTAAAGCTTGATGTAGTGTAAGAGTATCGGCCGAAACAAAATGTTTTGTGTGTGTGTGTGTGTATGTATGTGTGGTGTATGTGTTTGTATGGTCTGAAGAATAAAGGGTATTCGAATTGTTCATATATATATATATATATATATATATATATATATATATATATATATATATATATATATATGTATATATATATATATATATATATATATATATATATATATATATATAATATATATATATATATATATATATATATATATATATATATAATATATATATATATATGTCCTTTAATATCTAATTCGCTCTACCTCGGAATTATATATTTTCATATATGCTTAACCGAGGGGGAATTTATTAAGCGATAATAGAATTGGCGATCGACAGGCGCGAACCAGCGACCTCTCATTCCAGCACTGGCACTGGGGTGTCGGGGTGGTTTAAGGCTTCACTGCCAGTCCTGGAGTTGAGAGGTCGCTGGTCGCGCCTGTCGATCACCAATTCGATTATCGCTTAATAAATTCCCCCTCGGTTAAGTATATATGAAAATATATTATTTCCGAGGTAGAGCGAATTAGATATTAAAGGACATTTGTAGTTCGATATATCTATATGAATCACGGTAATGTGATAGACTTTTATTATATATATCATATATATATATATATATATATATATATATATATAATATATATATATATATATATATATATAAGTCTATCACATTACCGTGATTCATATACATACATCGAGCTACAATGTCCTTTAATATCTAATCCGCTCTACCCGGAATTAATATATTTTCATATAATATATATATATATATATATATATATCTATATATATATATATATATATATATATACATCGAGCTACAATGTCCTTTAATATCTAATTCGCTCTACCTCGGAATTAATATATTTTTCATATATGCTTAACCGAAGGAAAAAAAAATTTTTTCTCGATAATGAATTTACCTGTAACCTAGGCGCGAGCGCAGGTACATTCAAATCCAGGCACGTCAGTGAAGCTCTTCCACCCCACCACCGCGAGAGGCCCAAAAGTTTATGTCGTCTCTCACCCTCAAATACCTCTCGCGCTGAGGTATTCGTTGGTTTGGAGACAACATCAACCCGCCTTGACTCCAGTAGTGTAAGTAGCGCTTTTTGACAACAAAACCTTTGGCTTCTCGCGGTGGTGGGGTGGAAGAGCTTCCACTGACGTGCCTGGATTTGAATGTACCTGCGTTTCGCGCCTAGGTACAGGTAAATCTATTATCGAGAAAAATTTTTTTTTCCTTCGGTTAAGCATATATGAAAATATATTAATTCCGAGGTAGAGCGAATTAGATATTAAACGGACATTGTAGCTCGATGTATATATATATATATATATATATATATATATATATATATATATATATATATATATATATATATATATAATATATATATCACTATCACATGTATTATATATCAAAATAGAGAGATTATCGCAGTCTAATTAATGAAATATAAAACCTTAACTCTTTACTGTTTGTATCACATATTCGTTAGATAAATTCAATAAAAACGCAAAAATTAAATTAATTGACGTTATCGAATCCCTTCTATATCGCTTGTATACATACACACTATATATATATATATATATATATATATATATATATATATATATATATATATATATATATATATAAAATATATATATATATATATATATATATATATCATAATAATATATATATATATAAATACTTATATATCTTTCTTATTTTCATTCTTTTCACTCGAGTTTATCCTTTCCATATTTTTTCCAAGTGACAACAGCCATCTCTCACGATATGTCCTCGCCATTCCACGGAGACCAGACTAAGTCTTCACTTCTCTCTCTCATGCGCAATTTTCTCTTCTTATCTTTGGGTGTCTCTACTCTATTCTTCATCTTGGCTCTATTCAGCTCTCGAAACATCTCACCCCGACAGCAACAGGCCTCCTAGACTTTATACCAACATAATTCCCATAGATTTTATAAAAAAAAAAAAACAAAAAAAAAAACTACTCTAGCTTTTATTATAAAAAAAACTACTCTCTAGGTTTTCTACAAAAATACTCTAGATATTCTAACAAAAACAACTCCCTTAGATTTAAAAAAAATATATTTTTAGATACTGTAAGAAAAACAAGTCCCATAGATTTTATAAAAAAAAGTACTGTAGATTTTGTAAAAAAAAAAAAAAAAAAAAAAAAAAATTCATATAGATTTTATAAAAAAAAAATATTCCAGATTTTGTAGCAAAAACAACTCCCATAGATTTTATCAACTAAATGCTAATCTAGATTTTGTAACAAAAACAACTCCCATAAATTTTTATATCAAAGATAACTCTCCCTAGATTTTTTTTATATAAAAAATTTCCGTCGATTTTGTTAAGAAGCAGCCACCATAGATTTATAACATAAACAACCCTCAAAAATTTCAAACAAAAATAAACTCCCCTAGGTTTTATAAAAAAAAAAACACCAATAGATTTTATAACAAAAACAGCTCCCATAGATTTTGTAACAAAAATCGTTCCCATAGATTTTATGACGCATAAAAAAATCCCCTAGATTTTATAGTAAACAAAGATAAATCCCATAGTTTTTATAAAGAATAAAAATCTCCCCGAGGTTTTATAACAAAAAACAGCACCCATAGATTTTAACTTCCAAAAAAAACATCTACAGTTTTTATGAAAAAAAAACGAAACTCCCTAGATAGTATAAAAAAATAAAAAACGTACCCTACATAATATAACAAATCTCAGAAGTCGTCGAATACATGTTTCTGTTTATAGATCATGTAATTTAAATGTGCATGATAGTGCAAGATAGTGCAAATAGTGCCAAGTGTTATGGCGAGGTAGAAGATTATATTTCAGTATCAGCTGTTAGTAAGAAGCTACGGAATAGAGATGATGCTATATCTTGCAGTTAAGTGAATGAGTAAACTTATTCATAGTTATTTCTCTGTCAAGGTTAAGACGCTTTCATCTCAGCCTCTATAGAAAAATACACAATTTGTAAAGGTAGCGCTGAATAAAATAATTTGTACCAAGACTTCCATGAACGCAAGAATGCTCCCGAGTGTAGTGAAATGAAAACGCCGTATATTAAACATTGGCAAAAAGAGTTTTTATGATTACCACTTTTCGCGCTAAGATGTCGTGCATTTCCGTTTTTTATAGAAAGTAGATCCCACTTTGCATAGGGATTGTTAAATAGAATGCTGTAGTCTAGAGGAACATTTAGAAAATCATTCTAGAGTAATAGAAGAAAATAAATTCTAAAGTACAAATAATGTAGACAATAAAAACTCAACTCAAATGGTTGCCTGCTGTGTGACTGATATTTATCAATTAAATCATTCACGGACAGTAAACTAAAGGTGAAGCACTTTGAACACCCAAAATATAAATGTCAGGATTACAAAAAAAAAAAAAAAACCTTTGGCTTGATTACCACATAAAACAGATACTGACACGTCATGAAGTCCCCTCTTTGTTTTAATGCCTGTCCATTTCAACACATTCAGAGGAAGGACGAAAAAGATGAGATTGCTTTTGGTGCAATTATTTATTCCCAGGGTGATAAAAAATACTTTCAAAAGTATTCGCGGCGGTCTGCGATATAAATCAAGATTGAATAGCTGGAAGGAACCCTCCATTTGAACCTTTGGCCTCGGGCGTAAATTAATAAAATTGCCAAAAGGCAACGCACCACAATCCAGGCAGTTGCTTGCATGCAATTCCGCTCTGTAAAAATTCCCTTGCTTGGTTTTACCAGCCTTCCAGGACTATTCTATTATCGCCATTCTATTATCGCTTAATAAATTCCCCCTAGGTTAAGCATATATGAAAATATATTAATTCCGAGGTTAGGAGCGAATTAGATATTAAAGGACATTTGTAGTTCGATATATGTATATGCACAGCTGATGTATTTAAAATACATTTAGAGAATTATATATATATATATATATATATATATATATATATATATAATATATATATATATATATATATATTATACGACCTCTTAGCTTATTCTTTAATTATTCATTCAAGACTCAAACAATTTCACAGCTGATATTATTTAAATTAAAAATACATCCAATATATATATATATATATATATATATATATTATATATATATATATATATATATGTATATATATATATATTATATATATAAATATATATATATATATATATATATATATATATATATATATATATATATATATATACTATATATATTAGTGTATGTTAAAATATATAGTATTATATATATATATATATATATATATATATATATATATATATATTATCTATATATATATATATATCTAATCTTTTATCATTCTAAAAGACCAATATATTCTCACGATTGATATTATTTAAAATATATTTTAGAGAAACATAAAAAAAACATTTTAAAAGACCAACATTCTCACGGCTGATATTATTTGAAATATATTGAAACAGAAAAAAAAAATCTTAGATTTCTTTAAGATTCTCTTAGCATTTTCACAGCTGCCATTATCCAGAATACATTTAGAACTATCGGTCGATTTTTTTTACTCGAAAGACGAGAGCTAACGGATATTCTGGCCAAAGGAAAGGCGAACTGGCCACTTTTCCTAAGGACCCCTTTTGCCATTACAGTTTCCAAAAGTTTTTTTTTTTTTTCTTTTTTCTTTTCCTCTGCTCTCAACAGATTTTCTCTTCTTCGCTTATTTCTCACTGGAATTTCTCCGATGCCACTCTAATTTCATTTGACCTCCTCCTACTCCTCTTCAGAAGAAGAAGAAGAAAAAGAAGAAGAAGAAGAAAGAGATGGGTGGATGAGGAGGACTAAGCTGAAGAATGGCGATTGGTAGAGGAGGAGGAGGACTAGATGGGTGGAGGGAGGGAAGGAAGAGGGAAAGGATTGGTGGAGGGAGGAGAAGGAGGAGGAAAGGATGGGTAGAGGGAGGGAGGGAGAAGGGAGGAGGAGGAGGAGGAGGAGCGTCATGGCTAAAGCTGGTTGCAAAGCAAGATAAACAAAAACCTCGAAAAAGCAGAAGGTAAAAGGAGAAAGAAGAAGAAGAAAAGAAAAGAAGAAGAAGAAGAAGAAGAAGAAGAAGAAGAATTCGTAAGGCGAGTTTTGAACCCACCGTCATCTCTCCTCAGGGTTAAATATCTCGAGAGATCTCACGACAGCTGAAAACAAATCAGCAGTAATTAGACCTGGATGGGACTGTTCCAGGACGACCCATTTTTTGATCTGATAAATTCTGGAAAATATCGTCGCATTGATTTCGGTCAGTTAATGGTCTTGTGACTTGTATAGGAGACAGGTGCATCACGGGCGTCGTGTTTATTAAAAATTAGGATATTATTAGAGTAATCGTTTTTATTACCAATTATAATAATAATAATAATAATAATAATAATAACTAATAATATAATAATAATAATAATAAGTATTATTATTATTATTATTATTATTATTATTATTATTATTATTATTATTATTATTATTATTATTATTATTGATTAGAATTTAGTGATAAACACTTTAGATGGGTACTATTAGAAAGGTTAATAAAGTTGCTCGTAAGGTATTCATATTTTAATTCCGTAAGTGCGTTTCACGTGGTGCACTGTAGGCATTACAGAAATGTGTTTGCAGTAATCCTCCGGCCCCTATAGCCGATTCATTTAAGGTAGATTCTTGGGCTTACGAGACGTTTGTTTGGTGGCCTCTGATTGGCTGGTAATGGGAGGTAGGCCGCTCGCTCAGTGTGTCATTATTTTCGTCTGTGGCTTAGAACACTAGCAATATGGTTATATTTCTGCAATTATCTCACGCTTCGCTCAAGATAGGAAAGGTTAGGTCATATCATAGGATTCGGTATTAATTGTGCACTATGTCATCTGTTCCTGAAATCAATAAGATAAAACATAAAGGAATTACAGCAAGTAAAACTGAAGAGGGAAACATTTAATTCTTTAGACCTGTTTTTACTTCTCATCGGATTTTGCATCATTAACGCCATCAAGGTAAAATAAAACTTGTGTTTTCATACAACAAATGCCCCTTGAATACGCTGGTACTTTCAGATTTTAGATGCGTGTAATATGTAAAGAGAAAATGAAGAATATGTCTTATTATGTTGCATCCGTAAATGATTCAAGTTTGACGGTATTGCCGAGAGAATGAGAGCTGCAAGGCGTCGTTGCGTGGTCGTCTCAGCAAGAGATTTGAGTTGCCAATTAGCGATATAAGGTTGCAGTTTCAACAATATTTTGCATGTTATATCTTTACATATTCAGTAATTAAATATACAGAATTCCCATTATGACTGCCGAACATTTTCAATCCAATATCAAATAGTATGTCTGGACATATCTGATAACGAAAAAAATAATAATAATCAGATGGATGCATCTGGTATCGTTAGCTCAGATCTAGATGAACTCCGTGGACAGACTTCGCATTCTTCAACTCAGCCTTAGCTTTTAGTCAGGTTGTTACTGAATATTGTTTCTAATTTTATTTTATGAATATATTTTCAAACGAAAGAGATAGCAGAAACTTTTTTGAGGGATATAAAATGATAATCTCAGTGAAGTAATAAACAACAAAGATTTAAGAAAGATTGACTTCCTTTCAAGCTGAGTCAAGTATGGATGCAACACTTTTAGACATATTCTTCATTTCCCTTTACATATTACACGCATCTAAAATCTGAAAGCCCCAGCGTATTCAGGGTGATTTTATTGTTTAAAAACACAAGATTTTATTTTCTCTTGATCGCATAAATTTTGCAAAATCCGATAATAAATAAAAACAGGTATAAAGAATGAAATGTTTCTCTCTTCACTTTTACTCGTAATTCCTTTGTGTTTTATCTTATTGATTTCAGGAAGAGATAATTTAGTTGTACATTTAATACCGAATCCTTTGGTATGACCAAAACTTTCCTTTTATGCAAAACGTGAGAAAATTGAAGAAATAAAAACATATTGCTAGTTTTCTAAGCTACAAACGAAATATGACAGACTGAGTGAGCGGCCTACCTCCTGGTACCAGCCAATCAGAGGCCGCCAAACAAACGTCTCGTAGGCACAAGAATCTACCTTATGTGAATCGACTATAGTTCCCTCCACATTTCAGCCTTTTACTGTACCGCCGTTCGTGTTTCCTTTCTTCAGTTTTTGCTGTCCAGTACCTCTAACTATTAGTTCTTATCAACTGCTGATTGGTTGAACGTGCCTGAGTTCTTGGCTTTATACCCTAAATTTCGTGATTCATTCTTTCTATTTAACAATAATCGCCGCCGAGAATATTTTGCAATGCTTTAAGTCTTCATAAACTTTAATAAGAATTTTGGGAGACGTAAAATATCTAATATCTAATAATATTAATAACAGCAAGCGTAAGAATTTCACTAAGACTTCCGAAAGGATGAATATTTTCCTGTTATGAAACTTTCATTTGAGATTTTCTTTATCAGTATAATCATTTGTTCCCTAATGGCTAATAAGGATTTAAAAAAAATTAGTCATACTTTATCGTGCATGTTTTGCATCTTAAAGACAAATAAAAAATATTTAAAAGATGTATTTGATTTAATAAAACTTTAAAGAGTTTCAACTTAAGTAAAATAAATGTGAAAAAACCAATCCACTGATGAACACATCTAGTAAAATAATCATTTTTTGCTGCACAAATTGACATACTGTACGTAAGTCAACGTTCATCGAAGCGTTAGTCTGAACGGAAAACAGCTTTAGTGGCAACATAGTAAGTGATAGACGCCTTAATTTTATGCTGCACGAAATACCAATTTACATAAGTCAATGCTTGTCAAAACGTTTATCAAAATATTAACCAGAACAGAAAACAGTTTTAGTTGTAGCGTAATAATTGATACGTATTTCCTTTTGTGATCCGCAAATTGACAAATGACATTATTCAATGTTTATCAAAACGTTTATCAAAATATTAGCCAGAATAGAAAAACAGTTTTAGTTGTAGCGTAATAATTGATACTTATTTCATTTGCGATCCCCAAATTGACAAATGACATAAGTCAGTGTGTATGAAAACGTCCATAAAAAATATCATTCTGAACGGAAGGCAGCTTTTAGGTTGTAGTATGGTAGACGATGCATAACTCAATACATCTGACGTCAATGTTGTAACCTTTTTTAAAATAAAAAAGGAAAAATATTTCTCTGTGACTTATTACGGCCACGTTGGGAACGTATTGCTTCTGTCGGCTTATTTCAAAGGACAGGGAGTAGATTCAGCCCCCCCACCCCCCAACCAACCTCTTTTTTCCCCTCTACGTCTAGCTTTAGAAAGGACTGGGGTACTTATTCACGGCATAAACTTTTGAAAGTTCACGCTTCAGTGAAGAAATGGTCGGGGTCCATTCGTATTGTGAAATTTAAAATGTTAAAAGCTTGATGTAGTGGAAGAGTATCGGCAGAGAAACAAAATGTTTGTGTGTGTGTGTGTGTGAGTGAATATTATAGATATGTGTGTAGATGTGTGTGTGTGTGTGTGTGTTTGTATGGGTCTGAAGAATAAAGAGTATTCGAAATGTTCATATATATATATATATATATATATATATATATATATATATATATATATATATATATATATATATACATATATAACAAACTATTACATGTATTATATATCAAAATAGGTGAGATTTTCACAGTCTAGTTAATGAAATATAAAACACTAACTCTTTCCTGTTCGTATCACAATATACGTGGGATAAATAAATTTAATAAAACGCAAAATGGAATTAATTGACGTTATCGAATCCCTTTTATATCGCTTGTATACACACACACACAATATATATATATATATATATATATATATATATATATATATATATATATATATATATATATATATATATATAAATACTTACATATATCTTTCTTATTTTCATTCTTCTCCCACTCGCCTTCATCCTTTCCACTATTTTTCCAAGTGACAACAGCCATCTCTCACCGTTATGTCCTCGCCATTCCACGGAGCCCAGACGAAGTCTTTACTTCTCCCTCTCATGCGCAATTTTCTCTTCTTACCTTTGGCTGTCTCTACTCCATTCTTCATCTTGGCTCTGTTCAGTTTTCGAAACACCTCACCCCGACAGCAACAGGCCCCCTAGATTTTGTAACATAACTCCCATAGATTTTATAATAAAAAAAACTACTCTAGCTTTTATTAAAAAAAAAAAAACTGTTCTAGGTTTTCTAAAAAAATACTCTAGATATTCTAACAAAAACAAACTCCCATAGATTATATATTAAAAAAAAAAATTACTCTAGATATAGTAACAAAAACCACTCCCATAGATTTTTATTAACAAAAATTACTCTAGATTTTGTAACAAAAACAACTCCCATAGATTTTATCAAAAAAATTACTCTAGATATTGTAATAAAAACCACTCCCATAGATTTGATAAAAAAAAAACGACTCTAGATTTTGTAACAAAAACAACTCCATAGATTTTATAAAAAAACAAAAAATACTCTAGATTTTGTAACATAAACAACTCCCCTAGATTTTATAAAAAAAATTACTTAGATTTTGTAACAAAAACAACTCCCTCAGATTTTATTTTAAAAAAACTACTCTAGATTTTGTAACAAAAAAACAACTCCCATAGATTTTATAAAAAAAATTACTCTAGATTTTGTAACAATAACAACTCCCATAGATTTTTATAACAAAGATAACTTTCCCTAGATTTTGTATAAAAAAAATTCCCGTCGATTTTGTTAGAAAACAGCTACCATAAATTTATAACATAAGCAACCCTCATAAAATTTATTTCATATCAAAAAACAAATAAAATCCTAGGTTTTTATAACAAAAAAACACCACACCCATAGATTTTATAACAAACAGCTCCCATAGATTTTTATAAAAAAAAACAAAAAATCCCAGAGATTTTATAAAGCATACAAAAATACCCTAGATTTTATAACAAAGATAACTCCCCATGTTTTTTATAACGAATAAAAGACTTCCCTAGATTTTATTTAAAAAACATCACCCATAGATTTTATAACAAAAACAACTCCCTTAGATTTTATACGCATAAAAAAACTCCCCTACATTTTGTAACAAAGATAACTCCCATAGATTTTATAAAGAATAAAAACTCCCCTAGGTATTATAACAAGAATAGCACCCATAGATTTTATAGCAAAACACAACACCTACTGATTTTATGAAAAAAAAAAAAACTCTCCCTAGATAGTATAATAAAATCAGTACCCTACATATAATAACAAATCTCAGAAGTCGTCGAATACATGTTTCTGTTTATATATCATGTAATTTAAATGTGCAAGGTAGTATTTATTTATATACCGTGAATAATGCCAAGTGTTATGGCGAGGTAGAAGATTATATTTCAGTATCAGCTGTTAGCAAGAGGCTACGGAGTAGAGATGCTATATCTTGCAGTTAAGTGAATTAGTAAACTTATTCATGGTTATTTCTATGCCAAGGTTAAGACGCTTTTCATCTATAGAAAATACACATAATTTGTAAAGGTATCGTTGAATAAATAATTTGTACAAAGACTTCCATGAACCCAAGAATGCTCATGAGTGTAGTGAAATGAAAATGCCATATATTAAACATAGGCAAAAAGAGTTTTTATGATTACCACTTTTCGTGCTAAGATGTTGTCCATTGCCGTTTTTATAGAAAGTAGATCCACTTTGCATAGGGATTGTTAAATAGAATGCTGTAGTCTAGAGGAACATTTAGAAAATCATTTCCAGAGTAACATTTAGGAAAATAATTTCTAAAGTAGCAAAATAATGTAGACAATAAAAAACTCAAACTCAAATGGTCGCCAGCTGTGTGACCAATATTTATCATTTAAATCATTCACTGGACAGTAACTAAAGGCGAAGCAATTCGAACTTCCAAAATATAAATGTCAGGATTTAAAAAAAAAAAAAAGAAACCTTTGGTTTGATTGCCACATAAAACAGATACTGAAACGTTATGGAGTCCCCTCATTCTTTTAATGCCTTTAGTCCTTTCAATTTCACATTCAGAGGAAGGAGACGAAAAAGATGAGATTGCTTTGGTGCAATTATTTATTCCCAGGGTCATAAAAAATACTTTCAAAAGTATTCGCGGCGTTTCTTCGCATAAATCAAGATTGAATAGTTGGAAGGACCTCCATTTGACCTTTGGCCTCGGTCCGTAAATTAATAAAATTGCCAAAAGGCAACGCACCACAATCCGGCAGTTGCCTTGAATGCAATTCCGCTCTGTAAAAATTCCAGCGTTTGGGTCTTACCTTCTCTTATTATTCTGTTTTTTTTTTTTTTTTTTTTTTTTTTTTTTGTTTTTTTTTTTTTTTTTTTTTTTTCCGGGAGAGATTGGGTGAAGTGGAGTTTGCAGGGGGTTTCCAAGTCTGTTAAGACGATGGAATATTGCATTACTTCTCAGGTAGCAAGATTATCCCATATAATTGCTATCACTCGCTCTACGTATGCTAGTAAGAGTTATTAATATTTATTATTCCTTAGTAGTTTCCCTTTATTTTTTATTTATTTATTTTATTTTAAAATTTTGTTTTTTTTTTGCGAGTACGCGAGATCGGGAGATGGCTGTTTTTATTTCTTGTGAGACGATAAAAGCAAGATTATCCCATATGATTGCTATCACTTCTACCTATAGTATAAGTGATAGCATTATTCTCTGAAAGCACAGGTGCTCCGTTTATTTCTGAAAGTATAAGAAATAAAACTTGTATTTATTTCCTTTCCAGAATTATGAAATATGCTGTAAAATTTTTATATTAAAAAAACAATTTTCATAAAAAAAAAAAAAAAACATGTCGCACAGTTTCTCAACAAGCTGTTGAAACACGAATAAAATTTATACGACAATATCTGGTAAAATAAAATTGAAAGGTTATGATATATGAGTCTGAAATGGTTCGGTTGTTATTAAAACTATTTTGAATTCACTGAAATAATGCTCCTTGCAAAGTATAATGCAACAAACCCCCGTTTTTTTTATTTTTTTCCCCTTTTTTTTGCCAAGTTAGTGTTCATGTCATTTTTCATATTTTTAAAGCGAACACGACCCTCCCACTAGTGACATTAATAGATTTTACCCACGTGATTAATTATTTTTCATGCATATTCAAAGTACGTTTCTTAAAGTCATATGAAAAAAAACAAACGAGACACGATAAATTCTTGATAACGCTGTCAATGCTCTACGTATTAAAAAATAGTCCTCGAAATTTAGCTGGCTGTATACGGATCATGGAAATGCCACCGTGCGTTTTAAGCCAATATCTAAATAGGTATTTATATTCTGGTCCTTCTGGAATTATGAATGGAAAGTTGAAAGCAACGACATAAAAAGTATTCGCAATTTATCTTTGTATGAATAATCTAAAGAAAAAAAACTGAACTTCAGTTGGGAAAGATGTGAATGTGTTTTAAGCCAATATCTAAATAGGTATTTATATTCTGGCCTTCTGGAATTATAAATGGAATGTTGCCAGCAACGACATAAAAATGTTTTTGCAATTCAATCTTTTTTATGAATAATTTAAAGAAAAACAACAAACAAATTGAGTTTGGGAAGATGTGAATGCGTTTTAATTAAGCCAATATCTAAATAGACGTTTATATTCTGGTCTTTCTGGAATTATGAATAGTTGTTGCAAGCACAGACATACAAATTTTGCAATTTGATCTTTTGTATGAATAATTCAAAAAACATTTTTCTTATGTTGTATTAGGAAAGTATGAAAGGCATTTGTATTTTAGGCTTTTAGAAGTC
Organism: Macrobrachium nipponense; assembly: GCF_015104395.2. NCBI lineage: Eukaryota > Metazoa > Arthropoda > Malacostraca > Decapoda > Palaemonidae > Macrobrachium > Macrobrachium nipponense. The sequence goes on from NC_087224.1 coordinate 7,882,784, forward strand.
GCGAATGAATGTTGCAAGTGAACGAAAGTTAAAATGTTCTGCGTATTGTGTATGAATAATCCTTAGACTTTTTTGTCTTATGTTGCTTATAGTTGTCTTGGGAAAATGTAAAAAGATATTTTATAGTTTAGTCTTCAAAAGTTATGATGATTTTGTTTCAGCTACTAAGATGTAAAGGTTTTGGAATTGAAATGTTTTGTGTGAATAATTCTAAATTTCATTCATTGCAGTTGTTTTAGGGAAATGTAAGAGGTATTTAAATTCAAGTCCACATACTAAAGAATGAACGCTAGTAAGTAAAGAGCTTAAAGTGGTTTTTGCATTCAAATGAATTATTCTTTTTTTTTCTTATTTTACATTTTTCTCAAGGAAATGTAAAAGATATTTAAATTCTATTCCTCAGAAGTTATGAATGAATTTGCAGGTACATGAGATATTTTTTTTGAATAATTCTTAAGTTTTTCTTAAGGTTGTCTTAGTAAAATTTAAAATAGAGTAATATGCATTAAAAAATGTCAT
>NC_087224.1:7888302-8008161 GCF_015104395.2 Macrobrachium nipponense
AAAACATCACCCATAGATCTTAAAACAAAACCAATTCCCATAGATTTTATTAACGCTACTAAACTCCCCTAAGATTTTATAACAAAGATAACTTCCATAGATTTTATAAAGAATAAAACTCCCCGAGGTGTTATTACAAAAACAGCACTCATAGATTTTATAACAAAAAACAACATCAATAGATTTTATGAAAAAAAACAGCTCTCCCTAAATAGTATAAAATAAAAACAGTACCCTACATATTATAACAAATCTCAAAAGTCGTCGAAATACATGTGTCCTGTTTATATATCATGTAATTTAAATGTGCAAGGTAGTATTTATTTATATACCGTGAATAATGCCAAGTGTTATGGCGAGGTAGAAGATTATATTTCAGTATCAGCTGTTAGCAAGAGGCTACGGAGTAGAGATGCTATATCTTGCAGTTAAGTGAATTAGTAATCTTATTCATAGTTATTTCTCTGTCAAGGTTAAGACGCTTTTCATCTCAGCTTCTATAGAAAATGCATATAGTTTATAAAGGTACCGTTGATTAAATAATTTGTACCAGTACTTCCATGAACCCAGAAATGCTTTTTGAGTGTATGAAATGAAAATGCCACATATTAAACATAGGCAAAAAGAGTTTTTATGATTACCACTTTTCGTGCTAAGATGTTGTCATTGCCGTTTTTATTGAAAGTAGATCCACTTTGCATAGGATTGTTAAATAGAATGCTGTAGTCTAGAGGAACATTTAGAAAATCCTTTCTAGCGTAACATATAGGAAAATAATTTCTAAAGTATGAAAATAATGTAGACAATAAAAAACCCAAAGTCAAATGGTCGCCAGCCGTGTGACTGATATTTTATCATTTAAATCATTCACTGGACAGTAACTAAAGGCGAAGCTCTTTGAACTTCCAAAATATAATGTCAGGATTTAAAAAAACAAAAAAGAAACCTTTGGTTTGATTGCCACATAAAACAGATACTGAAACGTTATGGAGTCCCCTCATTCTTTCAATGCCTTTAGTCCATTTCAACACATTCAGAGGAAGGACGAAAAAGATGAGATTGCTTTGGTGCAATTATTTATTCCCAGGGTCATAAAAAATACTTTCAAAAGTATTCGCGGCGTTCTTCGCATAAATCAAGATTGAATAGTTGGAAGGACCCTCCATTTGAACCTTTGACCTCGGGCGTAAATTAATAAAATTGCCAAAAGGCAAACGCACCACAATCCGGGCAGTTGCTTGCATGCAATACCGCCCCCCCCCCCCCCCCCCCTCTGTAAAAAATTACAGCGCTTGGTCTTACCAGCCTTCCTCTTATTATTCTATTTTTTTACCGGGAGAGATTGGGTGAAGTGGAGTTTGATGGGAGTTTAAAAGTCTGTTAAGACGATGGAATATTGTATAACTTCTCAGGAAGCAAGATTATCCCACATAATTGCTATCACTCGCTCTACGTATGCTAGTAAAAGTTATTAATATTCATTATTCCTTAGTAGCACTTTTCCTTTTCATTTTTTTACTTATTATTATTTTTTTTTTTTTTTGCGAGCGCGCGAGATAGGGAGATGGCTGTTTTTATTTCTTGTGAGACGATAAAAGCAAAATTATCCCATATGATTGCTATCACTTCTTCTACCTATAGTAGAAGTGATTATATTATTCTCAGAGAGCACAAGTACTCCGTTATTTCTGAAAATATAATAAATAAACTTGTAATAATTTCCTTTCAAGAATCATGAAATATGCTGTAAAATTCTTATCTTAAAAAAAAAAATGTTTAATACAAAAAAATAAATAAGAAAAATATGTCACATTGGGTCTCTCAACTGTTGAAACAAATAAAATTGATCCGACAATAATCTGGTAAATAAAATTGAAAGGTTATGATAATGAATCTGAAATGGTTCGGTTGTTATTAAAACTATTTTGAATTCACTGAAATAATGTTCTTCTTGTAAAGTATAATGCGACGAACCCGCGCTATTTTTTTTTTTTTTTTTTTTCATTTTGTGTGTATGTCATTTTTCAAATTATTTTAAAGTGAACACCCGCCCTCTATTGACATTAATAGAATTTACGCTCGTGATGAATTATATTTCATGCAAAATTCAAAGTCATGTTTCTTAAAGTCATATGAAAAAAACAAACGAGACATGATAAAATCTTGATAACGCTGTCAATTGCTGTACATAATAAAAAAATAGTTCTCGAATTTAGCTGATGTATACGAATCATGGAAATGCACACCGTGCGTTTTAAGCCAATATCTAAATTGGTATTTATATTCTGGTCCTTCTGGAATTATGAATGGAAGGTTGCAAGCAACGAAATAAAAATGTTTATGCAATTTAATCTTTTGTATAAATAATTAAAAGAAAAAAAACTGAAACATGAGTGTGGAAAGATGTGAATGTGTTTTTAAGCCAATATCTATATAACTTAATCTATATTCTGGGCCTTTCTGGTAATTAATAATCTGGAATTTGTTTGCCAGCAACGACATAAAAATGTTTTTGCAATTCAATCTTTTTTATGAATAAATTTAAAGAAAAACAAACAACTTGAGTTTGGGAAGATGTGAATGCGTTTTAATTAAGCCAATATCTAAATGACGTTTATATTCTGGTCTTTCTGGGAATTATGAATAGTTGTTGCAAGCACAGACATACAAATTTTTTTGCAATTTGATCTTTTGTATGAATAATTCAAAAACCATTTTTTTTTATGTTGTATTAGGAAAGTATAGAAAGGCATTTGTATTTTAAGGCTTTAGAAGTCGCGAATGAATGTTGCAAGTGAACGAAAGTTAAAATGTTCTGCGTATGTGTATGAATAATCCTTAGACTTTTTTGTCTTATTGTTGACTTATAGTTGTCTTGGGAAAATGTAAAAGATATTTATAGTTTAGTCTTCAAAAGTTATGAATGAATGTTTCAGGCTACTAAGATGTAAAGGTTTTGGAATGAAATGTTTTGTGTGAATAATTCTAAATTTATTCTTGCAGTTGTTTTAGGGAAATTGTAAAGTTAAGGTATTTAAAATTCAAGTCCACATACTAAAAAGAATGAACGCTATAAGTAAAGAGGTTAAAGTGGTTTTTGCATTCAAACGAATAATTCTTTTTTTTTACATTTTTCTCAGGAAATGTAAAAGATATTTAAATTCTATTCCTCAGAAGTTATGAATGAATTTGCAGGTACATGAGATATTTTGTTTGAATAATTCTTACGTTTTCTTAAGGTCGTCTTAGAAAATTTAAAATAGAGTAATATGCATTACAAAATGGCTATAGGATATAGTTTTTGTTTGAAGGTCGAGCTAAACTGAATCGCTTATAGCTCAATAGTCTTACATTAGGGAAATTTAAATATAAAGTTTAGCATTTTAATATTACCAGTTGTGTCATGAATATTAACTTTCATCACTGAATTAACTGTTCCATTTATTCAGTTGTTTGTAGAAATTCGTCCCACATGAAAATGTTTGTCCCAATGAAAATTATTGCAGTCCAGCCAGACTGCCTTAGCCATAAATTCCAAAATCGTCCTGTCTAGCCTTAGAAGGCATTCGGCAGTCTAGACATTTGCGCTTGAATTTACTCTTCTCGTAATTCTGCTTTAGGATTCCAGTACATTATGAATAAGAAAGTCGAGGTGGTCCTTTATGCTTCTTTTTTAAAACAGATACATTTTGGATTCCAGTGCCTTAGTGAATGTGAAAAATTGAGTGCTTTAGTGAATATACACAATTAAGGTTCTTTGCTTCTTGTAAATAGACATAGCTAATTCCTGTCGTTTCCCTTTAAAATATTTCAATGGCATTTCTCTATAACGTCTAAAACTCTTTGTCACTGCTTGTAAGATTAATGATTATGTATTTGTATAAAACAGATAAAAGCATAATTGTTACTAATATATATATATATATATATATATATATATATATATATATATATATATATATATATATATATATGTATATATATATATATATATATATATATATATATATATATATATATATATATATATATCTTTGATTACTTCATGACACTCACATTTTTTCACAGCTGGTGTTTTTCAAATACATTTAGACAAATATGTAACTCATAGGTTATTGTAAGACACTAAAATGTTCACAACTGATATTGTTGAAATTGTGTCTAGAGAAAATAGTATAAATTGTGGATTATTCTAAGAGATTTAAACATTTGCACAACTGATGTTATTTAAAATACATTTAGAGAATTATATATATATATATATATATATATATTATATATATATATATTCTATATATAAAACTCTTAGATCATTCTTTATATTATTCAACGAGACTCCAACAATTTCACAGCTAATATTATTTAAATTAAAAATACATCACTATATATATATATATATATATTATATATATATATATATATATATAATATATATATATATATATATATAAATATTTTATCATTCTAAAAGACTGATATATTCTTACGGTTGATATTATTTGGAATATATTTTAGAGACAAAAATAATTTTAAAAGACCAACATTCTCACTGCTGACATACATTGAAATAAACAAAACAAAAATCTTAGATTACTTTAAGATTCTCTTAACATTTTCACAGCTGCCATTATTCAGAATACATTAAGAACTATCGGTCGATTTTTTTTTTTTTTTTCACGAAAAAGACGAGAGCTACGGATATTCTGGCCAAAGGAAAGGCCGCTTGCCACTTTTCCTAAGGACCCCCTTTTGCCATACAGTTTCCAAAAGTTTTTTTCTTTTTTTTTTTCTTTTTTCCTTGTTCCTCTGCTCTCAACAGATTTTCTCTTCTTCGCTCATTTCTCACTGGAATTTCTCCGATGCCACTCTAATTTCATTTGACCTCCTCCTCCTCGTCCTCTTCCTCCTCCTCCTCCTCCTCCTCCTAAGAACGAAGAAGAAGAAGAAGAAGCAGAAGAGTGGATGAGGAGAAGCAAGCTGAAGAATAGCGATTGGTAGAGGAGGAGGAGGACTAGATGGGTGGAGGAGGGAAGGAAGAGGAAAGGATTAGTGGAGGAGGAGAGCAAAAGAGGAGGGTAAGGATGGGTAGGAGGGAGGGAGGGGGGAGGAGGAGGAAAGGATGGGTAAGAGGGAGGGAGGGGGGGAGGGGGGAGGAGGAAAGGATGGGTGGGAGGGAGGGGTAAGGAAGAGGAGAGGGGAGCGTCATGGCGAAAGCTGGTTGCAAAGCAAGATAAACAAAAAACCTCGAAGTAGAAGAAAAAGGAGTAAGAGAAGAAGAAGAAGAAGAAGAAGAAGAAGAAGAAGACGAATTTGTACGGCGAGTTTGACCCACCGTCATCTCTCCTGAGGGTTAAATATCTCGAGAGATCTCATGACAGCTGAAAACAAATCAACAGTAATTAGACCTGGATGGGACTGTTCCAGGACGACCCATATTTTGATTGAATAAATTCTGGAAAATGGCGTCGCAGTGATTTCTGTCAGTTAATGGACTTGTGACTTGTATAGGAGACAGGTGCATCACGGGTCGCGTTTATGGAAAATTAGGATATTATTAGAGTAATCGTTTTCATTACTACTACTACTACTACTACTATAGTAAATTCACATCAACTGTGCATCTGATGTCTAGGCCAGTCCCCTTACGACGCCCCTGATTGGCTATTGATAAGCTCCCACAGGGCTGGTAAAAAAACCCTCAGTCTCTCTTGAGAGTTCACATAGGCAGAATGTATGTTCCACCTCTCCTGAGGGATACTTTTGAAAGACTATCCCACAGGGGAGGTGGAACATACATTCTGTCTATGTTGAATTATCTTGAGAGACCGAGAGTTTCTAACCCTGTCCTTGGGTTATCAACAGCCAATCATGGAGCGTCGTGAGGGACTGGCCTAGACATCAGATGCACGGTTGATGTGAATCTACTATAGTAGTAGTAGTAATGAAAACGATTACTCTAATAATATCCTAATTTTTAATATTATTATTTTATTATTATTATTATTATTATTATTATATATTATTTATTTTATTTATTGATTGGAAATTAGTGATAAACAGTTTAGAGGGGTACTTGCTCATAAAGTATTCGTATTTTACGAGGTTTTATGCAAAGACCACCTGACATGCAAACTCGAATTAAATTTTAATTTCATTTACAGCGTTCTCTCCGTAGGGGGATAATTCCGTAAGTGCACGTCACGTGGTGCACTGTAGGCATTACAGAAAGCTGTTTGCAGTAATCCTTCGGCTCCTAGTTCCCTCCACATTTTAGCCTTTTACTGTACCGCCATTTGCGTTTCCTTTCGTCAGTTTTGCTGTCCAGTACCTCTAACTATTATTTCTTATCAACCAGTCTAACTTCCTCTTGTCTTGAGCGCTGATTGGTTGAACGTGCCTGAGTTCTTGGGTTTATAGCCTGAATTTCGTGATTCATTTATTCTATTTAACAATATTTCGCAATAATCTCCGCCGAAAAATATTTTTGCCGGGGACCGAAGACCAGCTGAACGAAAGGTGAGGAAAGGGAGACCAAAACAAAAGGGTCGACCAAACGCTCGTCGTTTTGGGATCTCTCGCTATGGCCGTTTTTTTCTATCTCTCCGATTTCTTTTCCCCCTTTCCCCCCCGAACCGGATTGCAAGCGCGCCCGTTATCGATGCTTAATTTGCGTCACTTTTTCCCGCGATGTCGTAAACTCGCCCGTAAATTTTGATTGATGTCTTTGGGTTAGTAGAAGACAATCGCCCAGACCTAGGCTAGGTATACGTACGTAAGGCAATCGCGTAAATAAGATATCTATCTCACTTATTTCCTTATTCTAGTTTATTAAAGCATATTTCAACTTCTCGAGGCCACAAATTAGCCGATATTTTCAGTCGGTAACAACTTCCGAGGCTAACTGTAGGTAGCCTAACGCGATGCTTACTTAGGACACTTTTGTATTCTAGGTATAAAGGCTAGTCTCCGTTTAGGTTAGGCTGCATCTAGGCCTGATTTGGTCTAGTTGCCCCAGAAAAGCTCTTTTGGGGGTCCTTTTGAGGTTCTGTGCCTCGTGGGTAGCGATTCGGCATAGGGTAAACAAGCCTAACCTTTCCTAGGATGCCAGCGCATGACCTAGTAGGGTGATGCATCCCTGTCTGAAAGTCTAGCCATGCGCGGGGTAAACTTACCTTCATGACTCTTTCGAAATTTTACTCATAACACCTTACGTGTAAAAGATTGACGCCATCTCGGTGTTTGCGGAGTCACATGTGTCCATAAACTTTCCATTTCCAGTGCTAAATCCGCACATCACTTGTACCCATAGATGCTGGGACACTATTCACAACAATCTTAAATGATGAGGGGTATCAGCTCCGGCCGGGAAAACGTCGTTTGTTTGAGAAAAAGAAGAAGAGTGCAGTAGATAACATTTAAATAGTTAGGGTAAACAACCGCAGACAATCCATTGTCATCGCGCTGGCTGACCAGGCCTTATTCACTCTATATTTAATTGATGAAAAAACAAAAAGAATACAATTACAACTTTAAAGCATACCGGAGCGCCTGAAGATTCTTTGGGCAAGAGTACCGTCTGCTAGATAATTAGCGGACGAATGCAAACAAGATGGCGGCCGTATGTTTTGGCGCGTTATTTAGTTTTGGCGCGGTCGAACGGCGTTGTGCGCCTTTTCGACATTTTTAATGATTCTTGGCAAGCTCATGTGTTCTGGCAAGAAAAAATGCCACAGACAAAAAAAAAAAATTAGTTTTGGCACGGTCGAATGGCACTGTGCGCCTTATCGACATTTTTAATGATTCTTGGCATAGAAACAAGTGTATGAACCCGCACTTACCTTATTTGAGATTGAAATTGGAATCGTCGGACCAGTTGGAAATTACCGATTCGCACGACTCAATAGTTGATACACCGCCACTGGAAGGTGCGCGGTGCTTCACGAGGCCGATTGTGCCTTCTTCACACTTATTGCATTCACCACTAAAATCACCAAGAAGGCCATTTTTCATTATAAAGATAAGTAATGACTTTACACAAGACACCCCAAATCCAGCAACGTGACCGGATTGGCGGCGGCAAATTGAAAAGATGTTCGGGATAAGACGCGGACACGGCCATGTTGGGAAGCCAGGAAAGACAGGTGCATGGCGCATTGGGTCAGGGCACAACGAGGTCATCAGCTGTTTTGGATGGAACTACTTACCTTGACGGAGGGATTGGTGGCCCGGGCAGAAGGAGTCACAAGGCATGCCCAACGAATCTACAGACTACCCGTGAACTAGGGTAAATAATCACAGACGATCCACCATCATCACGCTGGACGGGTCTTATTCACTTGATATTTAATTGGTGAAACAAGAATGCAATTACAACTCTAAGCATACCATTCAAAAGATTGAAGTTTCGTCAACATAATGTGATATATGAAAGGGTAAATCTAAAGGAGAGCTCTGTCTCTTGTTTGCAGAAGAATATATATTTTTCCGATGTATTTTTTATTGATTATGCTTAAACTGGATAAGTTAATATTGGTGGCATCAAGCAATTACACCCTTGTTCCCATCTAACAATCTTGGGGGACCCCAGTGGGAACCGGGCTTTTGGGTGGGGGGGAGCAGGAGAAAAGTGATTTCCAGGGCACTACCTAACCTAACCTAGAGCGCCGTACCCCTACCTAGGCGCGACCCCCCCTTGAGGGCACTACCTTCCCTGCACCGAAAGGCTTTTTTGTTCAAGTCAAGAAGGCACTTTTCCTTAAAAGTCGGGCAAGTATGTTCACTCTTGATTTAAACCGTGATTTTGGGCAAAAGTTACGAGCCTTTCTATAGGCCCATAATAATAGTTTGTGAAATCTCGATAATTCACGTAACAATTTTCTCACACTGTGGGGAAACTTTCCTGGGGAAGAAAATCGGAGCGTGTTCTAGACGGTCGTGCTCATTCACTCATGGCGTTAGTGCAACTAACGCTTAATTGGAGAAAATAGGTGTGTTTGCCTTAAAAATTTACGACTTGGTAACATTATATATCGTCATTGGCTGAAAAAAAGTGTGCTTTCTTTTGTTTCAGAGAAAATTGAATCGTGCTTATTTACGATTGGATATTGTCTATAATGATGTCACTTTTTGGGTGGAGTTTTTTTTTGTGACGTCATTCGGAATGTGTGGTTCCCCATGACAATTCGAGACTGCGCAGCACACAAACGAATGAAAAGGAGCTCATTAAAATAGGTGATAGCGACAGAGACAACAACATGAAGGACACTGTTTTTTCTATAGGTACAAATATCAAGTTGTGTTTCTAGACCGATAGGACTTACCGTCGCTAATTTCCGTCTTCCTTAGAACACAACTTAGTATCTTCTTTCAAGGTATAAACACATTTACACTAAAAAACGGCTGGAGCGCTTATTAAGATTTACCTATGAAAGCCCCATACGAACTAAAAGAAGCATGTGACGCTCTTCGTAAAATATGTTTTCAAGGCAGTTTTGAAATCCAATATGGCAGAAATCGTGTGGCTGGACGGGTCTGGTCACGGATGGACACCATCTTTCCCAGCCTTCCCAGCACTCATTTGAACAATGTTAACGTATATATGTAACGTTTATTGATCTTACTCAAGATTGCAGTGGTAATCAGCACAATAAAAACATTTTGTTGCCTATATTAGTGAAAGTATGAAACTTGTTATTCCCGGGGTTATGGTTTGAAACTGAATTCATTTTTACCTTGTAATCGGTGGTTTTATCCTTACTGCCATCACAACTGAAACTCCACAGTGCTTATTTGATTGTTATTATACACATTTTGGTCTTAATTCACTCCACATTGCACTTGAACCACGTTGCTGTTCCTGGTTCCTAAACGCACACTCCACAAACACAGTTACGAGCAGCAGACGACGACGCTGCAAAGTTTTATTCCCTTAATTGTTTACTTTACTCATTATTTAGTTCAACATTACTTTATTTCAAAATGTTTATTTAATTCATGTATTACCCCTTTTTTTTTTGCAACCAAATTACCCCGAAAAATTACAGATATTTCTAAAGTAGGTACAATCCAATGTTTCTAACCTTGTTGTACATCAGGCTGCCAAAAACCATAGCAGAGCAGACTACGGTAAGTGGATTATAATTTTTTTTTTTTTTTTTTTTTTTAAGGCTATATTAGTATTTGATTTTTTTAAATAACTGTATGCCAGAAATAAATGTATCCTTTAATGTTTGCATGCTAAGAATGGCAAAATCATGGTTGCCATATTAGTGGAGCTTCACACATACGTCGATGCATTATATAAACTGTTTCCATGAATTCTAGTTGTCATAGTAATGCAATAATGATAAAAATTGCTTTAATATTTATGTATGTATATACTTCCAATACATGGGCTAATTTCACCAATGTCCACGTTTTGTGTATAGTCTTATACCCAGTTTTGGAGGGTGAACACATACCGAATGGCAACTGTTAATTACAGCCATCCCCCCCAAAACCAACGTTAAATTGTTAATAAGCAACCAAAATACTATACGAAACCGCAAGTAGCCTCTAAGTATCTTAAGTACCCGCCATGTCTCGATAACTTAGATTAATCAAATTGTTACTTAAAACACCTTACTCGTAGAAGATTGACGCCATCTCGATGTTTGCGGAGTCACTTGTGTCAATTAACTTTCCGTTTCATGTGCTAAATCCGCACACCACTTGTACTATAGACGCTGGACACTTTCTTCACAACAATCTTAAACGATGACAACGTTCGCGCTCAATTCCAAGGAAACTCACGATTTTTCGGGAGGAAAGAAGAGGAGTGCGCTATATAATTTTGAAATAAATAGTTAAACATCGGTGTAAGGTTATGAGTTACATAAATTTATTATGTATTCATAATAATTAATTTGAAAATATTCGTTGTTGAAAAAGTAACCAGATTCCTGACTCAAATATCAACAGTTTTGCTGTGAACAGTACCTACTGTGTTGTTTGCCTCTCCTCCTATTTTTTTAATCAGTGTTGCCAGTTGGTATGTGTTTACCCTCCAAACTGGACCTAAGACTTACAAAACAAAATGGAAATGGAATTGTGAAATTAAGCATATCATTTGGTAGTATATGTAAATATTAAAGCAATTTTATCATTATTGCATTACTATAACAACTAGAATTCATGGAAACAGTTTGTAAATGCATCGGCATATGTGTGAAGTTCCACTAAATTGGCAACAATGAAATTTTGCCATTCCTAGTATGCAAGCATTAAAGCATAAAAAATAAAAAAGTCAAAATAGTAATATAGACTTGAATTAATAAAAAGTGCTATAAAAAAACTATTTTTGTCATAAACAATTCACTAATCTGTCGTCGTCTGCTCGCCAGTGCTTTTGGCAGCCCTGTGTACGTACAGGGTGCCTATAAAGTCCCAATACCATTGTAAGTATTTATTGCTCAGAAACCATATAACATAGAGTAATGCAGTTTTGTAGAATGTTCTACATTCAAGTTTACATTCTGAGCACTTCATTCTACAAAAAACTGCATTAGTACTCTGTTACATGGTTTCTGAGCAGTAAATATTTGTAATGGTATACTGAGCCATTTTGGACACCCTGTACATTAAGACAAAAATTGTTCCTGCCATAGCTTCACTGTCAACACACTCAGTGTATTTCAATTGCAATTTGGAGTGAATTAAGAACAAATTGTGTATAATTACAATCAATTAAGCACTGGAGTTTCAGTTGTGATGGCATTAAGGATAAAACCACCAATTACAAGGTAAAACTAAATTTCAGTTCAAACTATAACCCCGTGAATAAGACATCTCATACTTTCACTAATATAGGCAACAAAATTTTTTGTTGTGCTGATTACTACTGCAATATTGAGTAAAAGCAATAAACATTACATAGATACGCAAATAATTGTTCAAATAAGCGCTGGGAAGGACGTGTTCGCCTGTGTATTTCTGGTCCGCAAGACAATACCACGCCATATTGGATTAAAAAAACTTCCTAGAAAACATATTTTACAAAGACCTCACATGCTTATTTTAGTTCATGTGGCAGTTTCAATTATCTCATTTTGTTGACAAAACTTCAATCTTTTGAATGGTATGCTTAAATATTGAATTGTATTTTTGTTTTCATTCCACCGATTAAATATAGAGTGAAAAAGTGGCTCATTAGTCCATGCAAGTGCCTGCTCAGCGATGCATTACCCTAATCAGAACCTACCTACCTCACTTTGGGCACTGTACCCTGACCTGGCCTGGGGTACGAACCCCAAAGTAACTCTAAACGTCAGCGACTGTGGGGTCAGCGTCCATTCGGTGGTTGTCCCGTCAAACTGCAGACTACCCTTATTACATTTTTACCTTTTATTAATTTACTTTTTTTTCCATATTTCCCTTTAATATTAATTTATTTTTTCCTTTCAAATTAGGTCTTGTCTTTGTCTCTCCTCTCTCTTTACCTTCTCCAACTTGCTAATATTAATTTTTTTTTTTTTTTTTTTTTTTTTTTTTGTTTTTTTTTTTTTTTTTTTTTGATTAGTGAGATCTCTTCTTTCCGTATTTCCTTTACCTTCTCTTACTTCCAAACATTAATTTATTAATATATTTTATCTTGTTATTTAGTGAGATCTCGTGGCCCACCATTGTTGCCCTTGTTCCACATGAGTTAGGGCTCATATTCTGAATAATAATTGCAAATATGATAGGATTTATCTTTTTAAATATGTAAGCAAAATGAAAAGAAAGTATTTTGAGTGAAATTGCCCTTTTAGATATGCCAAGACATGTTTGGACCATGCAACGTAACCAATGCACCTTGAAGAATATTTACAGTCAAACAGTGTACTCAAACATTATTTAGAAATGGAATTTTGCTACAATTTTAATATTTTGTATTCAAATTTGATCCTTTTTTTAACTTTTTAAAAGTGATAAGAATGTAGAACAGTGAAGACATTGAAGGAGGAAAATAACTGCGTATCATCAAGGGAAAGATACTAATAGAAGTGATGTGATGCCACCGTCACTTAGGTCCATGAAATGGGACAACATGAAATGAGACAACATTTTACAGCAGCTGAAAGAATACTGTTCATTAAAAAACAGCATCAGTATATACTGTGACATTTCAGGTTGGCCCAAACCATACAGATGGGTAGACCAATTGTAATAGTAGTCACGAAGAACAACAACAAAAACATGGTGACGTAATGGAAACTGACCCATCTCCCGTATTATACTGATTATTAAAGATGTCGCTATAGAAGGGATTCATTTTAAATTCTATAGGGAAAACTCATATTATGCTATATAAACTTTTTTATGCATATGTATAAAGTTAATGCACTTAGACCACACCAGGTACACATTCTTACCTTACCCAGTGTGCATCATCACTCCTCCCAGAGCATTCCTTAACCGTTATAAACTCACTTATAATGCAGTCTCCTACTGATGATGAATTACGTTTGATGCAACTTTTATCATTTACGATTTGTTTTATTTCTGTTTTAACTTCATATATGCTGATAAGGATTTATGAGGCCCATCCATTGTGGATGAAATTTAATGTTATTTTCTCTCTCTCTCTCTCTCTCTCTCTCTCTCTCTCTCTCTCTCCTCTCTCTCTCTCTCTCTCACAGCTAGGAAAAAGTGTAACCCTATCTTACATGTTAATACAAATCTACCACCACGAAGACCAAAGTGTGGCATCAATGGGAAAGAATAAGTCATAGAATTCAGTAATGTGATTTTTTTTCTCATTTCAATGGTATTGGAGGGTAGCCATGACATGACCTTACATTCCTTTGCTTCAGAATTTGTTGGAATGTATTTCGAATGTGCTTACATGAGTCTTATATACTGCATTTTATATTAGTGTAATGTTAGTAATGTCTGTTATAATCACAGTAGTCCCCGTATATCGGCAGACTCAGTTAATGGCAATCTGGTTTAAATCGGCTGTATGTGGTGCCATAATGCACCAAGTTTCGGTTATTGGTGCCATAATGCACAACCACCGGGAACGGAACTCCCGCCAATAACCAAGGACTGCCTCTATTGAATTTGTTGAATGTGTCATGGCAGTAGGTTTGTCTTTACATCCCAATAAGGAGAGGTCCCTATCCTGTGGTGTGTTTGGCTATTGGCAGTATTCTCTCCCTGCTGAGTTGCTTACCATATGTTCTGTGTTTTACACTTGTTCCGATACGTAATACAAACCATCGGTCCCTTTAACAATAGGAAGTAGCTAGCGGCAGCTGGAACGGTCGTAAGCTTCGAACAAGGGGAGAACGGTAGTTAACTGCTTGTCCGACAGTCGCGCGCCGCGCGCCGCGCGACTGAGAGGTAAACAAATCACTTTTGCTTTCGGCCGCGGGTGTGAAGGACGTGTTCGTCATCGCTCTCTCTGCCCGCTTCATCGTCGTATGCTTTGTTTATATTGTGTTTTCTACTAATGGTTTGTTTGACTTGAAAATGAAACTGTAAGTACACTGTTTTCATTTTCATTACTTAATTATGAACCAACATGGAGCTATCGCCGTAGATGCGGCGATTTCCTCTCTTTTCATAAATTGAACCCTTGAATTATGTCTCGGTGCCGAGGGCGGGCGCGCTCGCGCCGAGTCATGTATTTTGGGCGAAAGTGTGTAATTGAAAAATGTAAGTACTTTTTTCATTATATTTTTGCCCTGTGCGTTCGTTACCGAGAGCGTGATTGCGCTCGGCACGAGCCTTTTATTTTGTATGATAAAATGCAATGAAAGTGGATTCGCAATGCAGTATTCTTTTCATTTATTTATTTGCATAATTTAATTTGGATCAATTTTCGCTCTTACCCGGGAATTGATCCTTACGATTATTTTCTGGGAAAGTGAAATCGCAAGTGCAGTATTCTGTTTCATTTTCATATATATTTTATGATAGCATCATATTATTTGGATCACAAGTTTCCGTTCTTACCCGGGATTGATCTTTTCCCCTTTAAGTTTCTATGAAGTGAATCGCAAGGGCAGTATTCTGTTTCATTTTTCTTATTACTTTTCACTGCTGTGCGGGGTAGGTGGGGAAGCGAAGGTCTGCCAGGAAGTCGTCGGAAAGCTCTCCCGCGACTCCCTTGGTATCCGATTCTTCGTCTTCCTTCCTGCCCCCCGCTCAGCTTCTTCGTTGTATTTTGTATTTGGGGTCTTCCTTGCGTTCGGGTGGGGCATGTCTTCCCCCCGTGCGTGAGGGAACCCCTCTTACTAATCTATCTATGCTACCGCAGGTGCTACATCCGTGGGAGACGACCTTGGACAGGTATGGACCACCGCGGCGGCGGCAGGGCGTGCCTAGCATCCACGGGCTGCTGCAGCGTCTAGCGAGGTCTGTGGCGGTCTCCACTACTACCACGGCCGCTTATGCTGCTCCCCCCCCCCCCCCCCCCCTCCTGGTCTACACTCCCCATGCTGTGTCGGTGACAGCCGTCTGCCGCTACTAGGGCCGCCGCCGTACCGAGGGGGGTTGCCTGCCGCCGCCTGTTTTTCTTCGTGTTGCCTGCCCCAGACTTCCGCTGTTCCAGCAGCTCGCCCCTGGACCGGCCGCCAGTACCGCTGGCTGCCGATGATTCTACGAGGCGATCGCTGGGCCTGTTGATTCCCGCTGTTGGCTTGGCTGTCCCTTCTGGGTCTACCGCTGCCGCTGTTCCTGCCGCTCCTGAGCTGGTTGCTGTTCCTATCGCTCCGGGTTCCTGAGCCTGTCATAGCTGGTCCAGCCCACGGTAGTGTGTCTTCCCCAGTCCCAGGTCCCTTCTGGACAGGTGCAGTCGGGGCCGTGTTGCTTCGGCAATAGCCCCGGCTCCGGCCTGGATGGAGGACCTGAACGACTGTCCTGCGTGAGCTGACGAGGAAGGAGGAAGAAGAGGAAGCTGTCATCTTCGTCTTCATCGTCTGCTGCTGCCCTCCCCTTCTTCCCCGACTTCTAAGGCCCATAAGCCGAAGAAGAAGAAGGCTTGCCTTCCCCCCCCTAAGAAGTCTCCTTCGGGAACTTCTAAGGGCCCGTCCCACCCCGGTGGGACGGGGGGTCCTTCTGCTGGTCCTCCTGCTCCTTCGGGAGCGGGGCCTGTCTCCCCATCCTTCGTAACGGAAAGAGATAGATGGGGACCAGAGGAGTATCGGTTAGCTCTGGTACTTCCTCGCCTGGTGCTAGCGGCGATGCCGCTACGCCAGGTTCCGGCTCGGTCTCTCGTTCGCGAGAGATCCCGAGTGTACGTTCTCCCTCGGGAGACCGTGCAGCCAAGTTTCGGCGCCAGAGTTCGCTCGGCGCCAAGACGCGGCACGGAGCAGAAGGCTGGTAAGAGACGCTCAGGTGACTCTTGCCAGGCCAGCGGCCGCTCTTGCAGCGACCAGCTGTAACCCGGGTTTTCTTTTCCCCCTTTTCCCCCCTAAGAAGGCTCCTTCGGGACCTTCTAAGGGCCCGTCTCGCTCCGGCGATTCGGGGAGCTCTTCTGCTGGTCCTCCTGCTCCCTCGGGAACAGGGCCCGTCTCTTCTTCTACCAAGGAGAAGAAGACGGGGACCAGAGGAGTACCAGCTTTGGCTGGCACTTCCTCGCCTGGTTCTAGCAGTTCTGCCGCTAAACCAGGATCCGCCTCGGCTTCTCGTTAGCGAGAAGTACCGAGTGGACGGTCCTCCCGCGGGAGACCGTCCAGCCAAAGTCTTGACACCCGAGCTCGCTCGCCGTCAAGACCGAAGCGCGGAGCAGAAGACTGGCGAGAGTCGTGCAGACGACTCTCGCCAGGCCAGTGGACGCTCTCGCAGCGACCAGCTGGCTGCTCGGGTTGACGTGACGGTCGCTGACCAGCCACGGGTTGAGGCGAGGAAGGGGTCCCCGCGGCCGTCGGTACCAGCCAGCGGCTCGACGCGCCGAGAGGACGCTCGCCGGTCTCACCGCGACAGCGAGCCTAGCAGGTCACCTGACGCCGCTCCCATCGGGACCGGGCGGAGACGGTAACCAGCAACAGCTCGCCTGACGCTAGAGATCAGCGTCGACGTTCTCAGCCGAGCCTCTCGCCCCAGGCGAGCGGCAAGGCTAGGCCTGCTGCTCGATCGCCACCACGGGTTGACGATCAGCAGCAGCCCTCCAAGCACGCTGGTCCTGCCAGCGCAGGGTAGGGGGAGCGTCAGGTCTGCCTCTCCTGTAACCTTCAACCATCCTCGGGCTACACCGGGAGGAGCGAGGTACCTATAAGTGATCGCGAGAGGTGCGCCGCTCGCGATCCCGCTATGACGCCTTATGGACCAGGCACGGTTCTAGGACCGACCAAGGACATACGAGCAAGTAGCTGGAGGCGACCGTCAGGGGTCTGCCGCTGTTCCTCCTTCTGAAGGAGGAGTATCTCGGGATCTGTTCTTGCTGGAGGGACGGACGGTCCTACTCCGCAAGACGCGGTTACTCCCGAGATACAGAGGAATTTTGCAGAAGTCATTAAGCTGATTCGTCAGCATAATGACCTTGCGGAAGGATTGCCCTCTCCCCCAGCCAGAAGCCCACGTCTCTGCTCGAGTCGTTTTGGGGCCCGAGAGGGAACCCAAACCGACGGTGGGTCTGCCGCGATCGGAGCTTGCCGATTCTGTCTCGAACCAGAGTCTCTCGTCTCCGGACAAGAAGGCTCTCTCAGTTCTGGCCGGCCTCGATCAAGCTACTTCCACCTCCTCTACTGCGACAGCGGCGTTTCCACGTGTCTTCGGACACCGTATTTAAATACTCCTTCGGTCCTCCCTGAGAGGTTTCGACCTCGACGAGGACTGGAATGAGTCGGAGGACGGTATCGGCTCTCTCCTGTCAGGTGTCGATCAGCCCCACCCAGACGATGTTCACAGTGGCGGCAGACCCTTACCTACAGTGAGAGTTCGTAACCCTCCGCGGGAAAACGTTTTCTCCTGACGATACGTTTTCCCAGACTCTTGAGAGGCCATCGCCGCAAGGCGATGGCTGCTCCTACTCTTCTCCAACTGCTAGTTCCACTGGGAAGGCGAGCGAGTATCCAATTCCTTCCCCATTCCCTCTCTCCTTACGGCTACGAGGGAAAGGGGAGGGATCCTACAGAGATTTCTCTGTAGGATCCCACGTTCGGGACTGCGCTACCGGGGGGTACCTTCGGGTCCTACCTGACGTAAGCCCCGGTCGTTGAGGAGGGATCCTGCCCCATTCTCGATTTCTACGGGAATCGAGAGGACCACCAGCCGATATCGGTGGGGGTTTCGCAGACTGCTTAGAATTCTACGGAATTTCTAGCGCATTCAGAGTGTTCGAGTTTTTTACGATCTCCAAACACTTAGGCGAGACCACGGTCCAAAGTGAGCGAGACGAGAATCCGCGATATGTTACACGATAATCGGGAACCTCGCCTATGCTCGAATTCCTGGAATTTCTAGCATTGGGAAGAAGACTGCTGCTGAAAGAAACTATCTCACAGTAGGCGACCAACCTGGAATAGAGAAGATCGGACGGGAATATCCAGTTTGGCTTGAACTATCGTCTTAGTATTCTGTTCACCATTGAAGCTTTCCTTTGAGGAAGACTTCTCCTTCACTCTCTTGATAGAGATCGAAGGTGGTCGATCTCCAATCCTTATTTTGTTTTCTTGAAGGAAAGAATTTAGGATGGAGATCGTTGTTCAGAATCCTACAAATATACTACGTATATTAACCTCGCGACATGATTCTACTAAGCAGTTGAATTGTCCGAGGGGTAGGCGCATATCCTAGTTATCTACGGATTGCGACTTAGAAGAGAAGTATTCTAATTGAACTGCAACTCGGGGTTGCCTGCAACCTCCCAGGAGTTTTCAGTTTCAATTTTATATACTTATGGTTTTGTCACGACAACACCATTTCAACTTTTATATTTACCGAAATTCGTTTCGCCTAAATATAATTGCTCGAGCATATCTTTTATGCTCGGTAGTTCTAGCCGAACGCATTCCTTCGTGGAATAATGGATTACCTGGCAACTCAGGATGACGAGTCAGCGAGAGCTCAGGCTCAACTACTGCGTATTGAACTGCCTGATAGCAGCTCAGTATCAGCTGGGCCTCCGAGATGCACGGTCAGTTATGTCTCTCTCTGCCCTGCTTTGATTGACTACCGAACCGTATCTCTGCCCAACAATCATGGACTTAGGTCTCTGATTAACGGGGATTCTCGCAATAATGAAGGACCATCTACTGCTGTGACGCTAGATTCCATCGCCTTCGACATTGCGAGAATTTTCAACAGAGATATCTCTTGGACTCTTTCATCTTTCCTGTGTTTACCGCACGGTAACAGAAGTCTGTACGAAGTCTCCCGCTGCATCGCAATGCGATAATGCGAATGATTTTGCAGACATCTGAGTTTGTCTTCAAAATATCTCGTATTCGTAGGTGTACAATTGTTCATTGTTCAACCCGAATTAACAAGATGTGTCAGAAGACATCGCCTACTCTCCGACCTGACAGCTCTAACTTCCCAAAGTTCAGCCCATGAGAAGCAGTTCTTCAGGCGGCTTTCCCCTGTGTTTTCATTACTAAAGAACGCCCCGCTTTCATTGCAACTACGACTTCTCACCGGACAGCAATGAAATAGCGGTTAGCGTTTTCAGTCATTTGTAAGCACAGGTTATGAATCTTGAGAATCCTTCTCTCGATTTGTCTGTGAAGACGTAGGTTGCATTCAATATCTACCTTCGTCTTCAACGGTACATAGTGTTGTTTCTCCTTAGCTGAGATTCAACAACCATGAGATGTTTTGCCTTCAGGGACCTCGGTCTCTAGAAGGCAATTGACTTTCGCCTGTTGGGCACATGCCTTAAGAGAATCATCACCTCGCTGTCCGGCATTGGTGACAAATAAATACATTATTTGTTTGGTCTCTCAGCATAACCCTTTAAAGGCGAAGGTCACGTGACTTACTCGGATGCTTGGACAACTTGCCTCCTACCGAACGCAGTCAGTCGGCAGCTGTCAGAGCGCCCGAGTCAGTTACGAACTACGCTGTTGACTTAGTTCGGTTGTTACAGAGCAATCATTACTTCGTTTTAATAGCTTGTCACAGTACCCATACCATCGACACCCACCATGGAGTGTCGGTGTCCTATCCACTACCGAGAACTTCGCTGCATGGGGATAGGAGGATGCGAGAGACTTCGTGGCAAACGGACAGACCAGTATGGGTACTGGACATCACCGAAGTAGAGAAGAGGGATAGGTCATGCGACTATTTCCTTCTTTTCCTCTGAGGAACTGCATGACTTCTCCTGCGAAGTCAAGCATCCAGGGGATGGGATCCGTGACGCTCGATTTCGTACCAAACTTCGTAGCGAAGACTCAGAACCCTTCGGTCCCTGACGATTGGTTCAAGTCGTTCACAATCCCCTCCCTAATGGACTTCACCGCCTTCGATGCGAAGGAGATGCTGCCTTGTCCGCAAGAACTTCTCCGTGGCGCAGGTACTGAAGGCAGGGGTCTGGTCCAACCAGACCACATGCCCTTCCTTCTACCTTCGGGATATTGCCCACAGGTCCTTGGATCTTTTTCTTTTGGGACCCGTGGTGGCTGCTCAACACGTTGTGTAGCGAACCCAGAGCCTCGCAGGCTGAACAGCATCGAGTCCTGGTGTGACCGTAAGAATGGATGAGTGAATGAGAGTGTGACTGGCTCCTCTTCCCATCTTTTCTTCCCTCTACCTGTGGTTAGAGGACACGGTCGTCACCCTGCTGGATAAGGACAAGATGCAGGTGAGGCTACTCAACAGAGCCCCATCCTATCCCTTTCACTAGGGATAGGAGCGTATATCCACCACTTCCTCCAACAAGGGGGAGGAAGTGGATGCCAGCTTGAGACAACCCATACTTTACGTTGCCTCTTGCAAACAGGAACAAGTTCTTGCTTGCTGGTATGAAGAGATACGCTTGCCTCTCTCTTAGTACTCGGCCCAGAGGTCTGACCATTGATCCTGCGGTGCACACCCCGATCAATCGGACAGAGGCTTGGATCCCTCCCTCGCTCTTACGACCAGGGAGGCATTCCAGGGATGGACGAACACCAGTCTGTTCATCAAAAGACTCAGATTCCTCCCACCAAGAAGTGAGTCTTCCTATTGTTAAAGGACCGATGGTTTGTATTACGTATCGGAACAAATGACAATTTGTCGAAAATTGCATTTTTCCTAACTATACAAACCTGAGGTCCTTTGACATAAATAGTCCCTCCTCATGCCACCCCTCACTCTGCGTATTTTGCATGGGCCAAAAAGCAAAAGTGATTTGTTTACTTCGCCGCGCGACTGTCGGGGACAAGCAGTTAACTACCGTTCTCCCTTGTTCGAAGCTTACGACCGTTCCAGCTGCCGCTAGCTACTTCCTATTGTTAAAGGACCTCAGGTTTTGTATAGTTAGGAAAAATGCAATTTTCGACAAATTGTCATTTTTCTATCTCAGCTGTCCAGCTCCTTCAGTTTTCCTCCTTCCTTAGAGAACAGATCCTCAAGGTCAACTTTATAGTAGTAAATAGTGGACTATTGGTTGGTTAAATTAGAAATAAATTTTGTATTTGAAGTAAGTTTCCTTGAATTAGAAATAAATTAATGCAATTGAAGTGAATTAGAAACAAATTATGCATTTGAAGTAAGTTTCCGTAATGTATGGAACATTACAAGGACTTGGTTTAGTATGTTTTCATGGTCATCTTACTGATGGCTACTGTAATTACTTTAACCCCTTCGGTACCACATGACGCATACCGGTGCCAGATGCTGGCATCCCGCATTTTCCCAACTGACCGTTGTAGTCCGTTTTCCCCTTTGTTTCTGGCGATTTTCTTGAGAAAATATTGTAGCGCTCTCATTAGCCCTCAACAAAGTTTTCATCACATTATCATAAAACAAAAATATTATATGCATACCCCAGACATAAAGGAAAAGTGCATCTCCAGGCGCTTCATTTATCCCCGAAAAAACGTCACGAAAGTCTGGCAACATTGTGGATGATGATCATCTAAAATGTTAGTAACATATGTAAACCCACCTTCTACCTCTCATTCTTCCATGCCATTATCACTCATTTCACCTATTTCATCACTTGAGAGCTTGTCACCACTATCATACTCTTCCTCAGAAAGAACATTTTCCTTGGAAGAGATATCACTGTTCTCTCATGGTTTTGCAGTAAAAATAAAACTAAGAAAATCACCAGAGAAAACTAAAAAAATTGTGAAAAAACTTGTGTGAACGCAACCATGACTGTGCATCAGCTTATGAGGAGGCTGTGATGTCATAGCCAAGAATGTCCAGGATTGGCTGAAAAAAAGTAGGAGGAGCATATGTGTGTTAGTACAGCCTACCCACGCCTGCAAAAATCAATAGGAGACATAACCCAACACTACGAGCTTCCCTGATGCGCTATGGAGTGATGACGACGTATATACGTCATGGGGAGTGTCACTGCACCCTCCATGACGTCGTAGAAACGTCACGGTCCCGAAGGGGTTAAATTCAGTGTACATTTGCTGCATCATTCAACAATATTTGGGAGGATATTTTGTGACTACAGTGTACAATATTATGCTTATTCGATAGCTACAAATTGTGGCATTGTTGCTGGTTGCAAAGTAGGAAATGTTGTCAAAGTTACAAGGTACCTACATCTGAGGTTACATTATGTTGTCAGTACACTTCTGTATTTATAATGGTGTTCCTATTATAAAGTTTTGTTCATGAAACTTACCTGTCAGATATATATATAGCTGTATTTTCTGAAGTCCAACAGAATTTTAAAAACTTCCGACACACGCAGTGGTTCGGCAGGTGGTTAGTACCCATTTCCGCCGCTGGGGCGGGTATCAGGAACCATTCCCATTTTCTATTCATAATTTTTCTGTCGCCGGTGCTGAAAACACCTGTTTTCAGTACCTCCGTCTTAGGATTTTGGAAACTTCATTGCCGCTAAGTATCCTAATTGTCTTTTGATTTATTTACTTGGATTTGTGGGATTTGTGGCTAGCATACGCTATCTTAAATTGATTTGAATTTGATTCATTTTTGCATAAAATATCTGAATGCTTTAGTTAGGCTAGTTTCAGACGGGGTTGTCTGCAAAGATAGGGTGTGGCTACCGAAAGCTTCGGTAGATCCGCACTTGTTATGTACGGGGGAGGGTATGGGTCTTGCTTCTTTGTTGAGATTTGTCATGTAAGGAGTGTGAGACTTGTCTATTCCGTAGGAAGACGTATGATTTGTATGTACGCAATTAATCAGTAAACATGTCTAATTCCGTAAGGAAGACGTATGATTCGTATGTACGCAATTAATCAGTAACAAAAGTCAGGGTAGTGAACCTGCTAACCTTCCTGTAGACTTTATTTTTTTTTTGCCTAACCCTGTAGTATGGCCTACGGCTATGAATATGTCTACTAGAGGTGCTCGCTCCTTCCTTTCATTGCTGTGAAGTGCTTACTTCTGTAATTGTTACTCCTAACCCTTGCTGTGTTGCCTTCGGGCCCTAAGCAGTGTCTGTAGAGGAATTGCCCTTTCTCTGATTTTACTCTTTCGATTCGTAACTTAGAATCGAAAGTGCTTGCTTTAGAGAGTAAAAGTGAAGTGCAGAAGTGCAGTGATACCCCTTGTGTAGTGAGGGTGCGTCACATCGGCCTCGTTTCGCCTCTAGGCCGGGACCTCTGCTTGACTCCCAGGACCCGGGAGGGAGCATGTCCGAAAGCCTAAGGAGGGTTAGAAGGAACCCCCACCGATCTGGCGTGCCTTCGGCAGTTCTGATGAAAATCCCCAGACTGCCAAAGTGCGTGCGCGTGCACGAATCCTGAAAGATTGCTTCTCGTCCTCCGAAGCGTCCTCCCCGTGCAGGGGTTGGAGCTTTCGGAAGACTCGCGCCCTCTAAATAGAAGCTTTATAGAAGAGGACGCGTTCACGTCCTCTCTCTCTCTCTCTCGTTATGCGTTTCAGTGAAGAAGTAAGAAGGCGAACGTCGCCCTTGAACTCGTGTCCGTCTTTCCACCGAGAAATACGTAAAAGAAGTCATAGTAGCAGGAAGCTTTTGAGAGCGGACGCCCGGGACGCTCGGATGGACTCCAGGCGCGCGTGGGTGCACGCCAAGCGCGCGCCAGTGGACGCCGAGCGCTAAAGCGCCAGTGGACGCCGAGCGTGCCCACCAGCGCACCGGAATAGGGAAGACCAGGCGTGTCACCTGGCTGAACGTTTCTGTTGACTCTTCAAGCTCTTGTTTCAGATTTGGGCCTAAAGAATTTTTACCTCTACCTTCGGTGATACCTTTTACCTCACCTGCAAAGAATGTGAGTAGGCAGTGCTTCGGAGGAAGCTTAAAGTGAACAGACAACTTCTTCTTCGAAACCCAGCAAGACATCGGGTTTCGTGAATTCAAGAGGTCTCTGTCAATTAATATTGCTTTTCGCATAGGTGGATGGAGTTAAGGAAAGCTCAAGGGAAGATCTCGTTTGCTCTACCGCAACCTTTGCCATTCTGCCAATAAATTTAAGTTGCCACTACCGCAGTCAAGACTTTGCGATAAGGCAGTTACGGGTTATGTAAAGGCTCGATGTCCTGCACGTCAGGACTCTCGGCAACGTTCAGTAGGATTCTTGCAAAGGCACTCATCAAAAGGACGCTCTTCAGGAAAGCGCAAGACAGGACTTCCTTTGCCATACTGCCAATAAATTTTAAGCTTTAGCAGCATTAGTTGTGATACGGGAGAGGAAGCTGGTTGGAGAGTTTCTTCCTCTTCCCAGGATAATTTTGCAAGCTTTTTAGCCCATCTGAAAGGGTTTTTCAGATGATAGATTTTGTTAGTTTCTAGTCGGGACTACGCTGCCGAATTGAACATCGTCGTTCTACCTGCCGTAAGCCCAGTCTCTTAACAGGATTCTTGCCCTTCCTCGTTTGAGACGGGAATCGGAAAAATTAAATGCTCGACTTCCTGGATTACGTTTTGTCAATTCAGTGACTTTCCCCCATTGACAATATACTTTCGTTTTGTCAAGTAAGTGGGTATCCCCTCATTGACAAAATATCTCTTTGTCCCGTAAATGGGTTAGTTCTCATTGACAAACATCTCATTAACTTGATATTGCGTAAGCGAATAAGCTCTTATTGACAAGATTCGGAAGAGCTCTCATTCGTCATTCGCAGACTCGATTCACAAGAAATAGACTTGTAGACTACGTCAATGAAACGCTTATGTCCAATAACATAAGAAGCTTGAGCTGACTGCTTCGATTCTCTTTTCTTAAGTTTGTTCATGAAACTTGCCTGTCAGATATGTATGTAGCTGTATTTCCGAATTCAGCTATATTATATGGCTGCTGCCAGGTAAGTATGAACAAACTTTGTGATATAATTTCATATTTTGCTTGCGTTATTTTACTTCTGGTTGGTTCAAGTCATATACGCTTGCTGTAGTTACCTCTTCGGATGGCAACCGAGAGGTCTATTGTCTATTTTAAGGACATTTAATCGTTACTCCCTGCAGCCTTCCAGGAGTTTCCGATTTATCTTTTTACCGTTGTATGGTAGTGTTCTGACGACACAAACGCATCTATATATTTAGCGTTTTCTGTTTCGCTTAAATATACCAGCTTGAGAGTCTTTCTGCTCAAAAAATAACGGACCTATTTCTTCGTAGAATAGGGTAGCTGGCAACCCAGACATAAGTTAAGAGACGACGTTCGTAAGCTGCTGGCTGCGGCTGTCACGCTGTGTCTGTCCTCCAGTCCAACCGAGCCAGTAACAGATCGTGCGCTGTCATGCGCTGTAGGTTACGTCTCTCTCTCCTGCGGGATTGACTGACTAACCGTATCTCTGTGCTGACGGTTACGTCTCTCCTGCAGGATTGACTGACTAACTGTATCTCTGTCCTACAATCACGGACTTTAGCCTAAGATTGAGGGAATTTCTTATGTGAATGAATAAACGTTGCTATGTTCAACAGAGTTATCTCTTAATCCTTTCGGTGCTCGTTACCGCACGGTATGGAACTACGAGTCTACCGCAACATTGCACTTTTATTTGCTCTCCTGCTTAGGCAAAGCGCAGCCTTATTAGGGAAGTAAGCATACTCGGGGTGAGGGAATGGATGAGCTTGCTGGGGGACCATTTCCTTCCTGAAGAAGTTTGTTTCCCCGAATAGACTGCAATTCAGACCACAGTTTTTCCTACCGGGAAACTGAAATATTATTCTAGATCTAGGAATGATTCTGAACATCTCTCAGTGCGTCTATCACCTGAGGTGATAGAAAGAAGGTGCCGGACATCTGGATAGGGGTGTCAGATGTCCTGGATCTTAATCTGAAAGAAGTAAAAGCGATTCGTAGTCCCTCCAGTCCTCGAAACGAGTTTTTTGGGAACCAGTGGTCCAGATCAACTCTGATATTCCACAGCTCTCTCATATCTTAAGAAGTATCTTCTCTCGGTCCTTGTTCGAGTTTACAAGAAAGAGCCTATTATTACAACAGGTGTAGAATGTAACGATCCTCTACAGGTTCGTTACAGGATTGCAAAAGTCCGTATACGAATCGTCCTCGATCGACGGCAGCAACTATTCACTTCCGATGGAATCTTTCTTTAGAAGTAATTGAGAGTTGTGTAGACTTTAGGGACGCCCCTTTCATTCTTCTCTTCGATATGTTGAGGACGAAGAGTTCTTCTTCTTCTCTGCTCCCTTGTTCTCGATCCGGGATCGGTTACCATTAAACACCATCCTATGATATTGAACGGGGATGGATGTTTAGTCTCCTTTTCCCCTTTTTCATCGCTTAGGAAATGTAAATAAGAGGAATTTTATGACGTCACAGGGAGCGACAATGGACGCTGATCGCCCATGTTGGCCTTTCACAGATCCTGGATTCCCAGAGGTCACATCCTTCCTAAGTTTCACTTTACCAGGACCTTTTCCGAGAGAGTCGGTCTACTCTAACTCGAAAGGTACCTATAACCTCTCCGCTCTGAGTCTGACTGCGTTCAGACTATCGAGATGTTGACAGGAATAAGATTACCAGTCTTCCATTTCCGTCTGAAGAATGGGATAAGCTGGCAGTCACAACTATTAAAGAATATGCAAATATGTTGTTGACGGCCTTTGGGCTCAGAGATTTGCGTCTGTCAAACAACAAAAGCCCTTCAACGATCTTTGAGTTCTGTGGAATCTCGAAACTCGCTCACCATCTACTTTTTGTCTCACCTGTTTTCTCGGAGTCAGACACTCGTGCGAGATCAGGGCGACATATAGTAGCCCTGAGTTTCTTGTTGACGAAGTCGGTTGCGTTTATACACCCCCATGATCGTGTAACATGACCAGGTTGGACTGTAGGCATTCTTCCTTCGGGGACTGAATCGCCCTTTTTGTCCTCGCTCCTGGCACCAGAAGCTCGAGTCAGGGAGTTGATTCGCTGACGACGTTGGGTTGCGTTGATACACCCCAAGGTTTGCTTAGATTGAATCGCCCAGGCAGTCCAGACACTCATCCTTCAGCGAAGAATGAGTGCCTTATGGGTCTTCAGGGTACAGCCTTGCTGTCCTTGATTCGTCCTGACTGGTCACTGGTCGGTCACCTGACTTTAGTACAGACGGACTGACTGTGCATGTCCAGATCGAAGCTTTCAATATGGAACTTAGACGTAGTCTGAAGTTCTTGATGTCAAAGCATTCGAACCTCTCCTACCTGTTAACTTCTTGCATTCTTCTAACCACCTAGATACGACAAAGAGGGGTGGGTTTTAGTTTTGGCTTTAGAGAACACAAGGCGGTGTGCTCTCTAAGCCTTCCGTTGTGGCCTAAGAATGGAAACCCGTTTTGTCCTTGGGCCAGTGCTTGGAAGCAAGGATGGCACAAGTTAGTGGGCAGGAGCCAGAGAGAGTCCTGTGCCCTGTCGGGTGTCTCTCAAGTTTTATCTACATAAAACTCAAGAAAGTCGAAGTCATTCGGGCAATCTGCAGTGTTCCAAAAAGACCAGAACTTGCCCATATCGAAGAACACCCTGGCTTTAGTGTAAGGGAGTTCTTTCAAAAATGCTCCTTCATTGTGTTGCCACAAAGATTTGAAATCTTTTTATCTGAATGCTCACGAGGTGAGGGCACGGCCTCGGAAGCATTTCAACAGAGCATGGCACTCAGCAACATCCTGAGTACCATGTTTTAGCGAAGCAACTCTTGTGTTCACTTCACACTCCCTGCGAGATGTGAAGATGGCATATGAGATCTGCTGCTCGCTAGGGCCATACGTGTCTGCAGACACAATCTTGGGGCAAGAAGTACCACTCATCCTATCCTGTAGAAAATGGTTAGGAAGAGCTCTTAATTTAGTTGTTGAGTCGCCGACAACGGCGACTTCTTAACTCTTAAGCCTTAGTTAAAACACCTTAACTTTGGCTAGGTTGTCAGGTGGTGATAGATATATATATATATATATATATATATATATATATATATATATATATATATATATATATATATATATATATATATATATATGTAAGTGTTTGCATAATAAAAATATGGAATGTTACTCCATATATATAAAAGTCTAAAACTAAAGAGGTCAACCAGATTGCTTGCAGGAATGTGATCAGACTAGAGACGCTAAGATGACGTATACAATAAAAGTAGGCTAAGATAACATGCCGTCACCTGTAGTTCATTCAATTGTTTATAAAACATTAGTCCAAGCTCCCTGCTTGAGGACAAACTACCGCCTACGTGATCTGTAGCGTGTCTCATTTGATTGTGTGTTCGTATGTAACTATGTCATCTGAATAGTATGTTCATATGTTCGAACTACTGTTCGTTCTTTCATAACTTGTAACAGAGATGGTAGACGAGCAGAACAGAGTTAGCTATCGTTATTAGAAGACCTGTACCTCTTTACCTAAGCTTTGTCATGTAGAGGAAATAGATTAGCCATCATCATTGGCAGAAGCGATCAAGCTATCGTTATTAGAAGGACTTGTACAATCATACCTGATCTTCACCATGTAAAACTTCAGAAGAATATATAATTTTTTATACTTAGTGTTTTCTACGAGAACCTCCTCACCGAACCAACATGAGTTTAACACATCGTCGTAATAACCAAACAAGATAATACCGACTTCGTACGTGATCTACAAACCCCCAGACACTCCATTGAAGATGGAAGTGCAATACCAACCGACTTAGCGTAAGATTATCGCTAGTCTAACATTACCTCATAGGGCGCCTTATCATACAGGCACAAGCCTAATATTGGTGGCCAGCGTACCAGAAGAACTCTACAACGTCCTACGAAGAAAAAACCAGAATAATAAATCATGTATCATAAGAAGTCAACGACGACGGAAGCAGCAGATTCGTCAAGCAACTTAGTATCATCGTTTAGTGAATAACTTCAAGAAACAAAACGACGTGTCCTTTTCCTACGGCAACGGAAGCTTCGTCTCTCATTAGAATCATTCAAGAAAACATCGTTAGTGAGCGTTTCCGGCACTGCAAGAAACAAACCGAACGCGTCTGCAGCATCGGATTTTCAAGGGCTCGAATCATCGAAACAACGCGCACGGGGGAAACTGAAGCCAAAAAAACACGGTCATCCGCTAAATAGAGAAGGAGGACCAAGGCCGTGTGTCGTTATCGGAACACCGTGACTTCCCACAAAAGCAAGCTAAGTACAATTTTATTCATTTCTTGGTGTAACTTTGAGTGTTTCCTTTGCAGGTCGAATTTCGTTATTCCTGTGGCTGAAGTTACGAGACATTCTTAATCTTACTTTTTTACAGAAATTATCTACATCATTGAGATTTCGCTACTGCGAGTTTTTTTTATCTTTGAGTGTCTGTTTCCAGAAGTTCTACTGAAATATCGTAATCATATACTATGTTAATTTATCATTTTGGGTGATTATTAATCCCTTACATAACAAATCATATTAAACAGTGAATATGCGTTTACGCAGTGGACGTCTGTATTTATACAGATGCATGGATAGGGTCGTTAAGCACCGTAGTGATTAGAAAACACAGGAAAAAACAAGTGGAACACCCGTACAAATCGTAGATAAATTAGAGGTAACACTATTCGGGTCATGACAATAAATGCTCCTTTGCAAGTCCCGATCGCAGTTTTAGCCTTGAGTTTTTTGAGTTATATAAAATATCGAACCTCAATGGACTCAACTTAACTTTTAAAATATGGCTGGATTGCAAGGAATAACATGTCTGTAAAAAACTTTCATCAGGCTAAATGCGCTGACCAGGATCCCTACCCTCACTATTTCAAATTTTAGCAAAGAATGAAGTACAAACAGTTAATATTGTATGCAGTAATGATAACTTGTCTTATTAGTAATCGCTCAGTTTCCTAATAGTTCGTCATTCATTGCTTTATACGTAACCAGCAACATAATGCTAAAAACACACAATACGTTGCCGATGGTAATAAAGAGAAGGATCCTAATTATTACAAAAAGAAATAGAACAGTAGCCCGTTCAGAATCAAACAAGCAAACTCGGTGACTGTGTCACCTAGTCAAGCGGTCAAGGTTAGTCAAAAACTGCCGAAGTGTTCAAAGCATATCAAATTCCACACAATAAGCGACTCTAGCTGAGTGGGGAAAAGCGATGTTGGTTAATACATGCCAATATCTTTTTGAATTAAAAAAGGATTTTTCCTATGAACACACGACCGTATAAAGTAATCAGAGCAGGTTTTCATTTTTTTTACGTAAGTTATTATAAGTAGTGGTGGATTAAGCCCAACTGTACGCGCCGTAAAAATTAGAGTATCTTGTTTTATTTCTTTATTACACGTAATATCCTGTATTTGCGGACTCACCGTCTGTTGTTCGAACTTCCCTAATGAGAAGTCCGGATAAGCGAGCGCTTACAGTACCTCTATAGTTATAAAAAAACATTGATCTGTATCTAGCGTAATGTACGATTCATCTAGGGGTATACAAAATATTAACTTACATCCTGCAAAATAAGCAGGCGTGTTTATCAAAGGAAAAATCCTATAAACCTTCAAACATATTAAAATCCGTTTGAACAAACATGAGACAGTTAATCAAATAATAACTTATATAAAAGAACAAATCATTTGTCTCATAAATCGTAACATTGTTCAAATGACCCAACAGAATTCTCCCCACACCGCAGTCGCACTTTGCACGCAAATCTCGAGAAGCATGCACCCTCGAATGTCTTAGTGCGTGTAAAAGACTTTGCTGGGAAATGAAATTTTTAATCCTTCCCGACACTCTGAAATATAACGATTTCCGCGAACAAAGCCCTAAAAGTATACATATCGTGGATACGGAAGTTATAAATATCGCATTTTTTTATTGTTGCTAATTTTTAATCACGCCCAACCAGTCGTGGATGAATCTCTCTGATAATCTATCTAAAGTATATTCCGTAAAGTCATTCAAGCAGAGGTGATTCAGCAGAATTTTTTTTATCTTCTACCTGAATACCAGGAAGTTTCTCCACTAGCGAGTGATCTCTGGGAAAAAAACGGATGTAATTTAACACAAAATACGGTCTAAGGACAAACATAAAGCTATATACGTACCTTCGTATAGACTCTCAATGGAATTTTCAAAATAGAGATAAATGACGAAGTTGAAAAATGTTAGTAATAGGAGTCATTAGGAAATCAAATAGCCCATATAATTTTTTCCCTCAAACGTCATGTCATAAAAGATCGGACTTGGCGTATCTGCGTAGATTTCTGTCGCCTAAACAAGGAAACGACTCCCGATAGTTTCCAGTGCGATGTACCGACGACATCTTATCTCTGTTAGTTAGATTAAATTTTTTTTTTTTTCACCAACTTGGACTTACTTAAAGGCTTTTAACCAGATACCATTACCTAAGTGATTGTACCTCATACACCGTTTTCAGCACACTCAGGGACATTATCAATTTTTACGTATGCCTCCGGCTTACGTTGCGCCCAATTACAATATATGTTTGGAGATTTTTAGGTTTTAGGGGATACCCTACATGCCTATATGGATGATCTTGTAATCTTTTCTAATACCTTAGAAGTACATTCACATAAAGTAGAGCTAGTGCTACAGAGACAAAGACAAATAGTCTCAGAGTAAAATATCTAAATGTGAGTTTTAAAACCGAACATGTTTATCTAGGTTTTATGTGTCTTGTCAAGGTTTTAAAGTAGTCCATGGTAAGGGTGTCGGCTATTCATAACTTTCCGGTACCTATTAACGTAAAAGGGGGATACAGCACTTTGGCGCTGTAGTGGGTATTACAATCGTATGTAAATATGTAACTCTTCAATCATGACAGCTCCTTTAACAGATCTTACGAAGAAGAGCGTAGATTGATTTATGGTCTAAAAAGCATAAACAGCGTTCGATATCTTAAAGCGGAATAATGCAGCTCACCTAACTTAAAAAATCCCTGATTTAAATAAGGAATTTTTTTTATTGCAACAGACGCCTCAGACCAAGGGTAAGAGGGTATTACTTCAGTAATATGATAAAACAGTTCTTTCCTATAGCTTTTATTCACGTAAACTAAAGCCCTCTGAAAGTAAAAATATGCAGTAAAAAAGCAAGGAAGGGCTAGGTATCGCTAACTCACTAGTACATTTTAAGTTCATAATCTATGGCTATCCTGATAAAGTCCTTACTGAACATTGAGTCCTTACCGAGTTTTTCAAAGGCTTTAATCACAGTCCAAAAGGAACTCGGTGACAAATGATCATTCAGGTCTTTGGAGCCAAGATAAGATATCTACCTGGGAAAGCAAATATCATAGCTGACGCATTATCCCGCAATCCCGCACCATACTGCAAAGAACCACCATTAATTAGACTAAAAAGATATAGAAACATCCGTGCCTATTGTTAAAACCGTATCTAAACAAGAAAAAATTCCTTAACCCAAGAGATCACGAGCATTGAATATCTGGGTTGGAGCGCAGAACTGTTACAAACTGAACAAAGCAAGAGTCAACAGACATAACCCAAACAATAAACTTCGAACGGAAACAGAGTCAGCAGCAATAAACACCAAACAATAAACCACTTCGAAACGGAAACAGGGTCAGTGGCTAGGGCAAAAACAATAAACACTTCAAGCAGAAACCCTAAAGCTAAAGTATATTTAAAGTATGTGTATTCAGAATATGTAATCAAATGTAATATTATATGTAGGTCCAGTGACGAGGACAAAAAACCCGAAGAAACACAGCAGATGACTAACGACCAGGTAGTAGTAATAATCTCTTTCATACCAATCGTCATAAACTGGTTGGCATTCCGTCATCCAAGGTTCTCTACTATGTCACAGAAAGCCAAATCACTATTTTACCTGGCCTACAACTTGCTTACAAATATAAAAAGCACATAACTGATTGTAACACGTGTCATGAAAAACAATTGGGACACACTAAGACACCTGTCAGTTAAGGGGCCTATCCTGTGCCAATCAATCCTTGAAAGAATATACGTAGAATTATTAACAGAATTACGAGTCTGACAGAGGGAATAAACACTTCTTAGTGTTAATAGTTCCTTGACACGTTATATAGAATTAATAGCACTAAAAACAACACCGCAATGAGTGCGTTACGAATATTTATGAGTGCTAAATCAGTAAATATGGAAGTTCAACACATAATAATCTGTGACTCGGGTTGGTGTAAATCAATTAATAATCTCCTTAACACGTTGTGTGAATTCCTTTCCATTAAGAAAAACCAATAATATTTTATCACCCAGAGTCAATCGGTTTGGTAGAATAACGGATAATTAATATAGGATCCGAACTGGATTATAGCGGTTCTCGCGGTTTAAATACCTTTATCATTTATATCTTGTATCTATAGAATTGATGCCGCAAGTAGCCTTATACGGTACGCCGCTAGAACACTTTTCCACATATTCAAGCCAACCATTAATTTATCAAATATATATATATATATATAAATAAATAAATAAATAAAAGAAAAAAATAAAATAAATATGGATACAAGTGGAGTCAATATAATACACTCTGTAAGAAGTCGGAAGGGTTACAAATTATAATAAAAAAGGAATCACGATAATATCAATAAGCAAAAACGTAACCATTAAATATCCAAATATATATGCGTAAAAGATTTGAACTCTAACTTAACGCTTTAGTAAGGACAATAAGCTAAAAGTTCAAACACATATCAAAACTTACTGACATATTGTCTGTCCCGGTGATTTATATTCGTAGTCAATGAAAAAAAAAAAAAAATAAAAAATAATAATAATAAATAAATAAATAAATAAAATAAAATAAAAAAGATTTTAAAGTCAGGAAGTCTAGAAGTGAAAATGTTATCTATGAAATAATCCTATATGAATCTTATACAGGGCTAATTATATATATATAGAATTTGTATGGAAACCTTTTTTCATATAGTTTGAATAAGGAATATTTAATTTAACATAATTACAATTATGCAGATTTCCAACATGAAACTAATATATTGTTCAATTTGGTACTGTTTTTTTTCAGACATTCTTTTGTGTGGGTCGAGTATTAAAAGATAATAAATTTATCCTAAAGCGTATTTATTAACAGCAAGTAACGTAACTCTTAGCTGGCTGAGAGCAAATCTCCTGCCAAGTGACGAACCGTCATCATTGCCGTATCAGTATTTGTTCCTTTTAACCTCAATAATCTGCTTACACAGGCTTCATCTCCCCGCGCTTGCAAAGCAGATTGACTGGAGAAAGGAATGCTAGCCCGAACTTCTCATGGGCAAGGCAGACATGTCTATCCGTATGCGCAATGCAACTTTAGCTAAGGCGTTGCAATCATTTTAAAATTAATAACAAAATAAGCAAATAGAATTTCTATAAACATCATAATGAATTAATTTATTTTTCTGAACCTCATAGACATTTAGAAGTATCAAGATATGTATATATGAAATATTTACTTGCAACATTAGCCTATTACAATTCAAGTAAAACATTCATGGGAAAATGTCACATTTTCTTGAAAACCCCAAAGTTTATTTAGAAATTAGTTACGTAGTGGGTTTTTTTTTCGTTGCATCTCCTACCTATTAATAAAGTTTTTAAAAAAATTAACCTCAGAAGATGCGCGCGAGAATATTGAATATGAAACTTTTGTTAGGGCACATAGAATCATGATTAATATTCTCTTTGACTCTTATGTTGCCTGGCAATCTTACAAATAGCTCCGTTTCACACTTCTTTGTCTAGTAACTTACTACCAGTAATATCGAATTTTCTTTGGGATTCGTATTGAATATCTGTTTATTTTTTATAATTATGGATATTTTTACAGTCCTCATAGACCTGGATAGGTTCACTCATTGTTAATGCCATGGATAAAAAGTTTTGTACAGCGGACTCTTTTGAATTCCAAAATATCAGCGAATCATGTGGGTTAAGTCTGGTCTAAATGCTCTCTCTCCCCCTGTATTTGGATGTCGTCTGAATTTACTTTGCCCTTGTGACAAGTATAAATTTCACTTGCAGGCTGATTAATGGAACCTGGTTCACAGTATCCTGCAGTACGAGCGTTTCACATCGCAACTTCAAAAAATCGTTCGTCGCAGCAGAAACCGACTACAGTCAAGTAACAACCGCCTACAATGTGAAAGGAATTTCATGGACTTCTTCGACCGTATCTCGTAACGAGACACCGTATCTCGCGTTAATCTCGCGACACCGTTAACTCGTAGTTAATCTCGTTTTAATGCGGAATGCTCTGGCGGCTGTCGGAATCGACTACGAATGGGACATACTTTCCGACAATTACGACCGAAGGATATTCAACTCTACTTTGCTGGCGAAGGACTCGTGCTGGGGATGTTTTTTATTCATCGCGAACGTAATCGTGTAGCTTAGGATGCAGAGAATAAGTATGAGCGCAAAAATAAAACGTTGGACCCGCCCAGGCAAATTTTCCCCTTGTTTTAACCATTGAAAAAGGCCGTTTTCATTGGGCTATAGGTGGTTGTCTGGAACTGTGTAATGGACGAAAAGTTGTTCGAACGCTAGTTAAAAGTGAAGTAGTATAACATCGGTCATGTATCCTATATATATAAATGATCATAAATAACAGAATCGAAATATATCTTTGCGTGTACGCAATAGGAAATCTATTTAAAGTGCACATATATTAATCATAATTATATGAATCCATATACATATGTATAAACAAATCAGGTAGCCTATAATCAATCTGTTTACCTTTTATCTTACCAATATCTGCAGTTAGTATATGAATTAATGAATCAGATATATAATATTTAGCATAAAAATCAACGAATCAATCAGCATAAACATTAATAATTTTATCAATTCATATATGAAATTTTTTATCAGTTAAAATATGATTTTTATCATGTTAATCTTCATTCTATGCAATTATCAGAGTACATTAGTATTTTCTGTAGCATAGTATCTAAAGAGATGAAGTGAAAAACTGTATCATTATATATCACGTGATCACTATTATTTACCAATATCATTGTTTTATATTTTATTACTTGAATCAATTCATGTACACCATGAATTTTTATTACTTATATATATATATATATTTACATAGTGTCTGTATCACACTCCTATAAGTCAATGCAAGTCAAGTTTGAGTAATATTCAGTAGTTGGTTTTGGTAGCTGACCGAGCTGATGTAAGTGTTTACATAATAAAAATATGGAATGTTACTCCATATATATAAAGTCTAAAACTAAAGAGGTCAACCAGATTGCTTGCAGGAATGTGATCAGACTAGAGACGCTAAAGATGACGTATACAATAAAAGTAGGCTAAGATAACATGCCGTCACCTGTAGTCATTCAATTGTTTATAAACATTAGTCCAAGCCCCCTGCTTGAGACAACTACCGCCTACGTGATCTGTAGCGTGTCTCATTTTGATTGTGTGTTCGTATGTAACTATGTCATCTGATAGTATGTTCATATGTTCGAACTACTGTCTGTTCTTTCATAACTTGTAACAGAGATGGTAGACGAGCAGAACAGAGTTAGCTATCGTTATTAGAAGACCTGTACCTCTTTACCTAAGCTTTATCATGTAGAGGAATAGGATTAGCCATCATCATTGGCAGAAGCGATCAAGCTATCGTTATTAGAAGACTTGTACAATCATACCTGATCTTCACCATGTAAAAACTTCAGAAGAATATATAATTTTTTATACTTAGTGTTTTCTACAAGAACCTCCTCACCGAACCAACATGAGTTTAACACATCGTCGTAATAACCAACAAGATAATACCGACTTCGTAAGTGATCTACAAACCCCCAGACACTCCATTGAAGATGGAAGTGCAATACCAACCGACTTAGCGTAAGATTATCGCTAGTCTAACATTACCTCATAGGGCGCCTTATCATACAGGCACAAGCCCTAATATATTATATATATATTTATTTTACTTCTAGCCCTCATGGTATGGTCAATATGGTCTAGTCACGTCGTGGTCTCGCCCCTGTTGACAGATCATCTGGAGTGCACCAGCTATATAGGTCTCTACCTCGCTGGCAACCTCTAGTAGCACAAGCAGACTTACGTGGCAGTAATCACGAAGCCAGCTATGCTAACAGGTGGAACCAAGATGTAATCATCTGCATGCATTTGTTTCCCAAAATCCTTCTATTCTGTCCCTTCCCACCTCCAAAGGTGGGATTCAGTATATATATATCTAACAGGTAAGTTTCATGAACAAAATGATATTGTTTATGATACAATAAAGTTTTTTGTTCATACTTACCTGGCAGATATATATAATCAAGTACCCACCCACCTCCCCTCAGGGACAGTGGAAATAAAAATTATGAATAGAAATGGGAATGGTTCCTGATACCCGCCTCCCAGCGCGGGAATGGGTACTACCACCTGGGCCGACCACTGCGTGTGTCGGAAGTTTTTTAAAATTCTGTCGGACTTCAGAAAATACAGCTATATATATATCTGCCAGGTAAGTATGAACAAACTTAATTGTATCATAACAATATCATTTTTATGCATTCAACTTACCTGTCAGATATATACTTAGCTATAGACTTCGTCGTCCCCGATAGAAATTCGAATTTCGCGGCACACTCTACAGGTAGGGTCAGGTGATCTACCGCCCCGCCGCTGGTGGCGGGAATAGGAATCATTCCCGTTTTCTAAGACAGATTTTCTCTATCGGCCGTGACAGCACATTGTTGTTGTTACTCCTGATTTGATTTTCGTGTTTTTTCATCGCTATTGATCTTCTAGCCGGTTATTTTGGGTGACGTATTGGATCTTTGGTTTGGCTACTCTTTCGTGGACTGTTTTTTGACTTGGTTTTGGATATTTCTCATGATGTCGGATTCTAGCTTTACGGTTAGAAGACAGTGTGTAAATGAGGGATGCATGGTGAGGCTACCGAAAGCTTCGGTAGAACCCTCACACTTTGTAAGGGGTGTAGAAGGAATGAATGTTCAATTTCTAAACCTGTGATGAAATGTGTAAATATGAACTGAGAAGAATGGAAGAATTTAAATTCATATTTAAGGAAATTAGATATGGATAGGGCTAGGAAGGCTTCCTCCAGAAGTGTAAGTAGGTGTCGCTCTAACGAGCCTATTAATTAACACCTAACCCTAAACCTCTATCTTCTTCCTCTAGTACTAAGACTGCAAATCCGGCAACGGAAATTGCAGATCTTAAAGCTGCGCTACAAAGGATGGAACGTCAAATGCTGACGTTTGAAAGGTAAGCACAGTGATAGTGAATTAAGTGTCCCTAGTGCAGTGGAGGGTGCGTCTGATCGGCTCTGTCTCGCTCCCAGGCCTAGACCTCTTCCAAGCTCACAGGCCAGAGGAGAAGGAATGTCGAAAGCCGTACGGAGGTTACGGAGAATCCCCACCAATCAGGCGTCTCCTCGGCAGATTCTGTGACGACCCCGAACTGCCAAGGATCGCTATCGAAAAGCATCCTAAAGAAGTGTGTTTTTCTTCGTCAGATTCTTCACCGAAATGTAAGGGGATGGAGTTCTGATGAACTGTCACGCCCTTAAAGAGAAGTTGGAAGGCTCCAACTTTGGATTCAAGCCCTGAACTTTTCTCGATCTATCACCTTGTGAGAAGAAGAAAAGGAGATTGGTTCCTAAACGGAAATCGGAGTTTCCTTCCGCTTCTAGACATCCCTCACCTGAATCAGGGAAGGAAAAAGAGAATGCGGCTGCAAAAATTATCCTAAAGTGCAGGAGCAACTTTCAGCCTTAGTAGGAGTTTTTACTAAGGAAACTCCCAGGAGAAAGGACTCTTTCCTTCCTATAAAGAAGACGAGGAAGGAAAGAAGAAACGGAAGTTTTCGGCTTATACTCAGGAGTAATAAGAATGCGCCAAAAACGCCAACCTGGCGCAATGCGCCAGATGCGCCAGATGCGTTTGAGACTCCATACGAGTCAGAAGAGCCAGAAGCGCCAGATGCGCCATATGCGCCAGAAGCGCCAGCCTGGCGAAATGCGCCAGAAGCGCCAGAGGCGCCAGATGCGCCAGAAGCGCCACCCTGCCGAAATGCGCCAGTAGCGCCAGATGCGCCAGAAGCGCCACTCTGCCGAAATGCGCCAGAAGCGCCAGCTTGGCGCAAGGAATCACGAGCGCCAACCCGGCGCAATGAGCCACAAGTGACAAATAAGAGACGGACTTCTTCCAAAAGACAATTAAGCCAGGAAGATTTGTTTGGCTTTCGGAAGGATAAACCTTTACCTGACAAGGACTCTAGTTGTCGCACAAGCGGCCGTATTCCTTGTCAGGACATAGGTGGTTCCGGAGAAAGCGATAGGAGAGGACATCCTTCGTCTGACAGGGGAGAAAGGTGTCGCACAAGCGGCCATCGCTCTTGCCAGGAGAAGGATAGGTCGTTTTTTGCAGGATCAACCTATCTCTCGTAGGGTAGCAAGTTATTGCACAGGCAGTCGTCGTTCTTGCGAGAGTGGTGGATGTTGCAAGAGGCCAGTCTCCTGCTGGAAATAAACATCCTCTTCGGAATTGGATTTTGGAAGAGATTTCGGACTCTGAAGATCACTCGGCTCCGGGTTTGTCAGATTACAAGACGCTGGCAGCCCTCTTACTTCAAGAGTTTGGGGACTCTTTAAGCCCGACTGCTCCTCCTTCTCCAAGGTCCTTATTTACAAGCACGAAGGTCCCGAAACAATCATCTTTTATTAAAATGAAGCCAACCATTTCCATGAACAAGGCGCTCCGATTCGTAGGAAAATTGGTTGGAATCCAAGGAGAAGGCGGGGAAGACAGTCTTTACCTGCCCTCCTTCAGACTATCAGGAAAGATGGGAATTTGGTACGAGACGGGCAAACCACGGGGGTCTAGCTCTCCCGTCCACTGCCGAAGCAGATTTTTCGAATCTGGTGGATTCGTCTAGGAGACAAGCCTTGTCATCAGCAAAGATCACACTGGGGGACTTCCGAGATGGGACCATCTCCTCAAGGGATTGTTTAATGTCTTAGAAGTTTTTAACTTCTTAGACTGGTCCCTTGGGGTGGTTGGCCAAAAAGACACAAGAGAAGGAATCTCTTAGTCCAGAAGTCCTTCATAGTGTCCTTTCCTGTATGGACAAGGCAGTTCAGGATGGAGCAGGAGAGGTGGCCTCTCTGTTTGGAACTGGTATTCTGAAGAAGAGAGTCTTATTTAGCTCTTTTCTGACGAAAGCAGTTACTCCTACTCAGAGGTCATCTCTTCTGTATGCTCCTCTGTCGGACCAATGTTTCCTTTCTTCAAATCTAGTAAAAGATATTTCTCATTCTTTGACAGAAAAGGTCCACACAAGATCTCTTGGGCCCAATCTGCAAAGAAATCGAGGACTTCGGGTCCTATTAAGAGAGAGTCGGGCTCCTCAACAGCCCTTTCGAGGGAGTACCTCGGCCAGATCCTCTTTTAAGAAGAGAGGAGTGCAGAAGAGAGGTAGGTCTTCCTTCAGACCTGTCAAGAGAGCGAAATGAGACAACAGTCCTTCAAGCACCGGTAGGAGCCAGACTTCGGAAATTTTCCGAAGAATGGGCTCGGAGACAGGCAGAAATTTGGTCCCTTTTCCGTGGTAACAAAGGGATATTGTGATCCCTTTCGAGACAGATTCCCTTGACTACGAACCCGATCCCGAGGGAACTGTCAGCCCAATACAAGGGACCCTGCCAAGAAAGAAGCATTATTGCAACTGGTAGACAGATGTTGCAAAAGGAGGCCATCGAAGTGGTTCGGGATCCGCATTCCCGAGGACTACACAACCGTCTTTTTCTGTTCCGAATCCTCGGGAGGGTGGAGACCGTCCTGGATGTGAGCGC
This sequence comes from Macrobrachium nipponense, assembly GCF_015104395.2. NCBI lineage: Eukaryota > Metazoa > Arthropoda > Malacostraca > Decapoda > Palaemonidae > Macrobrachium > Macrobrachium nipponense. Next base: position 7,929,667 of record NC_087224.1, read on the forward strand.
ATTGAACCGATTTGTGGAGAACACAAAGTTCTCTATGGAAACATCAAAATCGGTTCTTGCGGCTCTTTGTCCAGGAGATTGGATGTCTTCCTTAGATCTACAAGATGCATACTTTCATGTCCCCCCTGCATCCATCATCGAAGAAATATCTCCGATTCATGATGCAGGGAAAGTATACCAATTCAGAGCCCTATGCTTCGGCCTTTCAACGGCCCCTCAAGTGTTCACGAGGCTAATGATGAATGTTGCGAGATGGCTACATCTAGAGGGGATAAAATATCATCCCTTTACTGGACTCCGATTGGCTAATAAGAGCAAAATCGGAAATTGAGTGCTTGAAGGACTTGGAGAAGACTTTGAACTTGACAAAATCTCTGGGCTGCTCGTGAACCTCGAGAAATCACAATTGATCCCCAGACAGAACATAGTCTATCTGGGGATACAGATGGATTCTCGGGGTTTTCGGGCGTTTCCATCTCAAGACAGAATTACTCGAGACTTAGAAAAGATCTCGAACTACTTATGGGAAGAACGGACCGGCGAGGAATGGCTCAGTCTGCTGGGCACCCTTTCCTCGTTAGAGCAGTTCATTTCCCTGGAAGATTAAATCTCAGACCTCTGCAATTTTATCTAAAGAGGATGTGGAGTCAAAAGACAGGAGACTTGTCAGACGTTTTCCCCATCCAACAGGGGATAAAATCCGACCTAAAGTGGTGGTTAACCCCATTAACAAGGAACGAAGGGGTGTCCCTCTTGATTCGGAACCCTCACCGAGTGTTGTTTTCCGATGCCTCGGAAACAGGTTGGGGAGCAACACTGGGTCCAAAGGAAGTAGCAGGTATTTGGACCATACACAAACTACTCTGCACATCAATGCGAAGGAACTCCTGGCAATTCATCTAGCCCTGGAATACTTCGAAGCGGAAGTCAGAGGGGTGGTAGTTCAAGTCAATTCCGACAACACACAGCTCTGGCTTACATCCGGAATCAAGGGGGCACTCACTCTTTCTCTCTGAACGAAATAGCGAGATCTCTATTAACCTGGACAGAGGAACGGGGCATTATTCTGCGTACAAGGTTTGTCCAAGGAGTAAAAACCTAAGGGCAGACAGGCTGAGCAGAAAGAACCAGGTTCTCCCGACAGAGTGGATGCTCACTCAGGAGTCTGCATACAAATATGGTCACTCTGGGGGAGACCCCAGATCGACCTGTTTGCCACGTTCCTCTCCAGGAAAATAGACAACTTCTGCTCGCTAGAAGAAGATCCCAGAGCCACAGCGATCGATGCCTTCCTCATGACTTGGTCAGGCATAGATGCATACGCCTTTCCCCCATTCAAATTGCTGGGGGAAGTAGTAGAAAATTTGTGGCATCGGAAGGAATGAGAATGACTCTAATTGCTCCCTTTTGTGGCCTTCCCGGATCTGGTTCACAGAGGTTCTGGAATGGAACTGTGGACTTCCCCAGATCTCTACCAGACAGGACAGATCTGCTCAGACAACCTACTTCGAGAGGTTACCACAAAAACATCCAAAGTCCTCTCCCTGACTGCCTTTCGACTATCGAAAGACTGGTCAGAGCGAGCGGCTTTTCAAAGAAAGTGGCAACTTCAATTGCTAGAGCCGCAGAGCCTCTACCCTGCGGGTCTACCAATCGAAGTGGGAAGTTTTCCGTAGATGGTGTAGGTCGAAGAAGCTGTCCTCTTCCAATACCTCTGTACCGAAATCGCGGATTTTTCTCCTCTTCTTGAGAGAAGAATCCAAATTGGCCGTATCAACTATCAAGGGATATAGGAGCATGCTCTCAGCTGTTTTAGAAACAGAGGGCTGAATCTCGAGAATATAAGGATCTTCATGATCCTCATCAGGTCTTTCGAGACTAAGAAATTGAGATCGTCAACCTTCCCCCGAGTTGGAACCTGGACGTTGTCCTAAAGTTCTTGATGTCAGACAGGTTTCGAACCTATAGATAAAATCTCATTCAGAGATCTTACTAGCAAATGCATATTCCTGTTGGCTCTAGCAACTGCTAAGAGGATCAGTGAATTGCATGCTTTGGACTCTCGGGTGGGATTTAGAAAAGACTCGGCTGTCATTTCTTTCCAGGATCTTTTCCTAGCAAACAAGAATGAGAACCCTTAAATAACCTTGGCCTAGAAGTTTCGAAGTCAAGGGACTCTCTCTGGTAGGAAGAGAGTTGGATCGGTCCCTTTGCCCAGTCAGGACCTTAAAATTTTATTTAGAAAAGAAGACACAGCTTCAGGGATGTCGACAAGGTCTTTGGTGTTCGGTAAGAAACCCCAAGAGACCGATGTCAAAGAACGCACTGGCATTCTTTGTCAGAAATGTAATTACCGAAGCTCATAGGAATTGCCAAGAGAACTCTTTAAAGCTGCTGAGAGTGAAAGCTCACGAAGTCCGGGCTGTGGCAACTTCCCTTTCTTTACGAAGAATATGTCCATGAGAAACATTTTAGCAGCAACTTATTGGAGGTGCAATTCAGTATTTGCATCCCACTATTTAAAGGATGTTGAATAACATACGATAAATGTTTCGCTCTTGACCTTATGTATCAGCGGATACTATGCTGGGAAATGGAGCAGAACGCTGATCTTAAATTTTGTTAAATTTAATTTTAAAATTAGTTTTTTGTGGAATAATTTGATAATTAGTTTTGATATTGTTGTTGAGTTGTGGTTTGCTTGAAAGGATGTTCGGGGATGACTCCTTTCAATCGTAGTACTAACCCCAATGAGGATCAGGTGATCGGGATTAGTGTCGTGCTCTATGATCATGCCAATAGGCAAGGTGTTTTGTCATGTAAGTGGATAGGACCCCATTGACAAGATCCTAAGGTTTCTGAAGTGTAAGTGGGTAAGACCCCTGTAACAGACCATCAAGAACTCTTAGCATGAGGTCACTACCTCGCTGAGGCTCTTGAAGCGATAGCGGCTCCTAGGCAGTAGCCATGAAGTCTTTCGCTAACACAGGTAGGAAATCAAGGTTTTTAATTTTATTACCTACAACATATGTTGTATCCTGTCTATTTCAGTAGATTAGCTGTCTACTTATTTAAACCCTCCGCCAAAGGTGCCAATCAGCTAAGTATATATCTGACAGGTAAGTTGAATGCATAAAAATGTTATTGTCATGATACAATAAAGTTTTATGCATACTTACCTGGCAGATATATACGGTGTATGGCCCACCCGACTCCCTCAGGAGACAGGTGGAAGAGAAAATCTGTCTTAGAAAACGGGAATGGATTCCTATTCCCGCCACCAGCGGCGGGGCGGTAGATCACCTGACCTACCTATTAGAGTGTGCTGCGAAATTCGAATTTCTACTCGGGGACAACGGAGTCTATAGCTAAGTATATATCTGCCAGGTAAGTATGCATAAAACTTTATTGTATCATGACAATAAAATTTTTTTACTCATATGCTGACTCATGTCATCCCCATTGTACTATAAGTGTACTGCATTTTGAAATATACTCTGTCCTTGATTGTTATCATGAACTTACCATGCTAAGACGAGAAGAGAAGGTGATAAACAAAAAAGTGATTGCAATAAATCACTTTTTCGTTTATCACCTTTTATTCATATTTGTATGCAGCTCTAAATAGGAAGTATTTATTTTTTTCAGTCTGAAAGAACTTGGTCTTCGGTTGAACTGGTCAGGGCGGTGTTGGCGTGAGTGCAGTAGCAGGATTGCGTGAAAACATCAGACAGGTGGCCATTGGTCCATCACACATTGCTGTCTTGACAGAAGATGGCCGTGTGGCACGCTTGTTATTTTCAATCAACACAGATGCCTTGGACCTTAATAAGGCAGGATAATAAGCAAGGGTAAGTTAGTGTTTTAAATATCCATTTTGATCTCGTATTGAGAGGATGTAAGCTACCATTTGAAGACTAAAGTTGTACATATATGGTTCCATGCTTAGTATGAGATTTTTTTGTTATGGTCGTTTCACATGAGGGCTGTTGTTTTTCTTGAAGGGTAGACATAATTTCTGTCCTCCTGTATGTTCCCATTTGCTGCTTTGTAGTAGACAGGGTGCTGAGTTTTCATTCTTCATAGAGCTTCATAGATATTTCAGTGGTTTACTTGAATTAGTAAATTAGTTTATATCTAGTGAATAGTAATCTCTTGTATTTTCCATCCATCATAGAGCAATAATTCAGTGCTTTATTTGAATTAGTAAATTAGTTACAGCTAGTTGTCAACTTACGACCTATGCGAGTCACGACTGATCGACTTTACGACCACCCACAACTAATGACTATTATCATGCATCGGCAACAAGGATATAACTCCAGTAAACTTATTTGCCATCAAACAACCGTAGATGAAAATTAGAGAGAATAATTTTTAATCAAACCTTCAGGTCTTGAAAGAACCACCTTTTACTGTTGTTTTCACGCTGATAAAGATAAGTGACGTAACTAACGGTAAAGCTCGTCCTACGAAGAAATGAAGTGAAAAAAAATACCAAACAGGAATCACAATATTTTTACACAATAAACATGCCCACAACGCAATCTATTAACAAAAAAAAGAAGTTTGAAGTTAGTTCACGAGAACGTATTAAATTCATATTTCGACTTCAAAACACGTCGTTGTTGTTGTTGTTTTTGATTTAGCTGACCTTGTGTCAGCACGGGCTCTTGCTACAGAGCAGCCTGTAAGCAAACACGTTGTATAATGACAATTACCCTTGTCTCATATAAGCTCATATAATATAACTAGATATTTATGCTAACTAGAAGCAAGGCAATTCGCTCTGAATTGAGTTAAATACGGCGAACTAAACTCATATTCGCCCATCAGCTGATTTACCAAACTTTTTTTTTTTTTTTTTTTTCACTGACAGAGTCAGAATGCACTGACCTCCAAAATTGGCTTATATTAATAAAATACTAAATTATGTTGTATATGTAATACTGTTACAGTATACTGTAGGCTAGGGTACTGTATTCGTATAGATACGATCTGTGCACCATGATAACATCATTGTATGCACGGGAGGCTAACTTGTTAAATGTTATTCAGTTTCTCTTTGTACTGGATTATCATGAAGCCAATGTGCATTGAACCTAGAGAATTAGCTGAAATTAATAAATGACCATATATGTATAAAGTATGCTGTGTAGTGTAGGCTTATGGTGAATTAGCATGGGCCGACTTACTCCAAATCGATCTACAACCGGTTGGTTGTAACCAATTGTGGTCGTAAGTCAACAACTACCTGGATAATCTAGTGAATACTTGTGTTAATAATCTCTTGCAGGAAAGAAGTTTGTAATAATCACCATGTTTACAGGAGCTGTAATAAGAGTAGCAATCAGAATAGCACGAAGCTCACTGCTCGTATGTCCACGGGTGGCAGACGGATCGTACGCACAGTCCGGTTCTGGAGGAGTACGAGGGAGGGGGTCTGGTGTTATCATGGGATCGTCTCGTCCCATGTTGCCTGCTCAGTATGTTCCAGAGGAGCTTATATCCCAAGCTCAAGTGGTGTTTGCAGGTAGAAGTCGTAACCTCGTCATACGGGAACTTCAGGTGAGGACTTCTTCTTTTCCAGATCTCCCTTCTACCACTCTTTTTACATAACACCAACCCTCTAAAGACAAAAAGGTGCAAGGTTATCAGTTCTTGTGGGAAACTTCATTGAACTTGTTTGCCATATTATTAAGTAAAGAAGAAAAATGGGAAGGAAAGGAAAATATTGGATTGTTGCCATTTCAAATACAAGTACAAACCTTTCAAAAGTTGAGAGAAGTTTCAAAGGCTGCAATATGGTTTTTTGAAGACCTGTAATTTTGGAATTTTTCTGCCTAAGAAATGATGGGCGACTAATTGGAATGTTCTCTCGCCTCGTCCAGCGTACCAACCTCGATAAATCTCAGCTGTGAATAATCTTTCTGTCACGTGATGATGAAGACGTGGAAGAACCAGAGGAGAGTGGCGATTCTTATGTGCCAGAAGACTTAATCTCTCTCTTGGATGCTGGAATATCTGTGGCAGCAGATCATCCGTCAGTCATCATAGATGCTGATGCCATGTTCTCGATGACATGTTTGGTTACTCTTCTGTTAGAAGGTATGAACTTTGACATCCTTTATTGGGGTTTGAAATATTTTGATTCTCCTCTGTTTTGTGACATGTCTCCTAAATTTCTACTGGTTTTATTTTTTCACCTTTGCCCTTTTTTTTTTTTTTTTTTTTTTTTTTTTTTCTGGACATATTTTACCTCCTCCCTCTTTAATCACATTGACTTTTCAGACTTTTTTTAGAGCCATATTCTTTACAGAAGGTTGTGGACTTTTGAGCACAATTTTTAGGTCACAAAACACTTGAAAACAAGGGTAGTGACATGTATTATTTTTGGGGAATCTGAAGATTTAATATTTAAGATATTTGAATGACCTTTTGAACAATTACAGCCGTCGGGTGGCTGCCGAGGACGAGCAGGTGAGAGGGGACAGAGAAGGCTCTGCAGGATCCGGAGGGTCGGAACATCGTGCAGACCGAGAATTGAGGTGGCGCGACCGTCATTACTCGGGACCCCGTAAGTGGCTCTCGAACGCGCTGCTGTCGGTTAGAGTCACGCAACCCCACACAGGTTTGTTTATGCTCATGTGAATGAGGCAAATTTAAAATTTCAACATTTTGACAAGATGCACTATACTATTATATATTTGTTTTTGGTCCACAAACTAATGGATGCTGCACAACAATGAAATTAAGAATTCTTTTATGGCTAGAGTGTTGACTTGGTGAAAACCATGTAGATTCGCTTTCCTCTTTTCTGTTTCTTCTTCATGTTGCCAAATTTTGGGGTTGCTTTGAGACTGGTGTCCCCTCTCATGACTTAGGGAAACTTGGTCGTTTTCACCATAATGAGTTGGCATACTAGTCATAAGTTAAAAAAAAAAAATGGCCTCAGTCACAATGAGTTGGATTCTCTCTTCAACATCAGAAACTCTCTGCTGTATCAGTTAGCTTTAGGGATTCTTACCAGACACCTTTTCTTTTTGCCTAGTTTTTTGCATCTCTCACACACACACACACACACCTACCTTGGTTCCTTTCCATACATTGGAACATGGTCCATTTTTAAGTCTTTTTACAAAAAAACTAATTTTACATAAATACTCTATTTCATTTTGTTATATCATTATTGTTTCTCAAGTTGTATGCTCTTATCTTTTCAAGTCTATTTTGCAATTTGTCAAAGAAATACTCGCCAAAGATTAAAATGACATTGCATTTATTTATGTTGTTTTTTACAGCTACATTAATTTGGTACATAAGCTGGAAATTTGTTGTAGTTGGTTCCTTTTTGCTGGAAATTTAATTTTCTTTCTAAGTAGTATAATTGGTTATTTTCAGGTGCAGGTAATGTTTGTGTAATTGTGTTCTTTTTCCAATTAATTTTAAGATACAAGTTAAGTTCCCTTTTTGCCTCCCTACTCATTTTACATATCTGAAAAGAGTTTTGACTCCGTGAGATCTGAATTAGCTTAGTTAACATGCACATTCATTGGTCAGTTAAGATATCAGTACAGCTACATTCTTTGGGCATTGTTTGATATCAGTAGAGGAGGTACTCGAAGCTGATCTTGACCAGTCTCATAGGTGCTGAGAAAGGTTGCATGTAGGTTGGAAGTCTTTATGCAGGTAAAATTGTCAGATGTAAGGTTGAAAATAGGCTTTGTGTAGATGGGGTCCTGGAGACACTGAAGTGGCCTAGGGGTTAGATCAGTGATCTTGTATTTGAATCTTAAAGCTCCATTGACTGATGTTGTTTTGTATGTCAGGTAATTTTTTTAGACACTGTTTGTGGGCACGACTAGCAAGTTATATCTTGATGATTACAGGAATAAGTGTAAAGAAAGCTGCTGTGGTTTCTCGTGAGTATTATCCCATAAAGGGTTCAAGTAGAGCTAGGGCATCCCTTTTGTCAAGAAGTGAATTGTATACTGGATAAGGTTTATTTTTTTTTAATGGTAACATTGGGCTCAGTTTTTCTTGGTCGGTCAGGTTTTTTTTTTACCTATCCTAAATCAGTGAGGCCGGTCCCTAATAGTGGCCGGCTTCAGAGAAAATTGTAGTAAAATCACATATGGTCTCATCCATTCATTTGACTTCGTTATCTGGCTAATATACTCATCCTTTCATTTACTTTTTAATCTGGCCACAGGAATCAGCTCTGCAGACTAATCATTATACTAAACTGAATTCTTGACCTTATGCATAAACCTCAGCAGTACTTGGTCTGTTTTATCTCATAGCCTGCAAGAGAACTTAGTGCTTTGATATTAAAGGCCTTGTCTTTTATCACCTTGTGGGTCTCCTCCTTTCTTACCCTCATCTTTTGAGCAGCGAATCATCTCCCTTTTATGTGATGAAAGCACCTGGAAACAATAGGTCTGTTTCGTCTGTGCTAGCTTCCATCATATCTTCATTGTTTATCCATCCTATTCCGTATATACTACTAGAATATAAAGCCTATACTGTTATAAAGAATAAAAGCTGGAATTATAGTGGTAAAACAAAAGAAATGCGTGTACTACCTGGACTGTTGAAGGATGTGAAACTTGCAGACATTAGACATTTTCACAAAGTTGTTGCTCGAGAAATTGTTAAAATAAACTAACCACAGTTACTTGTTGCTGCTGGATGGATCTGAGGGAAGGCCAAAAGGATGGTCCTCCAATAATAAACAAGGATAGTGTTAGCTATTTTATGAAGAATTCCTATTGAAAATTGTTTGTTACGTTTTAATATGGTTCCTGTACCGTATTAGTTTCATTCTGCAGAATTTTTTTGTATAGGAATAGGCATTTGAGATTGTATTTTTTTTAGTTGAAAACGGGATGAAAATGTTTTTGGCTATTTTGTTTATGTAGTAGTATGGTTGTCCGTACCGTAGTTGTTGCAGTATAATGATGGTGACTCAGGTATTTGATGCCTCATGCTCAAGTTTTGGGTTTTTCATTGGGAAGTTTAGCCAACTTTTATGGTGTAAAGTACTTGATGTAGTTATGTGGAAACCTGGTTTAACACTTTTAATCACAATCTGATGGTTTTTTAATTGTGTCCATCTCAGTTTCTTGGCCAGGTTGTGAGGTCACATTTGCTGTATATTGCAGTAGATATTTTCATACAATCAAAACTTACCTGTCAGATATATACATAGCTAAGACTCCGTCGTCCCAGCTATGTATATAACTGCCAGGTAAGTATGTATGAAACTTTATTGTAACATAACAATATCATTTTTACTACTTTTTCCCCTATTGTTGTTTTTTTTTGGCTAGGTTTCTCTTTAAGTGCTTGCTAATTACAAGCATATACCAATTTTTTGAACCTATACTTTACATAAATGTGCTTTGCAAAAAGTGCTTTGTCTTGTCTATATATGATTTTACTATAGTAAAGGTAATTTAAACCATACTAACTTGCATGTTATTTTGATTGTAATTTTTGTTTCCTGATTGTGGTTTTGGATTTCTGGTTTAAAAACAGTAACTGAATGTGAACCCAAGTTCTCCTGATAGTCAAAATGGTTTTTGTTCAGTTGAGGTTTTTCTAATGTTCAGTATTTTGCACTATATATCCAAAAAGGACAAAGCTAGATTGGGGAATGTTGATAGAGTTAATTCAAAGTTTATTATTTTGTCCCTACTTATAGTTTTTTTTCTTTTTCAGAAACTGCAAAGAAAAAAGATTCACTGTTGCCAGATGCCATTGATGTAGCAGACAGCTTACAGTACTGGCCAGAAAGACAAGGTAGTCATCCGCCACCTAGGTTCTTGCACATTGCAGCTTTACATTCAGAGCTGGGTGGCTGTGTCTACCACTGGCCAAGTCTACCAGTGGAGGTGGGCAGACAAGGAACCCATATGTTCACCAGAGGTGAGATTTGCAGCGTGCTTGATGTTAATGATCATAACCATTGATTTGGTAGTCTGTGATGGAACGTGATTTACAGGAAGATTGAGCTGGCATAATAAACCTTCTTAGGATAAAAATAGCAGATAGCATTATATATATAGGGCCCACTAAAAATAAATGGAATATATAGATTAACAGACAGCCGTTCATCTTAGTAACTGTATCTGTTTTTTGTTGTAAGATACTCATCATAGATGTTGGATGAGATGTAGTATTTACCTTATATGGATATGAGCTGAAATTGTTGTAAGGTTTATTGCCTGTCATTGAGTAAAGTTATCCGTTTTTTTTTTCTTTTTATTATCCTCTTTCTCTCCCTCTCCTTTTTGTGCACTACTCAGTCCTTTCACATTTAATCTATTTTTTTATGGCCTGTTCTGGCTCAACCCTTGTGAACAAATAATGTGTGCTGCCCTTCCGAAAAATTGACTCAATGGTTATATTATTTTTAAGGTGATGAATGCAGTGAGCATATATCTTGATAATTTTGATGATTCCTCTCTTAATTCATTGGATTTATTGTTCCCAGATTCCAAATGTACATCACCCAAAGGCAGTTCCACTTGGGCTAGTTTGGGGAGAAGGTAGTCTCAATCAGTGCTGCTGGCGTGAGATGCAGTGTTGCCACTGAATCGGGTAAAGTTGCAACGTGCTGGACGAGACATTAGCTGATGTTGCAGCAAAACTAGAACAACCGGCACAAAATTTCCCTGAAGTAGTGGTGCATTGGAAATGGCCTTAGAATTTGCTTCATTTATTTCTTTGGATTTTCATTATTGGTTTTTAAGTAGCTGTTTTCCTTTGGTCTTAATTTTTCTTTTGCAAAGTAGCTTTTTAGAATTGGTTTGCATATGGACGATGTGGTTTCGTACCACTGGATAAATTACTCCTTTTCAATTCGTTTTGGTTATCAAATCTTAAAATCCACCCCTGCAACTATATAGAAACTTTGCTTCACCCAAGCTTTCCTTTCGTACACTAAGGTACTTTCAGACATTTAGTTGTTTTCCTTGACGTATTACTGAAAATGTGTGACTCAACGTGTATTGGTGCATGTTCTCATTCTTGTCATTTTTTTCCCTTTACAGCTTCAGAATGACAGAATATTGTCATTACACACTTGCCAACTCTATACGTGCGCTTGGTGTGTATCAGGGTCCTTGTTTTGTGGTGGGGAGTATTGCCTTTCAACCAGAGGAAAAAACTGTGGGAGAAGTTCAGTAAGGTTAAAAGTCGTAAGCAGCGTTCAGAAATAACAGAAGGAGTACAGGTGAAATACTTACATATTTCTTATTCACATTTCTTATTTTTATGGAAGTAATTTTTTCAATTAAGTTATTGAGCTTGGACGCTTCAAGGAAGACGACCAGCTGTTTTGTCAAGGTACTGGGGCTTTCACAGACAACTCTTGATCTTTCTTTTGTATAGTACTTTTTTTTTTGGTGATTGAAGTAGTGAAAAGAATGGGGAATCAATAGTGATAGGTGAGAAATTTTACAGACTAAAGTTTGTTACCCTGCATGGGCAAACAGCCAAACGGTTAGGTTTAGTGATAATGTGGTCAGGTCTTTAGTTTCAGATCTCTTCCATCTGAAATGAATTGTGGAAGGCCCTTTTTTATCCTTTGAAATCGTTATTTCAGTTATAGTTAAAAACAGTGTACTGGCGTAACTCACTATGATTTAGTGCTAAACAGCAGAATCTGAGGAAGTGTGATGGAAATGTGTTTAAAAGATGGAAGAATGGAGTGGGGGCGAGGGAGGACTGGAAAGGAGGAAAGGAAAGGAGTATCGGAAAGTGGCCAAGTAATAATTGGGAGGTTTTGAAATAAACTTGGTGCTGTGTATTAAATGTAAAGGATTGTCACAAATGTTGGTACTTGGGATTACAGAATGTACTTAGAGTAAGAGATTTATGTATCACTAGAGCAAATGGAGGATTGTGTGGAGCTGAGTACCATCTTGTGATAGATGGGCTGGTATTGAAAGAGTAGAACTTTTTTGTTACAATTGAGGGACACTAGTCTGAAAGTTGAGAGAGTAGAAAAAAGGGTAGTGGCTGCAGTATCGATGAAAAAGAATAGAAGATAGAGAAAGCTGACTAAATACGTAAATGAAAATGGCCCATTAGTAAAGAAAGCAAAGACCTATGGTGGATGCACATAAGGGCACTGTTATGGAAGATAGTGGAGTAGTTTTTTAAAAGGTGTGGTCATAGAATGTTATTGTTCCTGGAAGGTGTAATGGTTGGAAGATTGATGTATAAAAAAGGGTACAAAAGATCTCAATTTGAGATATTTTTTGTTAATGTGATGAGATTGGATGAGGAAAGTTGGGTCAGGAGACCTAGTACAGTCCCAGGGAACCTTGGGACCATGCCACTGCTGGATCACAGAAAACCCCCGAAATGTAGAATACACCCCTAAAAATAAAAACCCCACCCTATATAACTTAGTCTTGCAAGCCAATTCCGCTTACAGATACTGCAGCCGAGTTGCAGACTTAGCCTACTGCTTGGCTAAGTTCTGACACCACTTTTTATCATTTTATTACTCACTTATTTTCACTATCATTTTTTAATTTCATACTATATAATTTTCTTGAAATAGTGTATATTTAACACATTTAGCCTACATTCCTGAGTTAGCCTAACCGTAAGTCAACTACTTTACTTTGTCGAATTCTGCAGGATATATCAGTGACTTTCGCGTCCAAAATTTACTATCTTCATAATTATCACTGTTAATTTATTTGTATTTCATTTATTTTGATTGTAGAGGGTAATGAAATGACAAAAATAAAGAGTGAATTTCAGTGATCTCTCATTGCATTTGCCGTCAAAAAGTAAACAAAGCACACTGCCATTTGTTGAGGAAAATTAAAACATCATTCACTAATGGGGGGAGGGGAGAAGATAGAAACATTTTTTAGCATAGATAAAGATTTATGCTTGCACTTCTTACCTCTCAACTTCTCACAATATCTGATCTCTAAGAGTAAGGAATTTGTTCATTGCCAAATATCTTATTGTTTTGATTAAAAGTTTTAACTTGGTAGAACCTTCACAAGTGAAATTTTTGAAAAATATATATTTTACATTTAAATTTTATATTGAAAACATTTGGCTTCCACATTTCATTAACTATTATTTTCATAAAAACAAAAGAGTGGCATAATTTTTGTTGAGAGGAAGTTGTAAACAACAATATGTGGCACCGCTTTCGTGGCTGTTTAATTAAATAATGGCAGCTGATTCAAAATTGAGCCGAACCATGTGCTTATTCCCAGACCGCAGAATGCCGGTTTGAAAGAGGTTTTGATTGTACTTGAAAGGAAGCAGGAAGATCTCTATGAATTCTCTGGAAATTATAAAGAAAGGGGATAGGTGGAAGAAGACCTAGGCCTGTTGGCAGTTGGACAAAACTGAGCAAAGGAACAAATAAGAAAGTGCTAGAGCTCATTTCAAGGTCTAACCCCATAAAGTGGACAGTATTTTGATATATAATTGTAAATGTTTGTATGATAACCAAATACTATTCTTAAGTGAACTCATTTTTTTTTTTTTTTTTTTTTTAAATCAGGTTGCAATGAGATCTTCCCCAATGTACCATCCAGGTGCCTTGGCATTTTCGACATCGGGAGGTGTGCCCAAAATAGGCCAATTGATTAATGCAGCTTGGAATCTTAGCGATACTTGCAGGTCGTTTTTCATTGTACAAGGGTACTTGCATTATAGATGAACTCCATTGTTGAGGAAGGTGGAGTTATGTAATGTAAGGCTTTTGTTTCACCTTGCATGTAGCTGGAATAAAATATTGTGTTACCTTAGATATTCTTAGTGATGGTGCTCTTGTTTATTCAAAACGCCCTTGCTATAAACTTTAAAAGTTAGGTGTTTCTTATTTTTTCATCAGATTTGTGAGCTCTATGTTTTATAACTCAGTTTGATGTCATTCTATTCAGTATTTTATGCTGTGGTGCACTGCAGGGCATTACTTGAAGGTCTTTGCAGTATCCTTTGGGCCCTTAGCTGCAAGTTTATACGACCTTTACTATACCTCCATTCATATTCTCTTCCTTCTGATCTTTCCCACTTAAAATTTTGTTCATTCTGCAATTGTGAATGTTTTCCTCCTGTTGCACACCAGTTCATACCTTCTTACTGTCAGTTTCCCATTCAGTGCTGAATAACCTCTATGGTCCCAGGACTTGGCCATGGGCCTAAATTCTATTTTCCATTGTATTTTATTCTATAACGACCTTTGATGATTCAAACTTTGGAGTGCAGGAAGATGAAGGGTAATCTGTTATGCCAATCCCTTTTTTCAGGTTCAAAATCCTTCCCCAGGAGGGGGGTCAATAGTGGTTGTAGCACTGGCTTGTCAGGTGGCATGATGGGCAGTGGGACCAGCATAGTGGAAACAGTAGTGGCAGTAGTAATTCCTTCCAGACAGGCAGCAGTGCTTCCTCCACACAAAGGTATTATACAAGTAACATTTCAGTTTTTTTTATATATATACAGATTTGAGTATTATTCATGACTCCTCTCTTCTTGTTGCCATCTGTCAATCAAAAGTGTTGCCAACATAAATATGTTTTCTTTATGTATTTTGTTGAAATATTAGTTTTGTTTGTTTTTCAAGTGGTTCAAATAGTAATTGCGGGAGTGGGAGTAGTGGCAGCAGTGGACATTGGAGAGAAGAAAACCACAGCCCCTGAAGTGTTAGGGGTCTGTTGCCAAATTTTGAAATGTGGAGACAGCAAGGAGTCATCAGATAAGTTGGATATGCCCCCCCCCCCCACCATCGCCAGCGTCGAGCACTGCTCAGATACAGGTAAATATTACTGGCTATCATTCATCATTATACATTTACATATTAAATGATGAGCTCTTGTCTGCTCTACATTGGTCGAAAGTCTCAAATGACTAAACCTTAGTATGGTGTACATGGGCCTCAGCATTGCATAATCCTTTGTGTATGTAAATAGATTAAGTATATCTTAGTTTAAACCATACCACTTAGCTGATTAACAGCTCTCTTAGGGCTGGCCCGAAGGATTAGGTATTTTAACATGGTTAGGAACCAATTGGTTACTTAGCAATGGGATCTACAGCTTCTTGTGGGATCCAAACCACATCGAGAAATAAATTGCTATCACCAGAAATAAATTCCTCTGGTTCCACTTTGGCAGAGCAGGGAATTGAATCCAAAACCTGAGATTGGGTTATGAATATAATTCATAAATGTAGTTCATTAGGATAGAGGAGCCTTGTAGGGTAGGTATTTACTGCAGATTCTTGACTGTTCTTTTTCTCCATGGTTATTTTGCTAATTGCCTAAGTTTCTCATCCATTGCTTTTAGTCATACAGTCGACCCCCGCTATTCGCGGACTCGCCTATTCACAGATTTTTGTATGGAACGTATATACCCATTATTTGCGGAAAATTCACCCATTCACAGTATTTTTCACTGAGAAATATTCAACGAATTACTTATTTTCATAGTTACGTGACGAAATGCACTTTTTGTTATATGACCTTCGGTAATTGACCCCCTGTATATTTGATCTTCCTAGGGTCTATAACATCGCCAGCATCTTACAAGGGACGCAAGAGACCCACTCCTAGAGATGACATAGAGCGTTTTGACGAAGAGGAATGGCCCCTGAGGGATGTGATATTTGTTGAAGATACAAGACCAGTTCCTATTGGAGAGGTTCTTGCTGTCGATGGAATCCAGGTAATTTACTTTGTTCATGATGAGTTGAAATTATGATAAGTACCACTTGTTCATGATGAGTTGAAATTATAAGAAGTACCACTTTTGGTAGCTGGAATTCCCTTATCAGCATTTTGCATTTGTTGGAAATATAATTTCAATATTATTAGCTCTGCATATGCATTGAAGGAATGCAGTACACTTTTGCATCATGCAGTATTGTAACCATACCACTAAGTCCCAAATACTTATTAGTCCATAGGGATGGTCAATGCAGTACACTCCATTAAATGTAAAACTGAATTCTGTAACTTCATTTCAACTTAGAGTCGATAAAAATTTTTCGAACAGAGGTGTTCAAGAAATATTGTGAAAATCATTAACTAATCCATTTATCAAATTGTAAAATTGTTTGTAACATATCTTATTTAGTAGCTGGTGGTTTATTTTTATACTACAACTAACCCTTCTGGCCATCAGTTTTAATGAAATTAATTTGGTTTGTGATTTGCACTTGATAAAAATGAAAATAAATATTCACATTAATTATTTTTAGTTAGTTCTATATATAGTTGTGGGAGTGAATTTCAATTGAACAGTCTTCTTTGTTTGAATAAAAATAAACAGGTACTACTTTATTGTTGTAAATATTTTATTATACTTAGATGCATAACCAGTAAACCAATAGATTTGTGTATGCCAGAGAAAACTGTCATTCTTTTACACAGTATTAGTCACCATGATCTGAATACTGTGATGCATTATTATTGCGAAAGTACTTGTACATGTACTTTGTCAAATTGGGATATTATCGCAATATACAGTATGGTCCCCAATTATACGAGAATTTGGTGGACCCACAGCCTTGCAGAACTGGAAAATCGCAGATTTCGATACACATACCTTATGGGAATAATTCCATTAGGGCTAAGACAAACAGCAACTTTCCCAGTCAAACTTTTTTTACTATCCATTTTCAATACTTTATGTACTATACTGTTCTTTTTTTTTTCTAATATGAAATTGTTCTTGTGGATAAATAAAATATTAAAAATGTTTTAATAATTTGAAAAAGTTTTAAAATTGACAGCCCAGGGTGGTAAAACTCCATACACGCAAACACTGTCACATTGGGTGCAATTGTACTGTACCAATAGTCATTTCCTTTAAAAAAAACCTTTTGGATGGAATTTTCTCTACCTGTCTTCTGCCAAAAATCTTTCAAACTCCTCTATCTCATCCTCTGTGAAGAGTTCTGCTGATTGAAGGCTTTGTGAACCATTTGAGGTTTCGGGACTGGCATTCATGCGTGTCTTCACTCGCGTTAGGTTGAACTAGTGACATCATAAAAGGGGAATCGCACAGTCCGATCACGCATATTTCAGGACCGTACTGTATTTATTGTCGTACGTATTGCAGATGACTGTCCTGTAACATTTTTTAGCATCTTTGAGCTCTCATCTTTCCTCTCCAACGTAGCCCTCCAATGTTTTGTTCAGTGGTTTGTGAAGCAACCTTATCATGAAATATTTCCTCTTCTAGGTTGTTGTTGTACCTCAAACAAAGGAAGGTAAAGGAAATTTGCGGGTTATTCACCGAGACCAGTTGCAAGTCATAAGAGCAGGTGGAAATCCCAGGTGCCTGATTGCTATCAGAAGACACCCAAAAGGATACCAGTCATTGAGCAGGGACAGATTCTTACAGTTGCTGTGGATGCCAGAGGTAAGTTTGGGTTGTTTGGATTCATCAACATTTACATCTTCATGTCAGATTTTGCAATTATTGGGCTAGACATGTGGTTTATTGTATAGTTCCATTTTTGTGCTTAGGTCATTTTCAGGTATTAAGTGTGGAAATAGCATATGTTGCTGTACAGTGTTTGGTTTGGCATGGAGTTTTTGAGTGGTTAGATAAAGCAATTCATCTAATGCAGAAGGACAGAATTTCAGTTATCACCAACAGGGAAAATAATGGTTTGTAAATTTGGAATCTTGTAAAAATAGAAAACCTATTTTAAAGATGTAACTAGTAGAAATCCCAATCATTTGTATTGTTTTATTAGAAATTTTAGCGGCATACTGTGGAAAAGCAGTGTAACTGTTATTTTTAGTTAGTAGACCACTTCAATATGGCATTTGTGTTCTGGAATGAAGCAGTCAGAATCATGCAAGGAAAAGTGATAATTAGAGAATTTTATCTATTTATGTGGACTTTTTACCAAACATTTTTGTCCTTTGACATGATCAAAATAAGAGTCTCATTGTAGCATGTTTCATGTACAATGAATTCTGCATGTGTTTTTCTTAAAGAAGCAGTATTCTAGAAAATGTTCTTGTTTGGGCATTTCACCTTGAAGTTCAGTTGTTTTCATTGTACTGCATCGTTTTATGCATTCAACTTACCTGTCAGATATATACTTAGCTATAGACTCCGTCGTCCCGATAGAAATTCGAATTTCGCAGGGCACACCTCTAAACAGGTAGGTCAGGTGATCTACCGCCCCGCCGCTTGGTGGCGGGAATAGGAATCATTCCGTTTTCTAAGACAGATTTTCTCTATCGGCCGTGACAGCAACATTGTTGTTGTTACTCCTGATTTGATTTTCGTGTTTTTTCATCGCTATTGATCTTCTGAGCAGTTTATTTTGGTGACGTATTGGATCTTTGGTTTGGCATACTCTTTCGTGGACTGTTTTTTGGACTTGGTTTTGGATATTTCTCATGATGTCGGATTCTAGCTTTACGGTTAGAAGACAGTGTGTAAATGAGGGATGCATGGTGAGGCTACCGAAAGCTTCGGTAGACCCTCACACAGTTTGTAAGGGGTGTAGAAGGAATGAATGTTCAATTTCTAACACCTGTGATGAATGTGTAAATATGAATGAGGAAGAATGGAAGAATTTAAATTCATATTTAAGGAAATTAGATATGGATAGGGCTAGGAAGGCTTCCTCCAGAAGCGTAAGTAGGTCTCGCTCTAACGAGCCTATTAAATTAACACCTAACCCTAAACCTGTATCTTCTTCCTCTAGTACTAAGACTGCAAATCCGGCAACGGAAATTGCAGATCTTAAAGCTGCGCTACAAAGGATGGAACGTCAAATGCTGACGTTGAAACGTAAGCGTACAGTGATAGTGAATTAAGTGCCCTAGTGCAGTGGAGGGTGCGTCTGATCGGCTTCATCTCGCTCCCAGGCCTAGCACCTCTTCCAAGCTCACAGGCCCAGAGGAGAAGGAATGTCAAAAGCCTTACGGAGGTTATGGCGAATCCCCACCGATCAGGCGTCTCGTCAGATTCTTGTGACGACCCGAACTGCCAAGGATCGCTTATCGAAAAAAGCATCCTAAAGAAGTGTTTTTCTTCGTCAGAATTCTTCACCGAATGTAAGGGGATGGAGTTCTGATGAACTGTACGGCCCTTAAAGAGAAGTTGGAAGGCTCCAACTTTGGATTCAAGCCCTGAGCTTTTCTCCGATCTATCACCTTCTGAGAATAAGAAAAGGAGATTGGTTCCTAAACGGAAATCGGAGTTTCCTTCCGCTTCTAAGACATCCCTCACCTGAATCAGGGAAGGAAAAAAGAGAATGCGGCTGCAAAAATTATCCTAAATGTGCAGGATCAACTTTCGGCCTTAGTAGGAGTTTTTACTAAGGAAACTCCCAGGAGAAAGGACTCTTTCCTTCCTATAAGAAGACGAAGGGAAGGAAAGAAGAAACGGAAGTTTCGGCTTATACTCAGAGGAGTATGAAGAAAACGCCAACCTGGCGCAATGCGCCAGATGCGCCAGATGCGTTTGAGACTCCATATGAGTCAGAAGAGCCAGAAGCGCCAGATGCGCCATATGCGCCAGAAGCGCCAGCCTGGCGAAATGCGCCAGAAGCGCCAGATGCGCCAGAAGCGCCACCCTGCCGAAATGCGCCAGAAGCGCCAGAGGCGCCAGATGCGCCAGAAGCGCCACCCTGCCGAAATGCGCCAGAAGCGCCAGCTTGGCGCAAGGAATCACGAGCGCCAACCCCGTCGCAATGAGCCACAAGTGACAAATAAGAGACGGACTTCTTCCAAAAGACATTAAGCCAAGAGGATTTGTTTAGCTTTCGGAAGGATAAACCTTTTACCTGACAGGGCTTTAGTTGTCGCACAAGCGGCCGTAGCCCTTGTCAAGACATAGGTGGTTCCGGAGAAAGCGATAGGAGAGGACATCCTTCGTCTGACAGGAGAGAAAGGTGTCGCACAAGCGGCCATCGCTCTTGCCAGGAGAAGGATAAGGTCGTTTTGCAGGATCAACCTATCTCTCGTAGGGACGCAAGTTATCGCACAGGCGGTCGTCGTTCTTGCGAGAGTGGGTGGATGTTGCAAGAGGCCAGTCTCCTGCTGGGAAATAAACAACATCCTCTTCGGGAATTTGGAATTTGGAAGAGATTTCGGACTCTGAAGATCACTCGGCCTCCGGGTTTTGTCAGATTACAAGACGCTGGCAGCCCTCTTACTTCAAGAGTTTGGGGACTCTTTAAGCCCGACTGCTCCTCCTTCTCCAAGGTCCTTATTTACAAGCACGAAGGTCCCGAACAATCATCTTTTTTATTAAAATGAAGCCAACCATTTTCCATGAACAAGGCTCTCCGATTCGTAGGAATTGGTTGGAATCCAAGGAGAAGGCGGGGAAGGGGGAAGACAGTCTTTACCTGCCCTCCTTCCAGACTATCAGGAAAGAAGGGAATTTGGTACGAGACGGGCAACCACGGGGTCTAGCTCTCCCGTCCACTGCCGAAGCAGATTTTTCGAATCTGGTAGATTCGTCTAGGAGACAAACCTTGTCATCAGCAAAGATCACATGGGGGACTTCTGAGATGGACCATCTCCTCAAGGGATTGTTTAATGTCTTAGAAGTTTTTAACTTCTTAGACTGGTCCCTTGGGGTGTGTTGGCCAAAAAGCACACAGAAGGAATCTCTTAGTCCAGAAGTCCTTCATAGTGTTCTTTCCTCCTGTATGGACAAGGCAGTTCAGGATGGATCAGGAGAGGTGGCCTCTCTGTTTGGAACTGGTATTCTGAAGAAGAGAGTCTTATTTAGCTCTTTTCTGACGAAAGCAGTTACTCCTACTCAGAGGTCATCTCTTTCTGTATGCTCCTCTGTCGGACCAATTGTTTCCTTCAAATCTAGTAAAAGATATTTCTCATTCTTTGACAGAAAAGGCCACACAAGATCTCTTTGGCCCTTTGGCCCAATCTGCAAAGAAAAATTTCTGAGGAACCTTTTTTCGGGGTCCTATTAAGAGAGAGATCGGGCTCCTCAACAGCCCTTTCGAGGGAGTACCTCGGCCAGACCCTCTTTTAAGAAGAGAGGAGTGCAGAAGAGAGGTAGGTCTTCCTTCAGACCTATCAGAGAGCGAAATGAGACAACAGTCCTTCAAGCACCGGTAGGAGCCAGACTCGGAAATTTTCCGAAGAATGGACTCGGAGACAGGCAGAAATTTGGTCCCTTTCCGTGGTAACAAAGGGATATATGATCCCCTTTCGAGACAGACCTCCCTTGACTACGAACCCGAGGGAACTGTCAGCTCAATACAGGGACCCTGCCAAGAAAGAAGCATTATTGCAACTGGTAGAACAGATGTTGCAAAAGGAGGCCATCGAAGTGGTTCGGGATCCGCATTCCCGAGGATTCTACAACCGTCTTTTTCTGGTTCCGAAATCCTCGGGAGGGTGGAGACCGGTCCTGGATGTGAGCGCATTGAACCGATTTGTGGAGAACACAAAGTTCTCTATGGAAACATCAAAATCAGTTCTTGCGGCTCTTCGTCCAGGAGATTGGATGGTCTCCTTAGATCTACAAGATGCATACTTTCATGTCCCCCTGCATCCATCATCGAAGAAATATCTCCGATTCATGATGCAGGGGAAAGTATACCAATTCAGAGCCTATGCTTCGGCCTTTTCTACGGCACCCCTCAAGTGTTCACGAGGCTAATGATGAATGTTGCGAGATGGCTACATCTAGAGGGGATAAAAAAAAAAAAATATATCCCTTTATCTGGACGATTGGCTAATAAGAGCAAAATCGGAAATTCAGTGCTTGAAGGACTTGGAGAAGACTTTGAACTTGACAAAATCTCTGGGACTGCTCGTGAACCTCGAGAAATCACAATTGATCCCCAGACAGAACATAGTCTATCTGGGGATACAGATGGATTCTCGGGGTTTTCGGGCGTTTCCATCTCAAGACAGAATTACTCGAGGCTTAGAAAGATCTCGAACTACTTAGGAAAGAACGGAACCATTCGGCGAGGGAATGGCTCAGTCTGCTGGGCACCCTTTCCTCGTTAGAGCAGTTCATTTCCCTGGGAAGATTAAATCTCAGACCTCTGCAATTTTATCTAAAGAGGATGGTGGAGTCAAAAGACAGGAGACTTGTCAGACGTTTTTCCCATCCAACAGGGGATAAAATCCGACCTAAAGTGGTGGTTAACCCCATTAACAAGGAACGAAGGGGTGTCCCTCTTGATTCGGAACCCTCACCGAGTGTTTGTTTTCCGATGCCTCGGAAACAGGTTGGGGAGCAACACTGGGTCCAAAGGAAGTAGCAGTATTTGGACCAGCAACAAACTACTCTGCACATCAATGCGAAGGAACTCCTGGCAATTCATCTAGCCCTGGAATACTTCGAAGCGGAAGTTCAAGGGGTAGGTAGTTTCAAGTCAATTCCGACAACACCACAGCTCTGGCTTACATCCGGAATCAAGGGGGCACTCACTCTTTCTCTCTGAACGAAATAGCGAGAGCTCTATTACCTGGACAGAGGAACGGGGCATTATTCTGCGTACAAGGTTTGTCCAAGGAGTAAAAAACCTAAGGGCAGACAGGTTGAGCAGAAAGAACCAGGTTCTCCCGACAGAGTGGATGCTCCACTCAGGAGTTCTGCAGACAAATATGGTCACTCTGGGGGAAGACCCCAGTATCGACCTTTTTGTTTGCCACGTTCCTCTCCAGGAAAATAGACAACTTCTGCTCGCTAGAAGAAGATCCCAGAGCCACAGCGATCGATGCCTTCCTCATGGATTGGTCAGGCATAGACGTATACGCCTTTCCCCCATTCAAATTGCTGGGGGAAGTATAAGGAAATTTGTGGCATCGGAAGGAATGAGAATGACTCTAATTGCTCCCTTTTGGCCTTCCCCGAATCTGGTACACAGAGGTACTGGAATGGGCGGTGGACTTCCCCCTTCCCCAGATCTCTAACCATACAGGACAGATCTGTCTCAGACAACCCCACTTCGAGAGGTTCCACAAAAACATCCAAAGTCTCTCCCTGACTGCCTTTCGACTATTGAAAGACTGGTCAGAGCGAGAGGCTTTTCAAAGAAAGTGGCAACTTCAATTGCTAGAGCCCGCAGAGCCTCTACCCTGCGGGTCTACCAATCGAAGTGGGAAGTTTTTCCGTAGATGGTGTAGGTCGAAGAAGCTGTCCTCTTCCAATACCTCTGTAACCGAAATCGCGGATTTTCTCCTCTTCTTAAGAGAAGAATCCAAATTGGCCGTATCAACCTATCAAGGGTGGGATATAGGAGCATGCTCTCAGCTGTTTTTAGAAACAGAGGGCTGAATCTCGAGAATAATACGGATCTTCATGATCTCGTCAGGTCTTTCGAGACTAAGAAATTGAGATCGTCGATTCCCCCAGAGTTGGAACCTGGACGTTGTCCTAAAGTTCTTGATGTCGGACAGGTTCGAACCTATAGATAAAATCTCATTCAGAGATCTTACTAGCAAATGCATATTCCTGTTGGCTCTCGCAACTGCTAAGAGGATCAGTGAATTGCATGCTTGGACTCTCGGGTGGGATTTAGAAAAGACTCGGCTGTCATTTCTTTCAGGATCTTTTCCTAGCAAAGAATGAGAACCCTTCTAAACCTTGGCCTAGAAGTTTCGAAGTCAAGGGACTCTCTTCTCTGGTAGGAAGAGAGTTGGATCGGTCCCTTTGCCCAGTCAGGACCTTAAAAATTTTATTTAGAAAAGAAGACACAGCTTCAGGGATGTCGACAAGGTCTTTGGTGTCGGTAAGAAAACCCCAAGAGACCTATGTCAAAGAACGCACTGGCATTCTTTGTCAGAAATGTAATTACCGAAGCTCATAGGAATTGCCAAGAGAACTCTTTAAAGCTGCTGAGAGTGAAAGCTCACAAAGTCCGGGCTGTGGCAATTCTTTCCCTTTGTTTTACGAAGAATATGTCCATGAGAAAAACATTTTTAGCAGCAACTTATTGGAGGTGCAATTCAGTATTTTTGCATCCACTATTTAAAGGATGTTAGAATAACATACGATAAATGTTTCGCTCTTGGACCTTATGTATCAGCGGATACTATGCTGGGAAAATGGAGCAGACGCTGATCCTTAAATTTGTTTTTAATAATTTTTAATATTAGTTTTAATATTGTTGTTGAGTTGTGGGTTGCTTGAAAGGATGTTCGGGGATGACTCCTTTTCAATCTTAGTACTAACCCAATGAGGATCAGGTGATCGGGATTAGTGTCGTGCTCTATGATCATGCCAATAGGCAAGGTGTTTTGTCATGTAAGTGGATGGGACCCCATGACAAAGATCCTAAGGTTCTGAAGCGTAAGTGGGTAAGACCCCTGTAACAGACCATCAAGAACTCTTAGCATGAGGTCACTACCTCGCTGAGGCTCTTGAAGCGATACGGGCTCCTAGGCAGTAGCCATGAAGTCTTTCGCTAACACAGGTAGGAATCAGGTTTTTTAATTTTATTACCTACAACATATGTTGTTTCCTGTCATATTTCAGTAGATTAGCTGTCTCTTACCCTCTGCCAAAGGTGCCAATCAGCTAAGTATATATCTGACAGGTAAGTTGAATGCATAAAAATGTTATTGTCATGATACAATAAAGTTTTATGCATACTTACCTGGCAGTATATACGGTGTATGGCCCACCCGAACCTCCCCTCAGGAGACAGGTGGAAGAGAAAATCTGTCTTAGAAAACGGGAATGATTCCTATTCCCGCCACCAGGGCGGCGGGCGGTAGATCACCTGACCTACCTGTAGATGTGCCGCGAAATTCGAATTTCTATCGGGACGACGGAGTCTATAGCTAAGTATATATCTGCCAGGTAAGTATGCATAAAACTTTATTGTATCATGACAATAACATTTTTGTAGAGTTTTGAGCTTAATTTGAAAATAATAACTATCCAAATGTTAAAATACTGCTCTATTTTGCAGGCGTTCATGCAATTGTGAAAAATGGCAGCCGTCTTTCATATGTCAATATACAATCTTAGCTCTGGGAAAGCTGAGCAAGAGTGCGTGTTTCCCACCGACAGCACAGCTTTTATGGGTACAGAGCCATCAGCTATATCCTTGACTATTACTGGAGAGGTAAGGAATAGATCTTTTATAGAGTAACATGACTTTGCTTAATTTGTTTAACATTTCAAACTGGTAAATATTCAGTTTTATTTTTTTTATAGACCTCTGTCATGCTTTTGGCATTTTTTTTTCTACTCTTTGTGGGTCGTATCACCTTCCATCATTTAAGAAGGCTTGTTTTCGGTGTCAGTTCCTACTGTTTTCTCTGTACTTAGCTTTCACCATGAACTAGGTAAAAGAAGTTATGCTTTCTAGCATTTGGTCATTGTATCAAAATAATAAATCCTTTTGTATAGATTTGGATGATGTAGAGGTTTTTCATAAGTAGAATTACCATCCCCTACTTCCCCATATTTACTTCAACATTTAGAGGTCCAGCCTTGTCTTTTTTACCTTGTGATTGAAGACCAAAGTCTCCTGACTAACCTTTGAATTCTCAAATGAAGACTTATGTCCGGTGTATGTTCCTATGAAAGTTGTTAGAATCCTAATGAACATTTTACTCATGTTCGTTTTTCAGAGTGAGAATGTTGCTATCCTCCGGGATGGAAATAGTAACTATTTATCCCTTGAGTAAGGACTGCGTAGAATCTATAAAAGATCCGCATTGGCCAGATCTACCTCCTGTTCCTGCTTGGGGGTAGCAACACACTTCCTTCACGGTGCAGGGGCTCATCAAAAGAACCATGTGCCTTGCTTGTCTTAGCTCTCAACACACAAACTTTTAATGCCTAAGATTCTTAGGTGTGATCCGGAGGGTGTGAGAACAGGTCCTTGCTCTCATTGAGAATGAACCAGCAGTAAGATGTTTCTTGAATATTGGCAGTTTGTAGGTGAACTAAGATTTTATGTAGTCATTTTAAAAGTTTTTGAGGTGCTGTCAGTAATGCCTTGTATGCCACTGCAGATGATAAAGTTTAAAACTATCTGGGCAGTTTGTGAGTATTTGAAGTATGATCTAAATCTATGCAGTTATAGTTTTAACATTTCCTAATCTAACTTCTAAAGAGCAATTGAAATGTTCCTAAAATAATGGCAATAATTAAAAATTTTTTGCATTTTAGGTGGAGTTGCTAATCTAACCACAGAATCTATCGTGGAAGAAAAGTGCAATGGCAATAGGAACATTCTTTCATGCCTGTATATCAGCGTGTTGCCTAGTTACAAGTATAGAAACTGAAGGTGAAAGTGTTCTGGAGAAGGATCCCCATCTTGGGGAGCTTTACATGGAATCCAAATTCGTCAGAATCGCTTAATGATACAGCAGCGCACCAGGACCTGAAGATGATCTTTATGACACCCTCATCATCCAAAACCACCCCAGGTCTTAGCATGCCAACTTTGGGAGTGTCGGATCCAAACGAACGAAAGTCCTATTCCTTAACAAATATGGGAAGGAACATTTGTGATAGTTCTGCACTTTCTCCCCACCTTCGGAACCTTTTGATAGCAAGAGATTCTAATGGGTTCACCCCTTTCATGTTGGCCGTGTCGGGAAGAGCTTACCAGGCAGCCTTGATCCTCTTTGATGTAATCCATCGTGTAGCTCACGACAGTGCAATGGACTCTGAGAGTGAGAGACGAGCTGTTTCACATATGATTTTCCCTAGGGGTAGTAACCCCGATGACTCTCCGCTTCATGTTCTTTGTTATAATGACACATGTTCTTTCACATGGACTGGTGCTGAACATATCAATCAGGATATTTTTGAGTGCAGAACATGTGGGCTTGTTGGGTCTTTGTGTTGTTGTACAGAATGTGCAAGAGTATGCCACAAGGGTCATGACTGCAAGCTGAAGAAGACCTCTCCTACTGCATACTGTGATTGTTGGGAGAAGTGCAAGTGTAAAGCTCTGCGGTCTGGCCACCAGGCAGCTCGATTTGACCTCCTGTCACGACTTATCACAGAAACAGATCTAGTGAATTTACCTAATGGCCGAGGAGAGAATTTACTTCTATTTCTTGTTCAAACTGTTGGGCGCCAGGGTCACGGAACAAAAGCAGTGGCAGAGGTTAGTTAAATTTTTATTGTTTTGGAGAATTATTAGTGTTATGTGAGGCTTTTTTGATATACATTATCTATATCCTGTGAAAGTTGGTATTAGATTCCAGTATAATGTCAGTACTTGGACTCTTGCTGAGAGAGTAAGGTAGTCATGTCATTGATTATAATAAAGGTTTAGTTACTTATTTGAAAATTTACTTCAATCAGGTGTCGGTCATCTTCCTCAACACGCAAAAATACCCTGTCCGATGTAGTAAATTTGGAAGTTCCGGACCATGATTTAGAGCCACCAAAGTTTAGTCGTCGGGCTTTAGAGCGCCTTTTGAGCGATTGGGCTGCTGTCAGAGCTATGATCATGACAGGCCACGGAAGAGACTCCTCCTACAGCTGCATCCACAGATGAGATCCATTTCATGCAGTTCCAAGGCCATACTACGCATCTGGATAAATTCACCTCACTATTTGCTAGTCCAAATTAGCAACCCAGGTAGGCAAGGTAGACCACAATTATTTATTTTATTATTTTTTTAACGTAGGTATTGCTGCACTGTTTTCTTGTACTGAAGTTTTCTCTTTGCTGTGTGCCATGGCTTCCAGGTGCATTGCTCTGGTATTTCCTTCTCACTAACGTCCAGCTTTAATTTAGCCTTGCTCGAATTTCCACCCCTCAGTAAGTGGTCTATTTATTCTCGTAGCCTGTTTTGAGTGAATTTCACTCACCTTAAGTCAAGTGTTTTTGGGAGTAACTTCTTAAAGAATAGTCAGATCAGTATGAGGTTAAGGCATGGGATAATGGCAGCAGTCATACTACATATACCAGGCCCATAGGTGTTTGACCTAGCAGTGATGGGGAATATGCTAGCTAACGGTCCACAGGGCTGTAGGAATGCAATTCCACTGAGACTTTACACCCTATATACCAAGGAGAAAGCTGCCTATTATCTACAAAACAGTGTTGAATAGGTGTTCAGTGGCGCATCAACCACTTCAGTCACTTGACATCAAATAAGACCTAAAGTGCGAGGTCCCCGAGGGTATCGCCATACTCCCATAACCTTTCAGTCTGTTTTCAGTAGTCTGGAACTGGTTGGAAATTCAAGAAAAAAAAAGAAAAGAAAAGCAGGATAAATGAGATGGGTGGGTAGTGCTTAACAGTAGAGATATTTTCATGACATCAAAGTCACTTGCTTGGAGTGGTATCGTCGTTGTTTGAATTTCTCTTCATTTTCAAACAAACTGCCTTAACTGTTTACTTATAGTTATTATTATTAATAGGGGTTAGTTTTTCCAGACCTCTGAGTCTCAAGTAGACTCTTCTCGGCCTGGTTAATTTACTTATAGTGCTAAAAAAATTACGGTGCAAGGTGTGAATAAGGCTGCCTAAATCTCATACAGATCCAACTGTTGTTTGAGAAGTAATTAAAAAAAAACTATGCTTAAAGTGAGTGAAATTCATAGTAAAGTATTTAGTTTGGTTTTAGGACTTGATAGCAATAACTTGGCAGCCTTAATTTTGTTTTTATGGCTACCATTGTTCCTTTGTAACAGGGAAGTAACCCCCTCTTGTGTGCTATTTTATTTTATATACTAAGGGTAAGATTGCAAGTCTTGTGTTCTGTTGCTATACCCACTTCCACTGGCCTAATTCAAGTTTATTGCTACCTTTTTCAGGATAAGCAATAAACCAGTTTTGTTTTGGAGTCAAATATGCTAGCTATTGTTTTACGAAATGCTTTTAAAAAGATATGAAGTGGAGTGCCATTTTTGTGTGTGTGTGTGTGTGTGGTTTTAGAAGTAGTTTTTGATAACTTCACAGAGAGAATACAGTTTGCAAAAGTGTTTTTATATTAATTATCAACCACCATTACATGTTCAAGGTTTTTTGTATATATTGCAATCCATGTTACTGACTTTTAGTGAAGGGTCTAAGTTTAGTGAAATGGATATTTTATCCCAAAGTGTAATGCTCTTGATGATTCAGTGTTTTAAGAGGTGAGAGGTGGTTTGAACTAAGATTTTTCTTGTTTGTAATTTATCTGTATTATAAAGCTTTTAGAATTAGATATTTTTTTAATTAGGGCGACACAAGATATATTTCAACTTTTTGAAATTACAGTTGTTATTGCTTCCCATTTGTAGGCTGAGCATCGTAACTTGAAACTGAAGCAACTTATTAATAGTGATGACGAAGAAAGAAAAATGATTGCAGACACGATGGTTACTGCCTTGATCAACACGTTGATAAGGGAACTCCATAACGATAGCATTCCTGGGAGAAAGCAAGAGGCAGAAAAGGTAGGTTGTTTTTTTATTTTTACCATTTAGTATTGACGTTCTGTTTGCCAGGGATGATAGAATTCAAAAATAGATAAATTTATATATTTATTTATTTTTTGTGTCCTTATAGTTATACTGTAGTTTCTCTAGTAAATAGTAAATAACTCGGTATTCAAGGTGTTTGTTGCTACATAGGGTATTCAAGGTGTTTGTTGCTACATAGGTGGTCATTTTACCCAACATTCACCAAGTTTTGTAGCACATCTGGTGCTTTCATGTTGTGAAACTGAGGCATGTCACCTGTGAAATCTTCCTCTGTTTTCACTTATTTGGGAGTAAAAAGTTAAGTATATCTTAGTTTAACCAGACCACTGAGCTGATTAACTGCTCTCCTAGGGCTGGCCCAAAGGATTAGATATTTTTACGTGGCTAGGAACCAATTTGTTACCTAGCATCGGGGCCTACAGCTTATTGTGGGATCTGAACCACATTATATCGAGAATATAATTTCTAATCACCAGAAACAAATTGCACTGATTCCACGTTGGCAGAGCGGGGAATCGAACTCAAGACTACCGAATCGGTAGGTGAGCACATAAATCATTCGTCCAACGAGGAACTTAAGCCTACAAACTACCTTGGTGTTGTTTTTGTTGGTTGGGGGGGGAGGGGGGGCCAGTTTACGAAAGGTCTATAGAAGATTGTGAAAAGGTTTGAAAAAGGTGTATTTTGTTGAGTCAAAAATACAGGAATTTTAAGATAGGATATTTATGATATTTATTAGAATGAAAATGTAAAAATCAATAATGTACAATTAAACAGTAAACAGTACAGAAAAAAAAAAAAAATTTCCATTGGTGAAACAAGAGATCTATTTGACCATAGATTTGAACACATTTTAATATATGTTAAGTTAGAAATATGATGTTAACAACTTAGCTTGAGGGGAAAGTCTTGCACGCATACTGAGTAAGCTGGAGGTTGAATCACGCCTTGTTAAATCAGGCAGTTATTCCTTTGTAAGACCTTTCTAGAGTGAAACTTTCCATGTCTATCACCTTCCATAACTTAATTGCCCTTCCCTTCTCGTTACATAATCAAACCAAAATCTTTGAACCATAGATTTTGACACATTTTAATATGTTAAGTTAGAAGTATGATGTTAACAACTTAGCTTGAGGGGAAAGTCTTGCACGCAATACTGAGTAGCTTGGAGGTTTGAATCACGCCTTGTTAAATCAGGCAGTTATTCCTTTGTCAAGACCTTTTCTAGAGTGCAAAAACTTTCCATGTCTAATCACCTTCCATAACTTAATTGCCCTTCCCCCCTTCTCGTTACATAATCAAACCAAATCTTCGAGGTCAACCACTTTCCTCATATGCTGAAACCATCTCAATCTGTTGATACTTTTCTGTTTACCATCTATGGAACATCATGCATCATTACTGTTATGGTCTGTATTGTGTAAGAAATCTCAGTTTCCCTAAAAAATGTTGTACCTAACATTTTTCTTTTGTATTGTCAACAGGTGGCTAGGAGGTTTATTGCTTCATTGGTGCGGTAATATTTGTAATTCTGGCCATTGAGATGATGCCAAATGTTGGAAAGAAGAAACCAGGCAGTTCTTATACTCAGCCACTGGCAAAGTGTATTAAGGTTAGTGTAAAAACGAATTATTTGTGTAAACATTTATCTTTTAAGTTGCTCTCAACTTAGAAGTTCATAATAGTGTAACTTAACTGTAAGCAGATGGGTGTGAAGTTAGCGTGTAAAGTGCATTTCCTTTTGCAAAGTTAATTTTTTTTTTGTTAGGATACTTAAAAAAAATATGTATATTGCAGTAGATATATTATGCTTTTATTTCAAAAATTTTCAATAATCGATGGAATTGATTACTGACTCTCATGTTTGAGTGGTAACAAATTGAATAGGGTATAAGCTGGGAGTATCCTATGTGTTGAGATTGAGGATAAATCTGTCAGTCTAAGCAGTTACTGATATAAGAAAGAAAAAGCCATGGAAGTGATGGTGCTCCTCTGAGAATTGAGTATGAGCCTTAAACTAATTTGTGTAAAAGTACCACAATATAGCATACACATTTCAAGTGTAAATTTTTAATTTGTTCATGAAACTTACCTGCCAGATATATATATAGCTGTATTCTCCGAAGTCCGACAGAATTTCAAAACTCCCGGCACCACGCAGTGGGCGGCCAGGTGGTTAGTACCCATTCCTGCCGCTGGGAGGCGGATATCAGGAACCATTCCCATTTTCTATTCAGATTTTTCTCTGTCGCGGTAGTGAAAACACCTGTTTCCATTACCTCCGCCTAGATTTTGAAACTTCATTAGCCGCTTAAGTATCCTACTTATTTTTTTGAATGATTGACTTGGATTTGTGGCTAGGCATAACCCTTCATCATAAATTAATTTAACTTTTCAAATGTTTTTTCATTGCATATGATGTCTGAATCTAGTTAGCCTAGTTTCAGACTTTGTTGTCTGCAACGGGTAAGGGAGGCTACCGAAACCTTCGGTAGACACTTGCTTAGTACATGACGTTTACATGTTTTCTTTGTTGAAAGATCAATGTAATTAGTGTAATGTTGACTGATTCCGAAAGAAGACGTATGATTTCGTATTTGTACGCAAATTAGAGCGTGATAGAATCAGGAGGTCTTCCTCCACAGTAACAGAAGTTAGGATAATGAACCTACTACCTCCAGTAAGACTTTATTTTGCCTAACCCTGTGGTATGGCTTACGGGCCTAGAGGAAGTGTCTGTGAGAGGTAATGCCCTTTCTATTATGGTGGATTACATCAAGTAAGCTTGGAAAAGTGCTCGCTCTCCAATCAGTGTTGTGAGTGTAGTGATGTTGATTTTGCCCCTAGTGTTGTGGAGGGGGCGTCAGATCGGTCCTATAACGCCTCTAGGTCTAAACCTCTGTCGGACTCCCAGGACCAGGGAGGGGGCAAGTTGAAAACCGAAGGAGGGTTACGGGAACCCCCCACCGATCTGGCGTCCCTTCGGCAGGATAAGGCTGCCAAAGATCGTGCACGTGCACGAATCATGAAAGATTGCTTCTCGTCCTCCGAGGCGTCCTCCCCGCAAGGTTGGAGCTCTCGAAAGGACTCGCGCCCTCTAAAAAAGAAGCTTTAGAGAAGATGATGCTTCACGTCCTCTCTCTCGTCAGGAGGGAGCGTCAGAGTACTGATCTGGCGTCCCTTCGGCTTGACTTAATATCGATAAGCGTGACAAAGACGCAAAATGTCGCACAGGCGGCTGTCGTCTTGGTCAAGAGATTAAAAATGTCCATAAGGCAGGACCCTCACGAGGACGCCTTTCGAGACATTCAACGCTCTATCGAGAGGAAGGAACGTCTTTACTCTTGTAGCAAGGATTGTTTTCTTGCTTTCCAAGACGCTCCCCTCCCTCCTCCCCTCATGGTGCTATGTATACGTTAGTGACGTTTCGCTTTACTACGAAACGGGATATTGTTTCAAGCTCATAAGCTTGACGTCCAGCAAGCTGATTTGCATAGTCAAACAGCTCGCCAAGACGCATCTTACTCGTCCCTAAGGGACGCTCTGTCAGCGGACAGAGATGACACTGGACAGACTATCCTAGTTTTCGACAGGAGAAGGGCAAAGAATTCCTCATACCCAAGAACACAGGCGTCCTTTTAAATGCCCTTCTGCAGTGTCGATGAGCGTGACAAAGACGCAAGATGTCGCACAGCCGGCCGTCGTTTTTGTCAAGAGTGGCGAACGTCCTTAAGACTCGTCCTGATGACGATCACCGTACTTATGCTTAGGACGCTCGCGTTTCATGAGCGGCTCTCCCCTCGCCAGGAAGCCTCTCAAGTTACTCGTGTTGCCGCACGTCATTCACTATGACGCTTCCCTTGATATTCGTCGCTCTTCTTTATTTCCGGACGCTCTTCAAGACGCTCAAAGAATGCAATCAGGACGTTCGGCAAGCACCTCGCGAGGATGCCTTTCGGAACGCTCGGCGTCCTTTTTTGTTTTTTGAGCGCGTTTCTGGATATGTTTCATTTGCATTACTAATAAGACGCAAGATGTTGCACAGGCGGCCACCGTCTTTGTTAGAAGGTAACGAAGGTCTTTAAGGCCGTCTTGGAGACGATAGCCTTACGTCTTCCTATAGTGCTCTCACACTTCAGGAGCAGCGTGCGGCTCTCCAGGACGCTTTTCGGGTGGCCTTTCAGAAGACGCTCGACGTCATAAACATTGATAAGCTTTTTGGAAGACGCTCGATGTCTTACACATCTGGACGCTCGCCAGGACGCTCGCCAGGACGCTTTTGAAGACGCTCGGCATCCTACACGTCATGACGCTCGGTTAGAGCACTTGCCAGGACGTTCTTCAGAACGATAGGCGTCCTAACGCATCAAGACGTTCGGCAGGATTCCTGCAAGAACGCTCTTCAAGAGGGCGTCGTCGAAGAAGAGGAAGGAGTTTGGTCTCGTCAAGATGTCTACTTCGCTTTCTACGAAGGGAGCGTTCAATAGAATCCATCACTTGATGAATTCCAGGAAAACTGTAAGCAGATTTCGGTGTCATAAAACGCCTCGTCTGCCGAAGGGGAACATTAAGGTCCTTCCTGTCGTAAGCCCAGTCTCTAATCAGGAATCCTGCCCCTTCCTCGATTTCTGCGGGAATCGGGAAGGCTATATGCTCGAATTCCTGATTACTTTCCGTCATGCAATTGGGTTAGTTCTCTTGACAAAGTTCTTAATAACATTTTTATCGCATAAGCGGATAGTAACAAAATTTCGAAAGAGCTCTCATTCATTAGTCAGAGGCTCATCCAGGAAAAAAAGACTACAGACTACGTCCATGAAGTCTTATGTCCAATATCATAAGAAGCTTGAACTTTCCTTTTCGATCTTCGGTTCTCACTTGAGGATTTCCATTTGAATAATATTAATTCCTTCTCTTGGCAAAGAGAACGAAGACAGTCGATTTCCATTCTCTCTCTCTTCCTCGTCGAGGAAAGAATGTAGTAGAGAATTAGATGTTCAAGTGACTGCAATACTTATGTATTTTATCTTTGCGTCATATTACTAATGTAAAGTTCAAGTCATATACGCATATCGTAGTTACCTCTACAGATGGCAACCGAAAGGACTGTTATTTTAAGTGTACTTAATCGTGTCTCCTGCAACTTCCAGGAGTTTCCGGTGTAAGGACAATGCTTAAAGGTATTGTTACAACAACACCAACTCAGCTTCTGCATCTAGCGAATTATGTTTCGCTTAAATATGCCTGCTTGAGAATTTCCTTATGATCGATAATAGTAACAAACCTATTCCTTCGTAGAAGAGAGTAGCTGGTAACTCAGGCAGAAATAGTGCGAAACGAGAGGTTGCTGTTCATTGTGGCGATGACGCAGTATATTTATCGGTACTCCCGGCAACTTTCCAGGAGTTTCCGATTTAACATTTGGTTAATTAAGCGTAATGTTACGACAACACAAAATCAGCTTCTGTATTTAACGAATTCTGTTTCGCTTAAATATGCCACTTGAGAGTTTCTGTTCAAATAATGGAAAATCTATTCCTTAGATGAATAGAATAGCTGGCAACTCGGCTAAGACTGCGAGAAGGTGAACACTGCTGCCTGTAACTGTCACAGTGTCACACACTGTCACCAACTCAGTTTTAGGTAGCTCGTTGTTATGCTCGGTCGTTTACGTCTCTCTCTCCCGCGGGATTGATTGACGAACCGTATCTCTGCCCTACAATCATGACTTTCGGCCTCGGGTTGAAGGGGATTCTGGTAATCATGAATAACGACTTCCTTTTGCTAAGAAAATTTTCAACAGATATCTCTCTTAGACATGTTCGGCGCTGCTTACCGCACTGTAACAGAATTCTGTACGAGTCTACCGCAGCATAGCACTATTATAATGCCTCTCCGCTTATGCAAAGCGCAGCCCTTATTAGGGAAGGAAGCATGCTTAGTGAGGGAATGGATGAGTCTGCTGGGGACCATTTCCTCGCTGGAGAAGCTTGTTTCCCTGAATAGACTGCAATTCAGACCTCTACAGTTTTTTCCTACAGGAGAACTGAAATAACATCAAAGATCTAGAATTCTGTTACAGTGCGGTAAGCGCGCCGAACATGTCTAAGAGAGATATCTGTTGAAAATTTCTTAGCAAAAGGAAGTCGTTTTATTCATGATTACCAGAAATCCCCTCAACCCGAGGCGAAAGTCATGATTGTAGGGCAGAGATACGGTTCGTCAATCAATCCCGCGGGAGAGAGAGACGTAAACGACCGAGCATAACAACGAGCTACCTAAAACTGAGTTGGTGACAGTGTGTGACACTGTGACAGTTACAGGCAGCAGCTTATGTTCACCTTCTCGCAGTCTTATGCCGAGTTGCCAGCTATTCTATTCATCTAAGGAATAGATTTTCCATTATTTGAACAGAAACTCTCAAGTTGGCATATTTAAGCGAACAGAATTCGTTAAATACAGAAGCTGATTTTTGTGTTGTCGTAACATTACGTTCTAATTAACCAAAATGTTAAATCGGAAACTCCTGAAAGTTGCCGGGAGTACCGATTAAATATACTGCGTCATCCACAATGACAGCAACCTCTCGTTTCGCACTATTCTGCCTGAGTTACCAGCTACTCTCTTCTACGAAGGAATAGGTTTGTTACTATTATCGATCATAAGGAAATTCTCAAGCAGGCATATTTAAGCGAAACATAATTCGCTAGATGCAGAAGCTGAGTTGGTGTTGTTGTAACAAGCAATACCTTTAAGCATTGTCCTTACACCGGAAACTCCTGGAAACTCAGGTAATACTGAGAGGGAGCCAGGCATCCAGGGACAGAGGTCCTGGCACATAATCTCAAAAGAATTGGGAAGCAATTTGGTTGGCTCTCCAGTTCCTCGAAGAGTGAGTTTTTTTTTTTTTTTTTTGGTCGAGTGGTCCAAATCATCTCAGATAATTCCGCAGCTCTCTCATATCCCAAGAAGAGAGAGATGGTTTATCGGCATAGGCACGGAACGTAACGATCCTTAAGAGGTTCGTTACACGATTGCACGTCCGTCGGATCTTCTCGATCGACGGCAGCAACTACTGACGTTTGAGTAATCCTCGCTTAGAAGTATGTCGAGAGTTGTGGAGACTTTGGGGACGTCCTTTCGTAGATTTCTTTGCAATATTGAAGACGAAGAAGCTTCCTCTACGTTGCGCCCTTATTCTCGATCCGAGAGCGGTAGCAATAGACGCCATCCTATAGTATGGAATGGGGATAGTTGGTTAGCCCTTTTCCCCTATTCAAAAGCTTAGGAAATATAATAAGATAATCGCTGGCGTCAGAGGGAGTGAGAAAGACGCTGATCGCCCATGTTGGCCTTCGAGAGGCTGGATTCACAGAGGTCACGTCCTTCAGAGAGCACTTTCCAAGGACCCTTCCCGAGAGAATCGGTCTACTCTAACAGATTCACTTCGAGAGGTACCTAAAATCTCTCCGCTCTGAGTCTGAATGCGTTCAGACTGTCAAGAAGCGAGAGGATCTTCAAGATTAATTGCAAGTCTCATTGCCAAAGCAAAGCAGTGCTGCATATTTTGCAGTGTACCAATCGGAGTGGGCCGTTTCTGGACATAGGGCAGGAAGAATGACTGTTCCTCCACCTCTGACATCTGTGAATTACTTTACCGCCTTCCCATTCCGTCTGAAGTATGGGATAAGCTAGCAGTCCCAACGATTGTAGAATACGGAAATATGTTGACGGCCTCTAGGCTCAGAGATTCGGATCTGTCAAACAACAAAGCCCTTCACGATCTTGAGGTCTGTGGAAATCTTGAAATTGTCTAGATCGAAGCTTCCGGCATGGAACTTAGACGTAGTCTGAAGTTCCTGATCAAAGCATTTCGAACCTCTCCTTTCTGTAAACTTAATACACGTAACCAGAAAGGCTAATTTTCTAACCACTCTAGCTACGGCAAAGAGGGTTGGGTTTTTTAGTGAGGTTTTAGCCATCATCAGAGGTTTTGGCTTTAGAGGACACAATTCGGTGTCCTCTAAGCCTTCCGTTCTTGCTAAGAACGAAAACAAACCCGTCTAACCCTTGGCCCAGAGACCTGGAAGATCAAGGGGATGGCACAAATTATTGGGCAGAGCCACAGAGAGTCCTGTGCCCTGTCGGGACTCAAGTTTTATCTCGATAAAACTAAAGAAGTCGAGGTCATTTCGGACAATCTGCGGTGTTCCGTAAAAGACCAGACTTGCCCATGTCGAAGAACGCCCTGGCGTTATTTTTAAGGAGTCCTTTCTAAGAGGCCTCATTCATCATGTTTGAACAAAGAGTTTGAAACCTTTTAAATTTTTAAAGTAAATGCTCACGAGGGTGAGGGCGCGGCCTCGGAAGCATTTCAACAGAGCATGACACTCAGTATCCTGTGTGCCACGTTTGAGCGAAGCAACTCTGTGTTCGCTTCACACTCCCGACGGGATGTGAAGACGACATATGAGATCTGCGAGTCACTAGGACCATACATATCCGTAGAAATATTATTGGAGGCAGGAAGCAGCACGAATCCTATCCTATAGAAAAGGGATAGGTGTGCTTTTAACATTTGAAGGGTTGGTCGCTTGAGGCGCTTTCCCTTTCTTTAGCCTAGAAGTTATGGGACTAACTTCGATAGGTTAGGTCAGGTGGTGGTTTTAGCTTCGTTGCCCTCACAGTATGGTCAAAATGGTCTAGTCACATTGTGGTCACGCTCCCGTTGACAGATCATCTAGAGCGCACCAACTACACAGGTCACTACCTTGTTGGCAACTCTAGTAAAGCAAAAGCAGGCTTCGGTGACAGTAATCAAGAAGTCAGCTATGCTAACAGGTAAGAAACCAAGATGTCAATCATCTGCACTTGAGGTGTTTCCAAATCCTTCTATTCTGTCCCTTCCCACCTCCAATGGTGGATTCAGCTATATATATATCTGACAGGTAAGTTTCATGAACAAAATGTTATTGTCATGATACAATAAAGTTTGTTCATACTTACCTGGCAGATATATATAATTAAATACCCACCCACCTCCCCTCAGGGACAGTGGTATGAAAAATCTGAATAGAAAATGGGAATGGTTCCTGATATCCGCCTCCCAGCGGCGGGAATGGGTACTAAACCACCTGGCCGCCCACTGCGTGTGCCGGGAGGTTTTTGAATTCTGTCGGACTTCGGAGAATACGGCTATATATATCTGCCAGGTAAGTATGAACAAACTTTATTGTATCATGACAATAACATTTTAGTGAAAAACTGTTGTGTTCTTTATTTATGAATTAAAAGAATTTAATTTTCATGTACTATATATGCATGTGTGTTCCTCACAGGTCTTTGAAAGTGTCATCCTGTGGCCGTTACGGAACTTTGTGACGCTGCTGATGCTCAATGTTGCCCGTGCGACTCAACTACGTGAAACCAACTGCTCCGTTTCCTCTTAGCTCCACTCACGTCGATGCAAACCATGGCTGCAAGGTGGGGGTTTAGATGTTTAAGGTTTAAATATTTAATCCTTTTATTAGTGTAGGTAGGATTTTCTAGCTTAAACTTTTGAGTGAAGTACCACTTACAGACAACTTTTGACAATCTTGGTTTTCAGAAGTCTTTGCAAAGTCCCTTAGTCCTCAACTGCACTGCTTCTCATTTAAGAAAAGTTGTAAGTCCAGTTATGTTTATAGAAATTTGATGCATTGGTGTGGTTAAATTTAACAGAGTGAGTTGCAAGTCCAGACAATTTGAGTTTGCCAGTAAGAGCATATGAAATTTGAGTTACAAGTCCAGACAACCAGACACTTTATCTCTTGTATATTTTCATGATATAAATCTCTGTGATAGTACCCTTTATGCTGATAATTGTTTAAGATCTGTACTTGCACATTAATTTTGCTTTCTGAATAATTAAGCAATCTGCAGTGTTAATCTTTTCTTTGATTGTTCTAAAGTGAGAATATTTTCATTTAGGAAATGTTTGCGGTTGAACCTTACAAAGACAACATCAGAGGTCTGGCAGCAGCAGCTTAGACTTGCCGGCATCTGCAAGTGTTGTCGATGGTGAAGCTCCAGCGTGGGTGGTGTCGGTTTGGTAGGTGGAAGTGGAGGCAGTGGGAGTGGCCCTGATGGTGGTGGCAGTGCTGTAGGGGAAGAAGAGGAAACTATTGAGGATGAAGTTGCTTCGAACATGTCTAGACCAGGTCCCACATCTAATCGGCAGAGGGAGAGTTAGACCAGATCACAGGAGATGAACAAGAAGGTGAAGGTAATTGTTAGCTAAAGCTTTCTATATAAAACTGAAAATGGTAGATGACAATGGGATGTCTTGATAGCAATCTAGGAAATATATTTGCCTCCGGGACCTGTTTATTAAAGTTGCTGACTTCAAAAAAGTATTTGGTTATTAGGGAGGGGAGGAGTACTGTGTATTTCTGCGTTTATTATTTGAGGATTTAATAATATATATGTTTAAGCCTCTCCATTTTTGGTTTTTTTAGGTGGCAGTGAAAGAGATGATGTGAACGATCGTTCAGAAACAGGAAGGAGATGGTGGTGGTGAAGTTGAGGGTGGAGAGAGTGACATGGAACTTGATCTTTTAGCAGAATCAGACAGTGACGTGATGACAATCAGTCTGCTGTAGATAATGCCTCCAACCAGAGGTCAGTACAACGGGTGCTACTGCAGGCAGCGATGGTGAAGATGACTCAGGAGAATCATCCCCGGAGGAGGATGAGGACGACGAAAGTGAGGCAGCAGAGAACTGATGAATTTGATTCTGGGGAACTGTTTTCTCAGATGAGCAGTTAGAGCGAGGGTAAACACTTCTTCAACTTCGCGCAACATTGCTCCTCACAACTTGCAGTGGGCTGTGAGAAATCCAAGAGACAGTACCTCGCGATTCTGGAGGGTCAGCTGGGGGGACCTACCACTTCAGGATCTTCAAACACAACTTCTAGTGGTCTAATTTATATTGACCCAACCTCCCTGAGGCATGGGCCATCATCCAGTTCGACTGTGACTCCATCGTCACACGAACCAGTAAGCCTGGCAACTACCAACAATACTCTTGCCAGAGCATTTACTATCATTGTGCGGCAGATGAGTTCACTACTTAGTCTAGCTTGTGATGTTGTGAGGGATGGAGGGTTAACCTCAGAGCCACTGGTGGTAGCGGAGGTGTTCCAGGAAGCAGTGGCTGTATCAAAACACAACCAAGCCAGATGTATCTGACACAACTATAATAGCTGCGTTGCTTAAACAGGTGGATGCCCGACTTCAGCCGACTTGGATTGGCTTTTGAGTCTAATGGACTACACAGAGTCCCAGTTAAGGTAAAGGTTGTTGTATGTTGAGGTACGATGCAGTATATTTTTGATTAATTAATGCCAGTTGTATTCAAACAGCTGTAGTTCCTGGAATGAACAGCCCAGCTAAGCTTTAGAATTTGCTGTATAAAAAAAGCAGACTGTTATTCAGGTACTCAATATGTCATTGAGATTTAATCTTTCTTATAATTATTTCTGTTGCTTCCTTTTGACATAAGTTTCATATTGAATGTATGGCATGTTAGAAATAACTGGGAAATTTTTTATTTTGTCAAGTGACTAAAAGTAGACTAATTAATCTGTCATGTGTTGTACAGATTCAGAGGATTCTAGTGTTCATAACTGAAAACTTAATGAAAATGTTTCAGGCCGACATAAAGCCAGTATTGAAGTGTCTGTTTATCTTTTTTACTCCAAATAAACCAGCCCTAGAAAGATCTACTTGAGACTCAGAGGTCTGGAAAAACTAACCCCTATTAATAATAATTAATAATAATTTACTCCATAACAGCCTATAATGGTAATTTGCAAAATAAGACATTGTAAGTTAATTTAATGCAGTCAGACTGTTGTCATTGACCATGTATAAAAAGTAAATTATTATGAGCCTATGATTCTGTGTTTTGGGTTATACTCACCGGCATTAGGTTATCTGGATTGGAGAAATTTTCCTGTCCTTTTCCTTCAAGGTATGGTGATGAAATAGCCTTTTTCTCTCTATATATAATTAATTTTAGAGTTAGATTAGAATTTAGCTTTGTTAAAAGGATTAGCATACTAACCCCCATAATTTTCTCTACTAATCCAGGTTTGGTAGAGAATTGAACCAACTCATTGAAGGCAGCGGGGGCATTGGTTCAACATCATCAACATCCCCACCTTCTGGAAACCTACCTCGCCCAGAGACCGAAGCGCTGGACGTACAGGTGTGCCATTTATTCGTGATACTCTCGCAGGCCGTTGTCAAGGTACAGAGTGCTCGCAGAGGTGCAAGAGCAGCTACGTCTACGGCCGATCCCTCAGAGTGCTAGAAGAGACACCCTTTCATATGTGGTGTCACTCTTGCGAGCCCATAAAAATGAACACTGTGATACATTGCCAGATATTGATGTTGGCTCTCTTAAGCATATAGGTAAGTTGAAAGACAAGTTTAGTCTTTTTCTACCGGAAGTAGTACATGACATTTTATTGTGGATGGTAATTGATTGGAAATTAGTTTGGACCAAATTGTTATTTGTGTAATGCCCAACATTTTTATTGCAACTAGAGAAGATGAACTGGAGTATTTTGTATTTTTTTTATTTTTCATTGTTTTATATTTTTTGTTCTGTCTAATTTTCCTTTTGGTCTCGCGCCCCTCATCCCACCTAGCTGTCAATGTCCTTACAATTCTACTTCAGTTGTTTCCCATCTTTGTGAAAATAGTTGTGGTGTGTGTGTGTGTGTGTTAAATTAGTTCCTTTGTTTTTCATTATCATCTCAATGAGCTAAAACTAGGTGAGCTTTTCTATTTGATGATGTCTTTTGTATGGAGTTTTTGTGTAAACTGTTCTCATTTTATAACTTCAGAACCACTTGGTCGGTTATAACCAATTTTGGTAAAGCATCTACGGTAAGGGGAATTCAGAAATTAAGACACAGTGATACGTAGGGTTGGGTAGTTTGAAACTCATCTCTGAGCTAATGTCTGGAAGTGATAAACCATAAATGAAAGCTTCAAAATGTAATTTAAATTCAAGTGCATCATGTTCAAAATGTGGCTCTAAGGGCCAGGATGGGGCCTTACAATGGAGTTCCGAAATTTTCAGTTGTAATATGTGTGAGAAATCTCAACAAGTTTTCAAATTATTAGGCAATCATAGTCTTCCCCATAAGGGGGTAGGTGGGGTGCACTAGTCATTACTTAGGGGATTTGCAGCATCATGTTGGCCGCAGCTGCAACCTCTTTTACAATACCTCCATTCATATTCTCCTTCTTCATCTGACTTTCCTCTCACTGTTAACAATTGTTTCGTCATGCAGCTGCGAGGTTTTCCTCCTGTTTTCCCTTTCAAGCCTTTCTTACTTATGTATTTCCCTTTCATCGTTGAATGACCTCATAGGTCTCATTGCTTCGCCTTGGGTGTAAAATATATATTGCATTGTTTTGCAATCATCCTCTTGTAAATTTGGTTCAAATATTTTATTCAGACTGGCTCCAGGAGCCATGTTTGGCCTAGCTACAATAGTGGCTCAAAATTTACCTAGAGTGTATAAGAAATCTTATATAATAATAATGATAATAATATTAGGGAGTTCAGCAAGTTAACTAAGATTAGGGCTTTTTTGTCAGCCATTGGAAGCTGAATGAGTTGTAGTTCTGGTTTTTATTTATTGTGTACCACTAATGTATTATGCTATATGGAATGGAGGAAAGTTATTTTTGTTTTTATCAGACTTTTTTTTTTTTTTTTTAAGTTGGTGCACTTGTTGTGACGATAATTAAGTTTTAGGTTCTGTTAGGGTATAATTTCCTGATATTTCACTGTGAGTAACTCTTTATCTTTTGTTTTTCGCAGCATATGTATTCGATGCACTTATCAGTTATATCCGCTGCTGCGAGAGTGACAGTAATGCTCAGTTGACTCGGGAGGAGCGGAATGCACAGGGTTCTCATGGGAACGTGATGAGAATGAAAATGATGGATGACATAGATGACTTGCCTTCC
The DNA here is from genome assembly GCF_015104395.2 of Macrobrachium nipponense. Lineage (NCBI taxonomy): Eukaryota > Metazoa > Arthropoda > Malacostraca > Decapoda > Palaemonidae > Macrobrachium > Macrobrachium nipponense. The sequence continues at coordinate 7,973,101 of NC_087224.1, forward strand.
ATCACACCATCAGCGGGTGACAGTGAATCTGCAGACGAAGATTCTAATTTATCCAATTCAAGAGGGAGAAAGCATGTGTTTTTCCAGGTAAGGCAGGATTTTAATTCTCAGTAGATTTCTTTACTTAACAGACCACGCTGAGTTTGTTAGAAATGATTATAAATATTTTGTACTAGCAGGTGAGATCTGGTATGATAGGCTTATCAGACAGTTGATTAGGCTCTCTGGTGTGTCTGTAAAGTTGGAGGGTGAACAGACACCTCGGTGTTGACTTAACGCTTCCTGGCTGTGCCTGTTCTGTGAGGGTGGATGGTGAACAGGCACACAGAACCAACACTTTCCTCTTTGCACATCATGTTAGGAAACAATATGCAGATATATAGGGATGAATGACCTTGTGGGTCCCAGTGTTTGGCTCTATGCCCAAATCACATACTATTCCAATATATGTATATCAGAATTTGATTAAGTAAATCAATACTGTGAATTGGATGATGATTACTAAATGCCAGATGGGATAAAGGGATAGACGCCCCCCCCCACCCCCCACCCTGTCTGTTAAGTTGGTGACACTGTATTTTCTCAAAAGGCTGACCCTGTAAAATACTCTTAAAATTGCATGAATTCTTCATACTCATTTTGTTGAGTAGTCACCTCTTTTTAGTCTCAGATGAACATTCCGGGGAGGGAGGAAATCATTAGAGAAAGTGAAGTTTAAGTAAGGTATATTGAACTTTGAGAAAGTAAGACAGCAACCAAGTGTTGATTGGGAAGAGCCGTGTGGTTTTAGACAAGGGGAAGTGTATCTAGATACTAGTTTAGAGATTGTTTGTTGAGAAGGTTTGCAAGTACTCTGGAAATTTCCATCAGGGCACCAGATTTGAAGTATTTTCATCATAAGTGTTGGGAGACAAAAAATTGTATGACAGTGCGTGCTGCTGTGTTTAGGAATGATCAGTGATTATTTTAATGTGTAGTTTTTACCTTAGATTTTTTTTATTATATTTTAATTGAAGTTTATGAAATTTGTCATCCAAGCTAAAATATTTTTATCAGTGTTGCAAGTTTTTACCTTTGATCTTTTTAAAGTATGACATTTGTAGCATGAAATATGAAACATGCATTCTTTTTTCTAAAATATGATATTCTTTGCCTTCAGAGATCACAGTCAACACTCTGTTTGGGGTCCCAGAGTGCAGATGTCTTCAGTACCCCATTACAAGAGCTTTACCTTTGGCAGATAAGCCACATCTTTTGCAAACCCAATGCCAGGAGAGAGGAACTCTTTGGCATTCCCCGTACACATACCTACAATGCCAGTGGAGTTTAAATTAGTAGTGTTTTTATAATTCATGGTATGGCATTACATGATATTTATATTTCATGTTTGGTAATGAGTATTCTGTTTAAATTTGCTTTTTTTTTTTTTTCCCTCAGGCCATGGTACAAGAACGCCCTTAGATACCCCACTCTCTCGTCTGGGGGTGTTGGACAACTTGCATATGGTTGGCCCTTATCCACCAATTCCACAACAGTCATATGCACACATGCTGGGTTCCACACGAACCTTGGACCCCCAGCCAACGACTTATCTGTATATACCTCTGGACCAGTTAGAGATTTAAAAGTATGTTTAACTGTGCCTGCATGTTTAGAAAAATTGTTAGTTACTACTATCACAACTAGTAGTTATGGAATCACATAAATGATTTCTATTATTATTTTGAATATGATTCAGAATGTTGTGTTGAATCACCTTTTACTGGTATTTGGTAAAACTAAAATTAGGTTTGAAGTCAGACATTAGTTAGACTTTCCTTTAGATTTCAGTTCATGTCTTTCTGATTAGTAACCTGACCTATGGTTGCTCTGTTTCTAGGACGAAGATTTGAGTGAGGATAGTGGCGAAACTTCTCAGGAAAGAGCTCCAATCATTGTTTCCCCAAGACGCACAGGGAGTAGTTTAAGTGGGGGCATTGGTGAGCCTAGTAATAGTGCCTTGTCCTCCTACTCCACTGACTCTGCGCCGACTCGTTCCATCAAGAGTGTCATTGTTCGAGTTGGGTCTTCTCCTGTAACTAGCCCATTCAAGTCAGAGGTAAAGCTTCTGAAATAATCTGATTATAGTATGTAGTATACACAATTTTAGGGTAGAATCAGGATATGTTAGTTTATAATTATGTTTTTAAAGAATTGTCATGTCTCCAACTTGAAAAGGTGAACAAATGCATGAAGAATTTTACTTGTCACTGTTTTTTAATAGAGCATCCATTTCAGGTGGTGACGTCGTCATCATTATCGTCTAGTTTTAGCATCAATATCTCCAACTCCATCGTCGGCTTTTGGGAGGACGTGGCGGAGCAGATCTTTTAGTGGTACCTCTGGATGGCAGAGCCAGTAGAAGTGATATGGGCTTGCATGCTCCACATGACGTGTCAGCAAACGTTACCATAGACACTACACATGACCAAATGAGGTGAGGAAGGAGAGCTGGTGGTGCTTTCTGGGGGACACTGGGTTCCTTTGGTCATTTTCTGAAGATGATCCTTAGACATTGTCTTGAATCATTTTCATATTCCTTCGAGAGCTGAAGAGAAGTGTTATTATCTAATTTTTGAGGAACTTGCCATGTGTTGAGGTGGAAAACTGTTTTGGGTGTAACCAAGATGTTGAAATTGGAAGTATATCAACAGTCGGTTTGTACTTGCAAGAGTACAGAGTGAAATCTTGGAACTACTAGGGATTGTTTAGAGAAATTTATGCATACTAATAGATTGCAAAAGCAATTAGTTAGGTCAGGACTTAAACCTGTCAGTTCTATCCTACTTAGTGTCCCTTCATCTGCAACTATCCCTACTCAGACAGCATTTTGGTAGGGCTGGTATTGAGTTCCTTTGTAGCTCCGCCTTCTGCTCCCCATTCAGTTCAGGCAAAGCGTAACGAGATGTTAGAACATTACATTAAATCTATTTTTAGTTCTAATACAAGTTTGAACTGAGTTCCTGATGGAAACACTCCGAATCCCTCCATAGTGTGCGCTCTTTTTCATGTTCCCTGTTAGAAGTTAGGTGTTGGTGCCCTCGTCTGTACGGAGCCCTGTCTATGACTGCCCTGCGACAGTTGGTAATGTCCGCTGCCAGGGAACCGGGTTGGTTCTATGGACGATGGGGTTCTGTGCCCTCCAATACCTACTTCACCCTTTTCATGGTCCGAATCTCGTTTTAAGCGTTTGCCAAAGGACCGTTAAAGTGATCGCCTAAGGACAGTTAAAGCGTTCGCATAAGGATCGTCTCGGTAAGCATTAATGCTACACTCCGTAGGCGTATTCTGCCATCTTCAACACCTAGTTTGAGGTGTTTGCATGCATAGGTTTAATAATATAGTATAGGGAGAGACATTTTATTGAGATGATAATGTATCTGTAGTGAGTTTTAACACATTTAGATATGTCAACTCAGTCTACTGTTTATCTCTCTCATGTTTTTTGGTTATTCTAAATTCTCGTCTGCTAGCATATTCCTCTTTCTTCGTTATGGTTGTATTCATTCTTTGGCCTGCTTTCTCTTGCTGCTGCCTCAATTAATGTTTCTCTTTCAAGTCTACACTGTCTGTAGAGCGCCTCAGTGGCATGATTGGTATGGTCTTGGCCTGCCACCTCGGTGGCCGTGAGGTTAGATTCTTGGGCATTCCACTTTGGATCAGTGATGTGTATTTCTGTTGATAGAAGTTAACTTTTACGTGGTTCGGAAGTCACGTAAAGCCGTTGGTTCCCTGTGTTGCTGAATAACCAGTGATTCCATGCAACGTAAAAACACCATAATAACAATACACTGTCTGTAGTATCTAAAGTTCTCTCCAAGTTAGATATTATTCTAGCTTCAGAGCTTTCTAACAAAGTTTCATGTAGGAATGCTTTCAAGTTTGTACGTTCGTTTTAGGACGAGGCGGGAGAATCGTCGTAACTCCTCTCCCACCACCTCCCAATCTTTCCATGTTTTGGAGCCTCGTTTTCTTTTCCCTCAGTTGACTCGTGTGGACGTAGTTGACTTGTGCGGACTTGGCTGAGTCCTGAGTCGCTTAAACTGTCTTCCTTTCATTGAGTCATGGTTGATGTGTTACAGAACTTGGTTGCTGTCACCTCATCGACAAGTGTCGCTTTTCTGTCGCCAAGGGTCTCCTCCTGTCGCCCGCTGGTGGAAGAAGATTTTGAAAAGGAGTTGAAAGTCGCTGCGAGCCGAAGACTGCCTCCTGCCGTACAAACGCTTACTGGTCCTTTAATTGTCTTTAGTAGGAGGTTCACTTTCTTTCTCTTTCCTGTGAGGAAATGAACTCGAGACTGACAGACATGCTGAAAAGTTTCATCCTAGCTTGTGAGTTGTTACCTTTTACTTAGCTACGTTGTCTTCTCTCTGTGACTGCTTAGAGAGGTGGAGGCGCTAACTCAGCAAGTTTGTGAAGCCAGCTTTAGGATTTGTCGCCAGTGGTAGTTTTAGTGAAGAAGACAAGTAACTCATCTCTGATACTGCAGGGTAATGTCCTCATGCTTATACTCACTCGGTTTGGAAGAAAGAAGTGCGAACACTTTCTCTTTGTGTCTGATATGCAGCTCGGTTTAAGGCGATAAGGGATTATTCTATTGATAGTCTTGTTTTATACCTTCAGGGATAAGTGCAGACTCAAGTTCTGGGATATGGACAGTTGCAACTCCTAAGTTGCATGGAGAAACTTGGGACCAGTACCTTACATGGTGGAGATGGTGAAGGGCAGTTGTGATTCTTTTTGGTTGTCCTCCACTAGTTTATCTCCCTCTTATAGCTTCAAGGGTATTCTTTGCGACGAGCTCCAAAAGTAATTGGAGATATTCTTGGACGTTTGGAGACTAAATAAACAGGAAGTGTCTGTGCACATACTTGTTGGTTTTCTAGCATGGTTTTTAGTGCATTTCCAAAGAACGGTCAGACTTGTGGTACATGTGCAGAATGTATTCCACTTACCATACATCCACAGTTATGCAAGTTCCTTCAAGATGTTTTTACAAGAAGGTATTGCTGTTCTATGCACTTTGGGTTAGCGTACAGCCCTCTATAAGTTTTGTCAGGGACTTGTTGCCCATTGGTAGATGGTGTCGACTTGACTTAAGGAGCAAGACATTCTACTGAATCAGTGATTCAAGTTGGCCAACTCTGTCAACAGTATTCCAAAGGCCAAAGACCTGTTGCTTCTTCTGGCCCAACCTTTCTATGCATTATATTTTTAATTCTCTATATCCCCATTCTTATCAGTGATGTGGGGATGATACTTAATTATGCATGCTTGTCGGTCAAAGATAGGCACGTGCTCCTTGAAGACTTTCAGGCCTGAGGAAACTTCCTATATGGTAAGGACTTTTCCTCATTAGGAAACATGCCTCACTGGGGATTTTTTCAGATAATCATGCTCTATTAGTGTACAGTTTCACTGTAAGATTTATGACTCACAAATAACTTTCATTAAATTTGTAAGTAATCCAGAACCATCTTGACTCCAGGACTGTGGGATGGGACTCTGTAACCAAGAATTGTCCATTTGTACCTAAACCTAAGTCCAGGTTTTGGTCTTTTCCCTCTGTCATGCAACACAAAGAGTTAACTAGTGTCATTATACTTTCATGCAACATAGAATGGTCAACACTACACCCTGGTAAAACTTTTTAGATGTCAGGGGACAGTGGAAAGACTCATGGATGCTTAGCAGGTTTATTCCTGATCAGAAACAAAGTCTTTGTTGGAAGTTTTGCTGCTTTGAGTGAAATGAAACAACATATTGGTTTGATCATTCATTCTGTGGAAGGACAGTGTTTTGGCAATTGGGGATTCAGGAAGAACAACTGTCTACAAGGACCTTTACATCCATACGTTTGGCACTTGGTGTGGGATTTAAGGAGCACTCATTTAGACTTACTAGCATGTAGATGAGCAGGAACATCCGAATGATTACTACTTCTTTGATTGTCCTTTGGCTTGAGCAGTGGATGTGTCCATAAATTTAGCCTTAATTCAGACTCGTAGGCCTGCCCCTCGCATCTACTCTGAATACTATTGAGCAATTTCAAGTTCAAGAATTGCTTAGTGACTCCTGTAGAGCCCTTGTAGTTCAGGGCAAATGATTTTCAGAATTTCCAACGCTCTCAGTAGATGTCTCATTCTTCCATTAAGTGGAAATCAACTCTTACACAATTCCATACACTTCCATTAACTTAGGCATCTCCTTAACTACTTGGAGAGTTAGAATGTCCTCTCCCAATAATAAGATTTTCAAGTTTATCTTAGGATCTGTCCTTAATTTTAAAACTGCCATGGCCTGGGGTTAGAAGCAGTGGTCTGTGTATCGCTGAGAGTGCCATTCTAGAGGAATTTTTCGCCCCTGGAACCTTGTAGATGTCAATGTTTTCTGTTTAGAGATAATAAGACTTTTCACTGTCTACTTCCAAAGTTATTGTTCCATATGTTCCATTCGTTTCCTCGGTATTGTATCAAGTACTTTTAGCTCTTGCTGAAGACCAGCACTGTAAGGTGTTGAGATTGAAGCCCCTTTCATATCCATATCAGTCACCCTCTGGAGTTTTAAATGCAGGTCTAAACTTATCTGAAATTACTATGAAACCTTTTATTTAGCACTAGCAACAGTTAATAAGTTGTCAGCACCTTTCTTTAAGCTGTTGTAAAAGGAATGCTATTGTAGTTTTCTGCCTTAGAGCTGAGGTTGATGTTAAGGCTAAGCTTTACAGTGCCCTGTAAGAATTCAATGTAACCCCTTATTGTAAGAAGAGGAAACTTCTCTGTCCTGTTGGGGCATTTGAAATTTAATCAGATAGGTTAAACCTAGAAACATTTTTATCATTCTTTTAGAAACCTTGAACATCTTTGTCAATGGTTAAACCTGGAATAGGCAAAGTTAACCTTTGCTTTTGTGGCTTTAGGAAACATAGATGTCGTGGTCAAAGGTTAAGCCTGGAAGAGGCAAAATCAACCTTTTGTTTTGTGGTTTTAGAAAACCTAGCTGTCTTTGCCAATGGTTAAGCTTGAAGGCTAAGTTAACTTTTTGTTTTGTGGTTTTAGAAAACCTAGAATGTATTTCTTAAGGTTTTAGAAAGCCTAGATGGCTTTGCCAGTGGTTAAGTTTGAAGGCAAAGTTAATTTTCATTTTGTGGTTTTAGAAAACCTAGAATGTATTTGTCAAGGATAAGCCTGAAGAGGCAAAGTTAACCTTTTGTGTTGTGATTTTTAGGAACTTATAACGTCTTCGTCAAGGAACACGAGGTCCTCTTGTGATGTATTGAATAGGCTAGTTGCATGAGACGTAGCTTCATATCTTTATCTTTATTGAAGGTAAACATGCATAATGTGAGCAGCAGTTGTAACTTCTCTTAGTGTTAAGTCAATTTGTCGCTCCAGAATAGGATTGATGTGTCACAGTAGAAGTACATTTCAGTTTTTGCCTGATCACTACCTTAGGTAACAGAATTGTGTTTGAAAACAGTGAAGCCCTTAATCCACTACTAGTAGTGGGTAGTCTTTTCCTGAACCGAAAAAAAGAGCAATTATTTAGGCTCTTTTGTTTAAATCCTGGGTTTTAATATTTTGGGGAGCGTTGAAGGTATAAAGTTTTTATAGGAGGAGTACCTTATATCATAAAGGTATTATTTTAAGGGACTGTCATTTTATAGGGCTTTTGGACCCTGGCACAGGGTTCCCTCATACCGCTTGTGTTTCATTCTGGGTGATTCGAAGCACTTTTCTTGGCAAGTCTGCTCTTTGCTGCATATGTATGAGAGCCTTGCTCCCTAAATGGAATCCAACTTCTGGTGGTAGTAAAATCCACCAAGGATTTCAGATCAGGTGAGAATGTTTTGGGTTTCATGTAAGAAACCTTTTGCTCGAATGGCTGAGCCGATTTTTGTCTAGCTGCACTACCCACCATCCTCTTCTTAATGTGGGAATCAGAACTAACTTTACCAGTAGGTAAATTTCGTCTCGCATGATATGAGTTTTCATAATAAAATGTATTATTTAGATACTTACCTACTGTTAAAGTAGACCCACACAGCCTCCCCACAACTTAGTGGGCTGTCAAGGAGAATTCTGACAAGAGCTAAAACATTTGTAACACACCTGGTGGAGAACAGGTAAACTAGACAGTCATCCAGGCAGTCATTCGATTTTTTGTTTGAATGCTGACTCGCCTAATCAGTGCAGAGATATAGCTACTTTAACAGTTGGTAAGAATCCAAATAATAAATTTTATTATGGAAATTTATATTTTGTATCATTATAAGAAAATTTAGTTAGACTGATTGTATTAGGCATATTTACTTAGTAGTGTTTGAAGGGGTTTGGCAGAAAATCTTTTATGATCGTTAATATATATTTTTATTTCACTTCACAGGCCAGCTTTATTGAGAAGTGGAGTGTCACAGGACTTGCTGTTAGGTCGCTGGAGATTAACTCTGGAGCTTTTTGGAAGAGTATTTATTGATGATGTTGGAGCTGAGCCTGGTTCCATCATTGCCCAATTGGGAGGTTTTCCTGTAAAAGAAGCCAAATTTAGAAGAGAAATGGAAAAATTGAGGAACTGTCAGCAGCGTGATTTAAATCTTACCAAGGTAAATATATATATAAACTGCCGTTACAGTAACACTTCTACATACATATAAGACTTCTGTACTTCCAGCAACAGTTCAGTTTGGGCTAGAAAATGTTAATTTGTTAGTAATGCTATAAGGGCCTTGGTACTCATGAGGTGAGACCCTCGGTTTATCTAGTATGTTGAGGGCGATACTGTAGTGCTTTTTTTTTTTTCCCCCAACCATTTACTTTTAATCTGTTCCTACTGAAATGTCCTTGTCCTCCAACTTTGCCCCTTGGTTTGATAACAAAGAGTATGACAAGTTCTGCAATTAGAAATATGGCTTGGTCTTCCCATGGAAGTAACTCACAATCAGAACCATAATTTATTCCCCTTTAATGAGTGAGTTTTGGACAATTTGTTTTATTTAATACCAAGGTTTTTAATACTGTTGTCGAAGTGTAGGCTGCTTTTTTTATATGTTGCCTTTCTTTCTTACTTCATGATTTTCTTTCTCGAGTTGATACACAACTATTTAAACTTGAGGAAAAGACAGATCGTAAATGCTAATTCAAAACTGTATGATCATTGTACCATTACTGGGTGCTGGTACACATTTTGTATATGATGTACCGTATATTTCCGCATATAAGACGACCTTTAAATCCAAAAATTCCCCCTAAAAATTGGGGGTCGTCTTATACTGCAATACTAAAGATCAAACCTTGAATTCTAAGATGCGTATCTGTAGGCTAGCCTCGGCCTTGGTGCTATAACTTAACCACCAACATACATAAAGATTCACTTTATGAAATAAAATGATAATAAAGGAAATAAAACCATTTTATCATATATATTATTGGCATATCTTCATAACAAATCGCCTATTTGAGGAATAATTCGAAATCAAAGAAAGAAACTTTTATCTATGCGATCCCAGTTGAGTAAATCTAAAACAGAGAGTTGCTGTTGCACTGACAGCAACCTGTATCTTTCGGTAACCTTTAAGAAATTTCAGTGGTAGTGTAATTACAGTAGTAATAACATTTATGATAACATAATTTTTCATTGTAGGGTTCTCATACATATCATAGGATTGATCACATGTACCACCATCTTAGGGATTACAGTCTGGTTCTGGCGAGTCGACTTCGACTTCATTGTCGATACAGATCATCTTCGGTACTGTTCATGGCATTTTTCTAAAATTATTTTATGACACTATTTTCACGTCCCCCCGTGCTTTTATGATATACGCAGCGAATATCAGTGAGGCAGCACGCAAGCTGTTGTAATTTAAAATTGTAGCTGTTTTGAACAATTCGGGCATATGAACGATGATTGTGTACAATAATTGTCATTCATTATTGTAGTATTATTAGCGGTTGTTTGAGAATGGCGACAAAATGTAATCAAAACAGTGGTTTCCCTTTACCGCCACCTTCTCGTTGAAAAATGAAAAAAATAATACAGTGAGTTCCTCGGGTTACGCGGTTTTCAACCCACATACACTGTTTGAGGGGGGGTGGTTACGAACACTCCCCATAAAAATATAAAAAAAATAAAACAATTATGGGCGTCGTTCCGATCTTACCGCGGGTTCAGTGGTCATAAGCGACGTAAACAACCGCGAAAACTTAGTTTCGGGACGCCACGGCGGAAGAAATACGCTTTGAGGGGGAGAAGGCTGGCGGTCGCTTCCCTACACTTCATTCCTTGCACCCATTACGCCATTTGGTTGGGTTTACTTGTTTCGTCTGCCTCTCTCTTTCCTCTCATGTTGTAGCTTTCGTTTAGTAGCTTTTTGGCCCTTTGGTTTTATGGCTCCCAAGACTCAAGGCAAGACTCTTTCTGATGGTAGTGCATGGAAGAAAAGGAAAGGGGCCATTCAACCATGGAAGTTAAAGTGGTACATCCATTTATAAAGCGATCTGAGAAGGGAGAAGAAACGCCAAATTAAAACATTGGCCGTGGTCTCGCTTGGCCTTAGTCGTTCGGGGACTGTTGCTAACCATTATACAAAGATAAAGAGTGCATTCGATTGAACATGTGGAAACGGCTACTGCTCCTATGAAAGCGACAGTGATAACCAATCAGCGTATGTGGTCCATAAATCGTTGAAATGGAAAAGGTTTATTGGTTGTTTTTGTTATTTGATATTTACAATTTAAATCATGTGGTGTATTTTTTTTATTGTTGCCTGACTTCTACACTGAAAATCAGTTTGGTTCGAAATTTTTGGTCTTAAGAACGGATCAATTGTCGTCAACTCGATGACCCCCCTGTAGGACTCTTCTTTGGTTAAACCAATAACTTTGATAATTTTTACGAAATTGAATGGTATGTAGTATTCTGAATTAAGTTCGATTGTTTTCAGCAACCAAAGACAGTTATGATATCGGTAAAAACTGGTGAGTCAGCTGAGACTAAAAAAAACTAGAATTGCAAATGGGGCGGCATCATCATTTTGATTCTTAGTACATAATACATGTAATATGGATTACAGTAAAACAATGTTTTGTTTAAATCATCATTTATTCTCAATTAAAACTTATTTATTCGATTTCTTGTGTTTAAGCAAAGAGGCTATTTCTCGGTGTACACTGTCCGAAGGCAATTTCCTGTCTGGTCCTCTCAATTTCTCTCTCGTGCTCACCTCTCTCTCCCTCGCTCATCTCTCTCTCTCTCTCCTCTCTCTCCGTCTCTCTCTCTCTCTTCTCATATCAGTTTATAATACTAATGATACTCCTCCATCCCTTCATTACCAAAATTCCGGTTTTTTTTAGAATTGTGCATGAAGCGATTTCTTGTAAAACATTGTAGGGAGTCCCCAGGTTACAACACGGGTTTTACGGCTTACTACATTTACCGAGGTTAATCGGGCTTTTTAATTGTATTCATTCAAAAATTAAATTCAGTTTGTCAGGGATTGCCCTGGTGGGCCGCGCTACGTCGCGTGATCTGGGCAGATGAAAGATATGAACCAAACCAAAAATGCAAAATAATCAATTTAATTCATAATTATATTATGAAAACAAACCTTCGGTCTTAACATTAGTGATGAAAAATAACTTAGCCCCAGCTGGAAACTGGTTAAAGTTAAAATAATTGGTGTACACAAGGGGGCTATTTTGGCATTCTGTGCTTCGTCCACGAGAGACTGTTGGGAGCCCCCCACCAATTCAACCCCCCACCCTTTTAACACGTTGGCCCCCGTGGTTATTTTATTTCTTTAGCACCTTTAAAGTAGGAGGGACGTGCTTGCGCTTCCCGGTACCTTTTTAAAGCTGGTTTAGTTTTTTCCCCCCTGTTGTTTGGAATTTGTTGTTTGGAATTACTCTTGTCACTATTTGTGGAACATAAAGCCTTCTCATGCTTCAAGACTTTCCTATTCCCACGGATATTTTCTTCTTCGGACGGCCTTTTGACGTCTGGGGGTACCTAATCGTGTATAGTAAGTTCGGTAGGTGCAGAAACTGTTTTAGGGTACAGTTACATTCGTTGTGCCCTGTACTTTGGATTTTCCCACATATTATGGCTTGCCTGTTGAATCCTAAAAATTTAGGGATGTATCAGGATGTTGCTTTAGGAAGTAATTATGGACTAATTTGCTCCTTTACCCCTTGCCGGCTGCCGGATGAGATGTTGCATTGGCCATCTTGGTTTTCGTTTCCAGATACATGGGGCAGAGGTGTTGTACAAACGTACGTTCGGCCTCTCAGGAGTACCAACCCAAGAATGGACAGTTGGTTTTGCTTTATGACGTTTGCGCTGCCATCCAGGGGTCCCTCCCAAGCGCTGGGATGTCCCTTTTATCCTGAATGTGCACTGAATGGCGGTCGAATGTGTAAACATCTGGTAGAGAAGCAGATAAGTGGCCAACACCGGCAAGCCTTTTGGGAGTCCAGGTTCCTATGCCTACCAAGAATAAACAACAGCCTTGCACTTCTTGTCGGAGTGGCTGGCTTCGCATTCAAGATGCTTCAGGGTGACATCATAAACATGGCCTCCTACCCTGACGGTCACTTCCCAGACTGCGGCCTACACTAGAAGGACATGCTTCCAATTTTCTTGCTTCTTCAAGGTAAACAAGAGTACTTTGGTCGATTTTGAACGACCATTGTTTTTTGAGAGAAAGAGAAATTGAGAAAATTGCAAGTGTTAGGAGATATAACGGTACAGTTGGAAAAAGACGCAAGTGTTTCCTTTCCTTTGTTCCTCCTTCCGCTTAGGCAATAAACAAGCTTTAGGTGGACTTTAACGCCAGTGCCATTCTCCCTATCCTCAATTCCCAATCCTGGAAGAATACTCCAAGTCGGAAAGGGAAGGAGGTGGGACTTCATTCTTTTCACCATTTTATGGTAGGACAAGCCTAAGTAGTGCAACTTGTAACCTAAGATGCTTATAGACCCAGCTTAATTGAGTTCATACCTTTATTAAGCCTAAGAAGTTGCCTTAAATTCTTAGCCTATCCCAGCAAGTTGCGAATCTACTTGCCACTCATCTTAGTTTTATTTTCTGGCGGTAGTAGTTCTTAGCTAGACTGTCTGAACTAACTGGGTTTTGGGCATACATGGTGCCAAGCTTTCAGGGCCTAGATTATGGTTTGCAGTCTTGGTCTTTCGAACCTGCATTTAACCTATCTTAGCTTAGTCTGAGTGGTACAGTTCTTAGTTAGCCCATAGCCTAACTCCAATGGGTTAGATGGTTCTTCGGGCAATACCTCGTTATACATGTCAACTTAGACCCTAATAATGTGTTGATGACTTAGCATGTCCTTGCCTACTTGAAACATGCCCTTTACTATCTTAGCTTGGAGTCTGAGTAGTAAGGTTCTAAGCATAAGGCCTGAGCCTGAGACTAGTGCTAGGCTACCCGTTGGAACACACTTTTACCCCACCTCAGCATTAGCAGGTTATGTTGGTTGGTAGCCTAGCATGTATAGTCCCGAAACTTTCTTGGACGGCTTTAACCCTAACCTAAGTCAATTGGAGTTCGTTTTTAGATTAAGCTATTCTATACCAGCCTAGACTAGTTAGCGTACTTCTCTGATGGAATTTAGGCCTAGCCTAAGTGACGGAGGAGGTTCGGGTGTAGCCATAATTGGTGGAAGAGTTAACCTAGCCTAACCTTAACCAACGGCTATTTGTGGACCCTGGTTCTTGCCAACTTAAATAAAATAGGTTAATCAGATTTTTAATTGACTATAACCTACTTAAGGACCTAGTCCAAAGTTGGTTGTTGAGTAGAATATTTATTATCATTGGCCACCTTCCCTTGGGTTTTCCACTTAGGTGATATCGTCCGTATAATTTGAAAAAGTTAAGTATATCTTACTTTTTGTAACCAGAACCACTGAACCTGATTAACAGCTCTCCTAGGGCTGGCTCAAAGGATAAAGAATATTTTTACGTGGCTAGGAACCAATTGGTCACCTAGCAATAACGGGACCTACCAGGCGTTATTGGGGCGGATCCGAACCGCACTATATTGAGAAATGAACTTTCTATCACTAGAAAATAAATTCCTCTGCTTCTGCATTGGCGGAGACAGATATCAAAACCTCGGACCACCAGATTGGCTGCTGAGTTCTGCCGAAAAAACCGAACTCGTCCAGTGAGGAAACTCGTGTAATTGAAGGGGGGAATTATCGTAAGACCTGTTCTCAGGGATCTCGCCCTTCGAGCAGTCTGAGGATTCCATTTGGGGATACTGGGTAACAATACCTTGGGAGGTTAGCAAGCAAACTCTGTTTTACCTGTTCCACCTGGGTCCTGAATGGAAGAAGGGGTTCCAGTAATTGAGGAGTACCCAAGATGAGTGACGCTGATTAAAGTTTATCTTAGAACAAAACCTTTCTTCTAGCAGGTTCGTTGCGGGGATAAAGGCGGTACCACGATAGGTGAATTTAATTAAATCTCAGGTCTGGTAGTTTGCTCCAGTATTCCCTTTTCCAAAAACTAACAGGTTTTGAGATTTTCGGGTTGTAAGGAGCATCAGCTCGGATTTGAATAGCAACTCCAAAAAAATTTCTTTGGGTCACATGTACAGAATGACCCTTTGGCCTCATGACTGCCTTTATAGAGGAAGGTATACTGTCGCAGTAAAAGGCATTTCTGTCAGTATGATGACTCTTGTGGAGCAGTTGTCAGAACATAGGGGAAGTCTCTCTTGTAAATTTACCTGTTGTATGGTGATACCATATGGACTGGTGAGTTGGGTATGTGATGTCAACTTCACACTGGAGTAATCTTCAGATGGAGCTCAGGAGCATTGAACTGGCCGGTGCATATAATAAGAAACTCCAAGCTTTTTGATAAGTGGAAAATGGTACTCTTATCAAAGTAGACTAAGCTGGGTGTAAACCACCGGAGCCCATACATCAGTCACATTAACAGGAAACTGGAACAGTGGATTTTGTCTTCCTCTGACCTTGGTAGAGTTGGGCGAGTTACTCAGGTTGCCAGGCTTTTTTGACGTAGATTCAAAAGTAGTTTGGAACAACCAGTTTCCAATTTGACCCCATAATACCGGGATAATGGAGTCAATGCCAGCACAGGTCCATGATGACAGATATGTTTTTTAGTCATGCTCAGTACGGCGTGAGTTTTGCGTGAAGTGATCTTCAGGTGGGGCGGGATGGCTTTGACTTGTCCAAAGTACTCTGTGGTTATTGAAATAAAACTGCCGTCACCTAGAACATAAAGTGTTTAGATGTAAGGGAACACAAAACCAACAGCAGAGGGAAAAGTGGTCAGAAATTTCCATGTATTTTCTGTTTTTTGTGGCGATCGGTCAAGCCTACTCCTTGTTGTCAAGTTGTACCAATTTGGTCATTACAGAAGGGGAAGGTTCATCAGAGGAAGGAATACATGCCTTTTCTGGCAGTTAAGAACATAATCTGTTAAAAATGATCATGACCAGGTTGGTTTGTGACTGTATCCCCAACCCTTTTTTTGCAGGTTTTCTACATAAAGAAGGTGGGAAAAATTAACGTTGCCCACAAGTTCAATTAGGACGTTTAATGGAAAGGGTTCTGTTAGGACCGGTTGTAACTTCTTCTGACCACGATGTTTGACAAAGACTTTTCGTTATGAGAGGTCGAAGTCCGGGAAGAAAGTGCCTTATGTAACAAAAAACAAGAGGTCTAATGTCGGAGGGAAAGGCTGAAAGAAACCTATGACGGTTTAGAAGGATTGAGCCTGGAAATTGATCAATGTTTGGAAGAAGGTGTCTCTGTTCTTTGAAATTTGAGGAGTTAGTTCATTGTTATGACAAACCACTTTCAATTTCCATGTTATAAATAAAGGAGGTTGGCATAGAGGTCCGCTTGGAACCACAATTTCCTTGGGTCCTTTGGTGGCTGCCTCAACAAAATTGTAACTCATCCAGCACCCCTGGCTGGTCAGTTTGGTTCTTTGGTCTAAGTATGACTGGTCATGGAATGTGCAAATGAAGGAGGTTAACTGGCCTCTTTCCTTTTATTTCTAAATGTCTTTCTCCTTCTTTAACTTTGGGCAGTAAGAAAGAGAGTACCATCATAAAGCTGGAACTGACCAAAGCATACAGGCGCGTAAAAGTAGTCCATACTGGTTAGGGAGTTATTATCAGTGTAAAGATACCATATCCAGTAACAAGACATTCCTCTCTTTAGCAATGGATGGGAGAGGCATGATAAAACAAACCTACATAAGTGGATGAATTGGTTTTCGTTAGAAGAACAGATGTTTCTTATCTTCCTAAGATGCAATGAACTTATGATTATTGGTTAGAAAACCCCAGAAGTCTGACTCTATGATATTCATCTATATACCATATTAAAATTCTGAATTACTGGCTCAGTTGTTTTTCGTAAAAGAATTCTGGGTATTTAGAAAACAAACTTGATCGAAAGGTGGCAAACACTCCAGTGGTTAATAGTACTACCTAACCACCCCAAAGTAAGTCTATCCCTAATGTTTAAGGGGACCGAAGGTTTGTTTCATATATGAACAAATGACAAAATTTTTGTTTAACCAATTTTGGTATTTTAATGTATGAAACACTTACCTGGCAAGGTTATATATATAGCTATATTCTCTGTTCCACCTGGGAGAAATTTTCAAAACTCGCGGCAAACGCTAGTAACCTATTAGTAGTTCAGGCAACCACCACCCCGTTACCGTGGCGCTCGCGCTAGGAACCGTTCCCAATTGGGCCAGATTTTCTCTGCCAGCCGAACCGGCAACATTGTTGGTGGTTCCCTGCTAGGATTTTCATTCTCGTTGCTGACTTTTCATGGATCTTTGGTATTGTACTCGGAACGTTAGCTTGGCATATTCGCTTTGGATTGTTCTTTAAAGATGTCTGATACTGGAAGTAATGTTTAGAGTTTGGTGTAAAGAGGGGTGTAATGGTAAGGTTGCCGAAAGCTTCGGTCGACCCTCATACCATTTGTAAGAAGTGTAGAGAGAATGTGTGTACTTGGGAGAATAGGTGTTTTGAATGTGAGAATTTATCAGAGAAGGAATGGAAGATATTTAGAAATATGTTGAAAGGCTTGAGAAAGATCGTGTAAGGAGATCTGTTTCTCGTAGTGAGAAGTCGAATTCTTCTAGCAAAAGGAGTGAATGTATTTCCTCTCCAGCTCCTTCTAACGTCGAATTGGTAGTTTCCTTCTCCCCAGGTATCTCCTGGGCCCACTGCTGTATCGGAGGAGGCGAACGATACACAGATTGTGAAGGTGTTCGCTGCCCTTGCGTCCATGGGCGACCAGATACAGCGACTTACGGATAAAGTTAGTGCGTTTTGATGTCAGTGAAAGTGTAGTGGAGGGGGCGTCTGATCGTCTCTCTCGTGCTCCTAGACCAAATCCTCTGTCAAGCTCCCAGACCCAAGGGAGAAGGCATGTCGACAGTCGAAGGGAGGCGAGAGAGGTTTGTCGCGGTCAGGCGTCCCTTCGAACAGTCCTGTTGCAAGTTCCCAGGCTGTGCAGTTCGCCGCAGAAAAGGCGTAACTGGGAAGTGTGCGTCCTCAGATGGTTCGACTCCGAGCGGGAACGTCGGTATGCAGTTGTGTCTCGCCCCCTCAAGAGGACTTTCAGGACATCGACCGTCTCGAGAGACATGCTCAAGATCATGAGGCTTGGAGTGTCCTGAGGTGTGTCTTCCTCGGAAGACGGGGACGCAGTTCCGATCAAGAGGAAGAGGTTTTTCGTGCTAAAGAGGACTTAGTACGGCCTTCTCGTCCTTGGATTTCGATGAGAGGACTCTCCTCCATCTTCTTGTTTGTCTTCCCCTCGTCTCTCTCCGTCGGGTAGATACAAGATCGCTCTCTTTACGTCGCAGTCCCGCTCGTAATCCTCCTCCTTCGTCCTCTGCCATTTCAGAAGATAGTACGAAGGGTTTCTAAGGGAAATGCAGTCTAAGCAGGGCAGTTCTTGTGAAGTCTTGGGATGCGCCTGTGCAGGCATTCTTCGAGGCGGAAGGACGATTTCCTTCCCGTTAAGTCTTCTAAGAGGGAAGACAAGGACGTGTTCGCCGAGGACGCAGGACGCACTGGCACTACGAGGACAGGCAATCGCTTGGTTATTCAGGACGCAGAACGCAGGAAGAAGAAAATGGTTTCGGAAGAAGCAGGACGCAAACATCAGGACTCGGGATCAATTGTGGACGCAAGACGCAGGTGACAGGAAGCAGATGTTGTCTACGATGGACGCAGGACGCAGGCGGCAGGACATCGAGAGGCTGGCAGGACGCCGATTCTTCGTTAGCCGCAGGACGCAGGCGGCAGGACGTTATTCCGTCAGCGAAGCATCAACACGACAGTGATTTGCAAGACATTTCTTCAGCAGAAGAGGATTGGAATTAGTTGAGGAAAAGAATACGGAACCTTCTTCAGATTACAAGATTCTGACTTCACGTCTTCTTTCTATTTTTGAAGGGGAATTCAAACCGACAGCTCCTTTATCTCCATTATCGCAGTTTTCCAAGACTAGGACTCCAAAGAAGTCCTCTTTCCTTAAGATGACTCTGTCAATCTCGGCGAAGAAGGCCCTTCAACGTTGTGAATGACTGGATGAAGGATAAGAAAGAAGCGGGAAAAATACTCTTTGCTTTTTCCACCAGCTAAGTTAGCATCGAAGTCAGGAGTATGGTACGCTACTGGAGAAAGTCTAGGCCTGGGAGTACCTGCTCCTCCCAGGGGGATTTCTCCAGTATAGTAGACAGCTCACGCAGACAGGCGTTACAGTCTGCTAAGGTCTGGTGGACTTTCGTCCGAGTTTGACCATCTTTTTAAAGGGATTTTTAGGACTTTCGAAGTCTTCAATTTCCTAGATTGGTCTTTGGGAGCACTGGCGAAACTCCCTAGAAGAAGAAGATTCGCAGGATATAGAAGCAGCTATGAGCATTATGTCCTGCATGGACAAGGCTCTGAGAGACGGAAAACAATGAACTGGCTCTTTGTTCACAGCAGGAGTACTAAAGAAGAGATCGCTTGTGTTCTTTCGCTTCAAAAGGGGTTTCAAACTCTCAGAAATCGGAGTTGCGTTCTCTCCCCCTTTCGAAACAGCTGTTTTCCTTCAGAGGTGATTAGGGATATAGCTCTCTCCCTTTCTCAGAAGGCCACTCAAGATCTTCTCTCGTCTTCAGTTAAGAAGTTCTTACCATCCAAGTTGGTTAAGAAAAACTCCAAAGGAAACTAGACCTTCGCAACAGCCCTTTCGAGGCAGAACATTTCGCTCGACCGCCTTTAGGGGTAAGAGAGTACCCACTAAAAGAGGAGCCAAGACCACCTCTAAAGAATGAGATATCAGTCCTCCAGACGACAGTGGGAGCCAGACTTCAAGGTTTTTTGGGAAGTTTGGCAGAACATGAAGGCAGATCCCTGGGCTGTCAACGTAGCTTGGGAAGGGTACAAGATTCCTTTCTTGAAGAGACCTCCTCTCGCAACATCTCCGAGAGCCCTCTGGGCAAATTACAACGATTTAGTGAAGAAAGCGGCTCTGTGGGAGCAAGTAGCTTCCATGCTAGAGAAAGGAGCCATAGAGCCTGTTCTGGATCACGATCTCCGGGATTTTACAACCGGTGTTCCTGGTTGCAAAGTCCTCGGGAGGTTGGAGGCCAGTTCTGGATGTAAGTCAACTGAATCTTTTCGTAGAAAAGACCAAGTTCACTATGGAGACGAACGATTCAGTACTGGCAGCGGTACGTCCAGGGGACTGGATGGTGACCCTGGACTACAAGACGCATACTTTCATATTCCGATTCATCCAGGAAGCAGGAAGTATTTAAGGTTTGTGATTCAGGACAGGGTCTTTCAGTTCAAAGCCCTGTGCTTCGGCCTTTGCACAGCCCCCCAAGTGTTCACGAGGATGATGTCCAATGTGGCGAGATGGTTGCATTAAGAGGGATCAGAGTGTCTTTTTATCTGGACGACTGGTTGATAAGATCCCAATCAAGAAGTCAATGTCTGGAGGACTTGAATCAAACATTGAACTTAGCAAAAGACCTAGGTCTTGTGGTAAACATGGGAAAGTCTCAATTGAATCCCCAACAACAGATAGTTTATTTGGGGATCAGATATCTCAGTGACTTTTCGGGCTTTTCCGTCCCCCGAAGGCAAGCCCTATGCATTCAAACATGAACTTAGCAAAAGACCTAGGTCTTGTGGTAAACATGGGGAAAGTCTCAATTGAATCCCCAACAACAGATAGTTTATTTGGGGATTCAGATCCCCCATCGTCAGTGACTTTTCGGGCTTTTCCGTCCCCCGAAAGGCTAAAGCCCTATGCATTCGGAAGGTGCAGGACTTTCTAAAGAAAGGACCGATGCTCAGCAAGAGAGTGGATGAGTCTACTGGGCACACTCTCTTTCGCTAGAGAGGTTCATTTCTTTAGGAAGACTACACATGAGACCTCTACAGTTTTTTCCTGAAGGATTCATGGCCAAGAAAAATTGCAACCGGATTCCTTGCAGTTTCTAATTCCTGCCGAAGTGAAGGAGGAATTAAAGTGGTGGCTAACTCCAGGCAGGTTAGCAAGAGGGATGTCGCTTCAGCAGAAGAGCCCAGACCTCATCTTGTATTCCGACGCGTCGGACGCGGGTTGGGGAGCGACATTAGGCCCTCAAAGAGGGTGTCGGGACTTTGGAGCAAGGAGAAAAAAAACAAGTTGGCACATAAACAGGAAGGAACTGATGGCAATTTTCTTGGCCTTGAAGCACTTCAGAGAGTTGATTCGAGACGAGACAGTGCAGATCAACTCGGACAACACCACGGCTCTGGCATACATCCGCAACAAGGAGGGGACTCATTCTTTTCCCCTTTACAAGCTGGCAAAGGAAGTTCTGCTTTGGGCGGAAGAGCAAAGCGTCGTGCTGCTCACCAGGTTTATACAAGGAGAGAAAAATGTGAGTACGGACCTGTTGAACAGAAGAGAAACAACTTCTCTCGACGGAGTGGACGTTGCACATGGAGGTTTGCCAGAGCCTGTGGAAGTTGTGGGCGCCGTCCGGTAGTAGATCTGTTTGCGACAGCCAGAACAAAAAGGTTACCAACCTATTGCTCTCCGGTTCCAGATCAGGAAGCAGTGGCGGTCGACGCATTCCTGATGGATTGGACAAACTTAGATTGTGTACGCTTTTCCTCCATTCAAGGTACTGGGGAAAGTTATGAAGAAGTTCAGGGAGAGCCAAGGAACGAGGATGACCTTAAGGTCATCCTCGTTCCTTCGCTGACGGAAATAACGTCCTGCCGCCTGCCGGTCCTGCGGCTAACGAAGAATCGGCGTCCTGCCGCCTCTCGATGTCCTGCCGCCTGCGTCCTGCGTCCATCGTAGACACATCTGCTTCCTGTCGCCTGCTTCTTGCGTCCACAATTGATCCCGAGTCCTGATGTTGTGTGTCCTGCTTCTTTCGAAACCATTTTCTTCTTCCTGCGTTCTGCGCGTCCTGAATAACCAAGCGATCGCCTGTCCTCGTAGTGCCAGTGCGTCCTGCGTCCTCGGCGAACGCGTCCTTGTCTTCCCTCTAGAAGACTTAACGGAGGAAATCGTCCTTCCTGCCAGCCTCGAAGATGCCTGCACAGGGGCGCATCCCAAGACTTCACAAGAACTGCCAGCTTTAGACTGCATTTCCCTTAAGAAACCCTTCTCGTACTATCTTCCTGAATGGCAGAGGGATGAAGGAGGAGGATTACGAGCGGGACTGCGACGTAAAAGGAGAGCGATCTTGTACTCTACCCGACGGAGAGAGACAAGGGGAAGACAAACAAGAGATGGAGGAGAGTCTCTCATCGAAATCCAAGGACGAGAAGGCCGTACTAAGTCCTCTTTAGCACGAAAAAATCCTCTTCCTCTTGATCGGAACGCGTCCCCCGTCTTCCGAGAAGACAACACCTCAGGAACTACTACAAGCCTCACGATCTGAGCATGTCTCTCGAGAGCGGTCGATGTCCTGAAAGTCCTCTTGAGGGGGCGAGACACAACTGCATACTGACGTTCCCGCTCGGAAGTCGAACCATCCGAGGACGCACACTTCCCAGTTACGCTTTCTGCGGCGAACTGCAACAGCCTGGGAACTTGCAACAAGGACTGTTCGAAGGGACGCCTGACCGCGACCAAAACAAAACCTCTCTCGCCTCCCTTCGACTGTCGACATGCCTTCTCCCTTGGGTCTGGGAGCTTGACAGAGGATTTTTGGTCTAGGAGCACGAGAGAGACGATCAGACGACCCCCTCCACTACACTTTCACTGACATCAAAAGCACTAACTTTATCCGTAAGTCGCTGTATCTGGTCGCCCATGGAGCGCAAGGGCAGCGAACACCTTCACAATCTGTGTATCGTTCGCCTCCAAGGAACGAGGATGACCTTAAGGTCATCTCGTTCCTTGGCTCTCCCTGAACTTCTTCATAACTTTCCCCACCCAGTACCTTGAACGGAGGAAAAGCGTACACATCTAAGTTTGTCCAATCCATCAGGAATGCGTCGACCGCCACTGCTTCGTGATCTGGAACCAGAGAGCAATAGGTTGGTAACCTTTTTGTTCTGGCTGTCGCAAACAGATCTACTACCGGACGGCCCCACAACTCCACAGGCTCTGGCAAAACCTCCATGTGCAACGTCCACTCCGTCGAGAGAAGTTGTTCTCTTCTGTTCAACAGGTCCGTACTCACATTTTTCTCTCCTTGTATAAACCTGGTGAGCAGCACGACGCTTGCTCTTCCGCCCAAAGCAGAACTTCCTTTGCCAGCTTGTAAAGGGGAAAAGAATGAGTCCCTCCTTGTTTGCGGATGTATGCCAGAGCCGTGGTGTTGTCCGAGTTGATCTGCACTGTCTCGTCTCGAATCAACTCTCTGAAGTGCTTCAAGGCCAAGAAAATTGCCATCAGTTCCTTCCTGTTTATGTGCCAACTTGTTTCTTCCTTGCTCCAAAGTCCCGACACCTCTTGATGGGGCCTAATGTCGCTCCCCACCCGCGGTCCGACGCGTCGGAATACAAAGATGAGGTGGGGCTGGGCTTCTCGCTGAAGCGACATCCCTCCTTGCTAACCTGCCTGGAGTTAGCCACCACTTTAATTTCCTCCTTCACTTCGGCCAGGAATTAGAAACTGCCCAAGGAATCCGGTTGCAATTTTCTTGGCCCATGAATCCTTCAGGAAAAACTGTAGAGGTCTCATGTGTAGTCTTCCTAAAGAAATGAACCTCTCTAGCGAAGAGAGTGTGCCCAGTAGACTCATCCACTCTCTTGCTGAGCATCGGTCTTTCTTTAGAAAGTCCTGCACCTTCCGAATGCATAGGGCTTGCCTTTCGGGGGACGGAAAAGCCCGAAAAGTCACTGACGATATCTGAATCCCCAAATAAACTATCTGTTGTTGGGGATTCAATTGAGACTTTCCATGTTTACCACAAGACCTAGGTCTTTTGCTAAGTTCAATGTTTGATTCAAGTCCTCCAGACATTGACTTCTTGATTGGGATCTTATTCAACCAGTCGTCCAGATAAAAAGACACTCTGATCCCTCTTACATGCAACCATCTCGCCACATTGGACATCATCCTCGTGAACACTTGGGGGGTTTGGCCTTGTGCAAAGGCCGAAGCACAGGGCCTTGAACTGAAAGACCCCTGTCCTGAATCACAAACCTTAAATACTTCCTGCTTCCTGGATGAATCGGAATATGAAAGTATGCGTCTGTAAGTCCAGGGTCACCATCCAGTCCCCTGGACGTACCGCTGCCAGTACTGACTCGTTCGTCTCCATAGTGAACTTGGTCTTTTCTACGAAAAGATTCAGTTGACTTACATCCAGAACTGGCCTCCAACTCCCAAGGACTTTGCAACCAGGAACAACCGGTTGTAAAATCCCGGAGATTCGTGATCCAGAACAGGCTCTATGGCTCCTTTCTCTAGCATGGAAGCTACTTGCTCCCACAGAGCCGTTTCTTCACTAAATCGTTTGTAATTTTGCCCCGAGGGCTCTTGGAGATGTTGCGAGAGGAGGGTTCTCTTCAAGAAAGGAATCTTGTACCCTTCCCAAGCTACGTTGACAGCCCAGGGATCTGCCTTCATGTTCTGCCAAACTTCCCAAAAACCTTGAAGTCTGGCTCCCACTGTCGTCTGGAGGACTGATATCTCATTCTTTAGAGGTGGTCTTGGCTCCTCTTTTAGTGGGTACTCTCTTACCTCGATGTGGTCTTGAAGTATTTAACATCTAGCAAATTCGAGCCTTTAGAGAAATCCTCTCTGAGAGATGTTGCTAAGAAAAAACTATCTTTTAGTAGCTTTGGCAACCGCTAAAAGAGCTAGTGAGCTTCAGGCCATATCGAAGAAGGTGGGATGGAGACATGGCAAACGCAGTGTTGTTTCATTCCAAGAAGGTTTCTTGGCCAAGAATGAGAATCCAGCTAATCCTTGGCCAAGATCCTTTGAAGTTTTGGGGTGGCTGTCTGAGTTAGTGGGTCACGGGCAAGAAAGAGTTCTCTGCCCAGTGAGAGCATTGCGTTTTTATATGGAAAGAACAAGAGATATCAGAGGGAATTCTGATGCTCGTGGTGTTCAGTTAAAGACCCAGTAGACCCATGACGAAGAACGCTCTAGCTTTCTTCATGAGAGAGTTGATTAGAGAAGCTCATATGTTGTGTCAAGAGCAGAGCTTTCGTATTTTGAAAGTGAAGGCTCATGAAGTCAGGGCAGTTGCGACTTTATTAGCTTTTAAAAAGAATTTAGCCCTCAAGGAAATTATTGAATCCACATATTGGAGAACTAATTCAATATTTGCGTCTCATTATCTTAGGGATATTCAGACAACCTTTGATAATTGTCAGACGCTAGGTCCATACGTGTCCTCTGGTACAGTATTGGGCAAAGGAGTTACTACCCCCATAACCTTCTTTTAAGCTAGTTGATTTTTATTAGGTGATGGTGTTTGTGTTTTTGGTCGTCTGAGAAAAGTGTTCGGTACTTTTGTCAGTCTGTTAGTATTATCTTGTGATGTGTGTGTGTAGTCAGGTAAATGATCTATTACTAGCTTGAATGCCGTGGCATAAGAGGGCTGTACGGTTCTGTCAACACATTGGTCACGTCCAGTTTGTCAGTTCCAGTCTTAGCTCTTCAACATACAGAAAACACTTCCTTGTTGAGAGCTCCTAAGGTTTAAGCAGGCTTAGAGGCAGGACCTATGAAGTCAGCTACCTTAGCAGGTAAGGAACCATAGAGTTTTAATAATAATTTTAATAATTTTTATTTTTATAACTCTAATAATGTGCTGTCTTTGACCCACCTCCTCCAAATGTGTCAATCAGCTATAGATATACCTGCCAGGTAAGTGTCATACATTAAAATGAAGTTTTTATGTTAAAACAAAGTTTAATGTATACTTACCTGGCAGGTATATATAATTTAATTCCCACCCTCCTCCCCTCAGGAGACAGGTTCAGAGAAATCTGGCCCAACTGGGAACGGTTCCTAGACCGAGCGCCACGGTAAAACGGGGGGTGGTTGGTGGTTGCCTGAACTACTAATAGGTTACTAGCGTTTGCCGCGAGTTTTGAAAATTTCTGCCAGTGGAACAGAGAATATAGCTATATATATACCTGCCAGGTAAGTATACATTAAACTTTGTTTTAACATAAAAACTTCATTTTTCATAACAAACAAACCTGAGTCTTAACATACAAAGGCCATCTCTAACCACCCCTCTATCAACTAACCTGGGTTGGAAGAATAACTGTGTCACGAGTTAAAGAGGGGTATGTGGGTGGCTCCACATGTCTCGTGACCAAGCACAGATGCCAACAGTCCCTTGCGTACACAATTATTTTAAACTTTACTGGTTTCCAGCTGGCGCTAAGTATTTATCCTAATGTTAAGACCTCAGGTTGTTAGTTATGAAAAAATACAAATGGTTAAAAATTTGCCATATTTGAAGGTATTTTTGATGAAAAATTCTTGCATAGTTTTGAATGCACCCAAAGCATTAAAAGTTAGGTTTTCTCAGGATTTTTTTTTTTCACTGTTCTGTCTTACGATGATTTTCGGCTTACGACGCGTCTCAAGAACGGAACCCCCTTTGTAACTTGGGGACTGCCTGTATTGGCATAAACAACCAAATTGGAAAAAACAACTGATTGTTGACGTCATTTACCGTAACTATCGAGTGTTTATTAAGAGCTCCGTTAAAATTGTTAAACCCTCCCGATTCTCAATGGTGACTTCCATAAGTAAAATAAATACTTTTTGTTCATTTCTCATGCCGTGGAGATCTCAAGAAAGAACTACTGTAAATTAAAGCTGCAGGTTATATAGCGAGGGTGAGTAAAACAAATGATGGCCAGGCGGCAGTGATGTCGGAACGGGAATCACATCTACTCGATGCTTATACAATGAATAAGTAAAGTATGTGCACGTTTTCAACCAAACTTCGTTAATTTATGATAAAAGGTATCTCTGATTGTATCTCTCCTAACAAATTAATGCAATGAAGATATCGATAATACTCAAATCAGCTGAGACTTTGAGAATGTAAACAATATTAAATGCAAATGATGTATGCTGTAATATAGTAACGATATGATAATAGTAATACTGTTATTGGATACATTAAGCAAAACAACCTATATTTAAGTCATCATTATTATAAATATAGTTGTACTGTTTAATTTTTGCAAATAATCACTTATCTCCGAAAAACATTTTGATTTTTTGATTAAGAAGTGGTCCTATGCACCAGATATGAGATAAATTCTTGAAAATTTGCCATGATTTTTGGCCTTGTCTTATCTAAAGGTCGTCTTATACATTGAAATATACGCTATATATTTACTATATTGTATTGAGGTTAAGAATGGAAAAGTCTTTCAGTTTTAAAAAGTTTGTTCTCAATTGAAAGTACAGTGGGGCCTCGATAATCGCGGGGGTTTGGGAGCCACACCACCCGCGATAAGCAAATATCTGCATTATCACAACCGTCAAAATACCCTAGGCTACACCCACCCACTGCTTGCTTCAATAGTTAAAACACCAAAGATGTCCTACCTATAAAAACTCTTATAGGCTAACTGCCTATTTTAATACTAATATAAAAACACCTAATATACCTTAAACTATGATATGGGTACTATCCTGTCTAGCTCAAAGATACACATGTACTTACTACAACTTAAGTTTAAAGCAATCAGTGGCTGCTCCTATTAGTAGTAATATAAGGGAATTGTCCTTGAATGGCTCCCTTGCTTATTGTAGCCTCCTTGTTTGTGTAGTGTAAGTTTTTAGTCTATAATGTCATAAATTCTTTCCTATCCTCAATTTCCCCTTCATCAGATCTGCAAACAAAAGTATATTAGCGAACAATTCCTCTTCATTTCATGATTTGGCTGCTGTACAAACTAAAAGTACTTATATCTATTTGTATGTTGAGAATCAGCTGATAGGCGTTTATTACCGAAAGAAATATTTTGGACAATTTCGTTTGCCAAAAAAATTAATTTATTAATGGAATTATTATTTTTAACTTTGTACATTAACGTTTATGATACAGGCCCCAGAGAGAGAGAGAGAGAGAGAGGAGATGAGAGAGCGAGAGAGAGAGAGACTGATTGACCAGCTAGGTCGAGAATAATAACAACATTGTGTTGTTTACCTAAAATTCATATTTTACACATGCAACTTACCCGGCAGATATATACTTAGCTAATGTCTCTGACGTCCGACAGAATTCAAAACTCGCGGCACACGCTACAGGTAGGTCAGGTGATCACCCCCTACCGCCGCTGGGTGGCGGTAATAGGAATAATTCCCGTTTTCTGACAGATT
Source organism: Macrobrachium nipponense (assembly GCF_015104395.2). Lineage (NCBI taxonomy): Eukaryota > Metazoa > Arthropoda > Malacostraca > Decapoda > Palaemonidae > Macrobrachium > Macrobrachium nipponense. Next base: position 8,000,993 of record NC_087224.1, read on the forward strand.
TTCTCTGTCGCGGTGCTAAACAACAACTTTGTTGGTATGCCCCGCATAGAATTTTTCTTGCTTGCTTCGCCGAGGATTATTTGGGAAGTATTTGATCTTTGGTTGTGGCGGCATACGCTGTTTTTTCTTTTGGATTTGGTTTGATATATGTCCGATTAACACCTGGAACTCTGTTTAGAGTATGTATAAATGAAGGATGCAAGGTGATTGGTTGCCTAAGGCTACTTTGGACCTCACACTGTTTGTGTAAAATGTAGGGGAAGGGATGTTCAGTTAAGGATACATGTGATTGCATGCGGAGAGTTTAAACTGAAGTGCAATGGAAAGATCTAACTGCATACATGAAAAAATTAGAGAAAGATAGAATTAGGAAAGCTTCGGCTAGAAGTTCAAGTAGATCCTGTTCTGCGGAACAGTATAGTATCTCTAACCCTGCAGTAGCTTCGCCATCTTCCTTTTTGGTGTCAGCTCCTTACCCCGCAGCGAACTCATAGATGCGTCTTCCGAGAGAGCCGCTGTGGAAGCATCAATTTGCAATTTGCAACAGCAATTGCGTGATATAGACCAAGGTAAGAGTGAAGTGTGTAGTGACGTGTGCAGTGTCCCCAGTGCAGTGGAGGGTGCGTCTGACCAACTCCGCATCGCTCCTAGGCCTAGACCTCTTTCAGACTCCCATGCCCAAGGGAGAGGAATGTCGAAAGCCGCAAGGGGGATGTAGAGTATCCCCAACGGTCAGGCGTCCCTTCAGCAGATCCTGTAGGCTCATCCCAGGCTGCTTTGGAGAGCTATAGGAAAAGCCTCCTAAGGAAGTGTTTTTCCGATTCAGATTCGTCCTCACCTAAGCATGGATGGAGCTCCTCTTCCAAATCGCGCCCTCTCGAGAGAGCCTGGAAACCGTCAGGAGAAGGCGCTCTTGACTCCAGCCCGGAGCCTTTTCCGGAGTATTCTCCTGCAATCTAATAAGTTATTGAAGTCTCCTGAATCTTCACCAGAAGGGATTCGTTCATCTACTAAGAGATTCCTGTTGGACCTTCAAGCGAATCTCTATCATTAGTAGGCTCTCTTTCGACTAGTAGGCGCAAGGAGCCTTCTTGCAGGAAGGACTCCTCTCTTCCAGTAAAGAGCTCTTTTAGGAGGCCTTCTCCTAGTAGGAAGGAGGAGTTCTAGTAGACGCTTTTCACCAGTAAGAACCTCTTCTCCCCCGAGAGTAGACGACTCGTTTTATGCTTCGTCTAGACAGGGAAAGATTGTATTCCCCACGCAGAGCTTGGAGGCTAGGAGGAGTCATAGCGCAAGGCGCCAAGAAGTAGGCTCTAGATCCTCTCCTTGTAGGAGTAAGGAGAAATTCTCACGCGAGAAGGTAGTGATCGATTAGTATCAGTCGAACGATCTCCTAGGAGTAGGATCTCCTCTTGAAGTGGAAGGATGGAACGAGAGAGGGTACGCTCTGCCCATAGGGATAGAAGTTGAGAAGGGCTCTCCTTCGAAAGATTTTGATGGCTCGTCTAGAAGGCGCCAACTTTCGGTAGGACGCCTGGATAATAGAAGTCCTTTACATTCTCTAGGACCGGTAGCTCGCGATAAGCTTTCCTCAAGGGAGTCAAGCGCCTCTCCTGGCAGGTTCCAAGACTTTGGATTTCGCGCCCTACTCCTGGAAGAGTCTCTAGAGTTGACACTTACCAATCTCCTAGCAGGCGTAAGGCAGGCCGTCAAGAGCCTGAAAGGAGCTAATCTCGGATTCGCGCCCTACTCCCATAAGACGAGCAAGAGTAGGCGCAAGCGCCTCTCCGCAAAGGCAACAAGAGCCTAAGAAGAGCCTTGCCAGGGGGTGGATTTGCGCCCTACTCCTGAAGAGGCTCAGGAGTAGGCTCTAACGCCGTCTCCTCGTAGGCTTCAAGAGCCATGAAAGGAGCCTCTTTTCAGACTCGCGTCCTACTCCTGGGAGTCACAGAAGAGTAGGCGCAAGCGCCTCTCCTCACAGGCGCCAAGACCGCCCTGAAAGGATCCTGACTCTGGATTCGCGCCCTACTCATAGTAGGCCGCTCGAGAGTAAGAAACAAATGTGTTTCACCGGATAGGCACCAAGAGCCTGGAAAGGTTAGGCTCTAGCTCCTCTCCTATCAGGTATCAAGAACCGCCTGGAGCGGCAGGAAGCGGAGAATTCTTCTTTCCCGAGGAAGCATATCCCGGGTATTGAACTTGCGGCTTCATCTGGCGAACTCTTGAAGGATAAGAGTCGCATGCCTTCCAGGACTTCTTCTCCTAAGAATGTCCCTCCCTCTCCGAACGTAACCTTGGAGGAAGTCCTCGGAGGAGGAAGAAACAAAAGAAGTAGGAATCTCTGATTATAAGAGGACTTTCGTCACTGCTACTTCAAGAGTTTGGGGACTCACTGTGTTCGGCTGATCCTCCTTCTCCAGGCTCTCTTCTGTCAAGTACTAAGTTGGCAAAGTCCCCCTCTTTTGTCAAGATGCGGCCTACTCTCTCTATGAGAAACGGCTATTAAGAATCTAGAGAATGGCTCCTGGTAAGAAGGAGGCAGGTAAGACGGTGTTTTTGTGCCCTCCGTCTAGATTAGCAGGTAAGCCGGGTGTCTGGTACGACATGAAGGAGCCCATGGGGCTAGGCCTTCCGGCTTCTGCAAACGCGGATTTTTCAGCATGGGTGGACTCATCTAGAAGACGCTCTCTACTGTCAGCTAAAGCGTCTTGGGGAATGTGCGAGATGGACCATTTACTCAAGGGTCTATTTGCACATTAGAAGTCTTCAACTTCATTGATTGGGCTTTAGGAGCTCTAGCAAGAAGAGCGCAGGATCCGGAGTTTGTGACGATGGAGGTGTTATCCAGTGTCCTTTCGTGCCTGGACAAGGCAGTCATGGATGGATCCACAGAAGTGGTCTCTCTCTTGGAGCAGGAGTGCTCAAAAAGAGATCAGTATTCAGCCTCATTTCTCTCCAAGTCAGTTTCTCCCTTACAGAGAGCCTCTTTGCTTTTTTCTTTTTTCCCCACTCTCGGGATACCTGTTTCCTCAGGAGGACAGTGAAGGACATTTCTAGATCGCTTTCGGAGAAGGCTACGCAAGATCTTCTTGCCCAGTCCGCCAAGAGGCTTAAACCTTGCTGTGCCGATGGCTAAAAGAGAGGGAGGTACGAATAAGGTGTCCTTCCAACAGCCCTTTCGAGGAAGAGCAACCTCGAGGCCCGCACTTAAGAGTAGAAGACCGTTTAAGAGAGGACGATCTCTCGAAGACCATTCTCTAAGCCGCAGTGAGACAGGAGTCCTCCAGACTCCAGTAGGAGCCAGACTTTTGAGGTTTGCGACGGTCTGGGCTCAGAGAGGGGCGGACAACTGGTCCCTCTCTATCCTCGAGAGAGGATATCTGATCCCCTTCAGGGAAAAACCTCCCTTAACCACCACTCCAAGGGAGTGGTGGCGAAATACAGAGATCCTTTAAAGAACCAAGCCCTCATACACTGGTGCAACAGATGTTAGAAAAGAAGGCGATGAGGTATTAGACCTTCAGTCTCCAGGCTTTTACAATATGCCTCTTCCTGGTACCAAAAGCCTCGGGGAGTGGAGACCGTGCTGGACGTAAGTGCCTGAATCAATTGTGATCAAAACAACGTTCACAATGGAGACGACTTCATCAGTTCTCTCAGCGCTAAGACAAGGGATTGGTGGATGGTGCATTGGATCTACAAGATGCCTACTTTCATGTACCCATTCATCCCTCGTCCAGAAAGTACCTAAGATTTATGGTACAGGACCAAGTATTTCAGTTTTGCGCCCTTTGTTTCTCGTCTTGCCACAGCTCCATAAGTTTTCCACGGGATTGATGAAAAACGTAGCCCATTGCTACATTTGAAAGGAATAAGAATCTCTCTGTATCTCGACGATTGGCTGATTCGCTCTCAATCCAGGAATCAGTGTCTGTAGGACCTAAGATCGACGTTGGATCTGACTCAGTCCCTGGGACTGTTAGTGACCTCGGGAAATCCCAGATGGATCCCCAGCAAAGCATTGTCTATCTGGGGATTCTGATGGATTCTCGGGTTTTGGGTTTTTCAAGTATTTCCGTCCATAGAAGACAGGAGCGATGTATTCTAAAAGTGAAGACCTTCCTAGAGAAAGAACAATGTTCCGCGAGGGATGGATGAGTCTTCTGGGGAACCCTCTCCTCGTTGGAACAGTTCGTTTCTCTAGGGAGGCTTCACATAAGACCCCTTCAATTCTTCTTGAAGGAGAATTGGGACTAGAGGAATCAGGATCGTGGGGACTCTTTTCCTCTCTCCAAAGAAATAAAGGAAAACCTCAGCTGGTGGTTAGAAACCAGGCAGACTAAACGAGGGACTATCGCTGCAGTTACCGAACCCCTCCCTAGTTGTTTACAGCTGCTTCGGAAATGGGGATGGGGGGCGACGTTTGGGCCCGAGAGAAGTGTCAGGCACCTGGAGTGGGGAACAGGTGTCCTGGCACATCAACGAGAAAGAGTTAGTGGCAGTGCATCTAGCTCTCAGGCAGTGGGAATCCCAAGTCTCAAAACTCAGTGTTTGCAAGTAAACTCAACAACACGACAGCTCTAGACTACATAAGAAACAGGGGGGGACTCACTCCTTCTCACTGTACAAGAAGGCGGAAGGAGCTTCTTCTAGGTCAAAGGAGCGGAACATTACGCTCTTAACGAGGTTTATTCAAGGCGAGAAAAACGTAAGAGCAGAATTGCTGAGCAGGAAAGACCAAGTCATTTCCACGGAGTGGACTATGCACTCAGAGGTCTGCAACCAGATTTGGAGCCTCTGGGGAAGGCTCAAACATAGATCTGTTTGCAATACATTGGAATGCCAGGCTGGAGAACTACTGCTCTCCAATTTCGGATCCAAGGGCAAGTAGCAATAGACGGTCTCCTCCTAAATGGGAAGGAATAGACGGATACGCTTTTCCTCCTTTCAAGATCATAGGAGACGTCATAAGAAAGTTGTTTTGACGAAAGGAGCGAAGCTGACCCTAATCGCCCCATTCTGGCCAGCTCAAGAGTGGTTCACAGAGGTACTGGAATGGATGATAGATTTTCCAGGCACCGTGCCTTTACGGAACGATCTTCTCAGACAGCCCCACTTCGACAGATACCACAAAAACCTCCCCGCGCTCTTGGGGGTCTGACTGCCTTCATACTGTCGAAGGACTCGTCAGAGCGAAGGGGTTTTGCCACGCTCGGCTGCAAAGGCAATTGCAAGAGCCAGAAGAACCTTCAACTATGCCATGTACCAGTCGCAAGTGGGAAGTATTCCGAAGGTGGGCCAGGAATCAGAATGCTATCCTCTTCAGTACCTCTGTGACGGAAATAGCAGATTTCCTGTTGTATTTGAGACGGAAATGTAATCTTGCAGTCTCGACCATTAAAAGGGTATAAAAAAAAGTTTATGCTTTCCTTCGGTTGTTTAGGACCATACAGGACTAAAACACATCACGGGGAGGACAAGGGGGTACCTACCATTGATTTGATTAAAATCAAGTTCGAAACTTCGAACGTCCAAAAAAGCTAGACCACCCAAGCTGGAACCTGGATGTGGTGTTAAGATTTCTTATGTCAGATAAATTCCGAAACCTCCAATAACTCATTGTTTAGGGATTTGACTAGGAAATCTATTTTCCTTTTTGCATTAGCATCAGCTAAAAGAATAAGTGAACTCCAGGCTTTAGAAGGAACAGTGGGCTTCAGGAAGGATTCTGCAGTGTGTTCATTAACCCCTATTTTTAGCCAAAAAATGAGAATCCTTCTAAGCCTTGGCCAAGGACGTTTGAAGTTAGAGGATTGACTTCCCTAGTGGGGAGAGAGATAGAGAGAACTTTGCGTCCGGTAAGGAGCCTCAAGTTCTATCTAGAGAGGAAAAAGCAAATGGGAGGAAACTCAGAGAGCCTTTGGTGCTCAGTAAGGGATCCGAGAAGAACGATGTCGAAGAATGCACAGGCATTCTTTATCAGAGATATTATTACAGAAGCACATACTTCCTGTGAAGAGGAACATCTCGGACCAGATTAGAGTTAAAGCACATGAGGTCAGAGCCGTGGCCACCTCCTTAGCTTTTCACAAGAATATGTCTTTGCAGGACTTAATTGGATCCACATGGTTTTAGATGCAATTCTGTGTTTGCATCTAACTATTTGAGAGATGTACGTGTGACTTATGATAAGTGCTTCTCTCTCGGACCTTACATATCTGCGGATTCGGTGCTGGGACAGGGGCTGAAACCAATCTTACTTAGTTTAGATAGGTTAGGAATTTTAATCTTGTGGTGTTGTTTTTATGGTCGATTGAAAGTGGTCAGGGAAAAGTACCACTTTCAAATCGTAGTTATAACAAAGTGTGTGGTCAGGTGGTCGAGATTGGTTGTTTCATGCTCCTTGTAATGGTTTGGACCTAGGCTCTGTCTTGTAAGAGGGTTAGTCCCCGTTGATATGACAAAGGTGAAGGCTCTACCATGTAAGTGGGATAGGCCCCCATTGGTACGATCCGAAATAATAAGGCTCTGTCGAGTAAGCGGGCTAGCCCCCTATTGACAAGATCCAGAAGAGTTCTCAGTGACAGGTCTCATCCTCACTGGAACTCTTGAGGCAAGCAGACTCCATAGACAGTATTCATGAAGTCTTCTGCCCAATAAGGTAGGAATCAAGGTATTTAAGTTTATTTTATAGTACCTACAAAAACAAACGTTGTTTTCCGTTTTTTGAATTGCTAGTTTATATTGAGTAACTATCTCTTACCCTCCTCCAAGGTGCCAATCAGCTAAGTATATATCTGCCGGGTAAGTTGCATGTGTAAAAATGAAAATTGTTAAGATACAATAAAGTTTTACACATACTTACCTGGCAGATATATATGTTTAATGGCCCACCCAGCCTCCCCTCAGGAAATAGGGGGAAGAGAAAATCTGTCAGAAAACGGGAATGATTCTATTACCGCCACCCAGCGGCGGTAGGGGTGATTACCTGACCTACCTGTAGCGTGTGCCGCGAGTTTTGAATTCTGTCGACGTCAGAGACATTAGCTAAGTATATATCTGCCAGGTAAGTATGTGTAAAACTTTATTGTATCTTAACAATTTCATTTTTAAATATTTTACGGTGATAAGAAATGAAACATCGATAGTGGTAATATTTGTGATAATCA
>NC_087224.1:8008661-8198661 GCF_015104395.2 Macrobrachium nipponense
TGATTATCACAAATATTATAACAGTATACAAGACAATATCTTGACACTATCGATGTTTCATTTCTTATCTCTATAAAAATATTTAAAATATGAATTTTATGTAAACAACACAATGTTGTTATTCTCGACCTAGCTGGTCAACAGTCTCTCTCATCTCTCTCTCTCTCTCGTCTCTCTCTCTCTCTCTCTCTTCTCTCTCTCGCTCTCTGTCTTCTCCCCCCCTTCTCTCCCTCTCCCCCCCCCCTCTCCCCTTCCCCTCTGTCCCCCTCCCCCCCCCCCTCCTTTCTTCTCTCTCTCTATCTCTCTCTCTCTCTCTCTCTCTCTCTCTCCTCTCTCTCTCCTGTATCATAAACGTACTATTATCATAAACGTTAATGTACAAAGTAAAAAATAATAATTCCATTAATAAATTAATTTCTTTTGGAAAACGAATTGTCCAAAATATTTCTTTCGGTAATAAACGCCTATCAGCTGATTCTCAACATACAAATAGATATAAGTACCTTTGGTTTTGTGCAGCAGCCAAATCATGAAAATGAAGAGGAATTGTTAGCTAATATACTTTTGTTTACAGATCTGATGAACGGGAAATTGAGGATAGGAAAGAATTTATAAAAGAATTTATGACATTATAGACAAAACTTACACATACACAAACAAAGGAGGCATACAATAAGCAAGGGAGCCATTTCAAGGACAATTCCTTTATATTACTACTAATAGGAGCAGCCACTGATTGCTTTAAACTTAAGTTGCAGTAAGTACATGTGTATCTTCGAGCTACACAGGATAGTACCCATATCATAGTTTAAGGTATATTAGGTGTTTATATTAGTATTAAAATAGGCAGTTAGCCTATAAGAGTTTTTATAGGTAGGACATCTTTGGTGTTTTAACTATTGAAGCAAGCAGTTGGGGTGGGTGTAGCCTAGGGTATTTTGAGGGTTGTGATAATGCGGATATTTGCTTATCGGGGGTGGTTGTGGCTCCCAAACCCCCGCGATTATCGAGGCCCCACTGTACTTTCAATTGAGTACAAACTTTTAAAACATAAAAGACTTTTCCATTCTTAACCTAAATACAATTATAGTAAATATATACCGTATATTTCCATGTATAAGACGAGGCCAAAAATCGTGGCAAATTTTCAAGAATTTATCTCATATCTGTTGCATAGGACCACTTCTTAATAAAAAATCAAAATGCTTTTTGGAGATAAGTGATTATTTGCAAAAATTAAACAGTACAACTATATTTATAATAATGATAACTTAAATAAAGGTTGTTTTGCTTATTGTATCCAATAACAGTATTACTATTATCATATCGTTACTATATTACAGCATACATCATTTGCATTTAATATTGTTTACATTCTTAAAGTCTCAGCTGATTTGAGTATTATCGATATCTTCATTGCCATTATTTGTTAGGAGAGATATAATTCGGAGATACCTTTTATCATCAATTAACGAAGTTTGGTTGAAAACGTGCACATATTACTTTACTTCATTGTATAAGCATCGAGTAGATGTGATTCCCATTCCGAACATCACTGCCGCCTGGCCATTATTTGTTTTACTCACCCTCGGCTATATAACCTGCAGCTTTAATTTACTAGTATTCTTTCTTGAGATCTCCACGGCATGAGAAATGAACAAAAATGTATTTCATTTTTACTTATGGAAGTCACCATTGAGAATCGGGAGGGTTTAACAATTTTAACGGAGCTCTTAATAAACGCTCGATAGTTACGGTAAATGACGTCAGCAATCAGCTGTTTTTCAATTTGGTTGTTTATGCCAATACAGGCAGTCCCCAAGTTACAACGGGGGTTCCGTTCTTGAGACGCGTCGTAAGCCGAAAATCATTATAAGCCAGAACAGTGAAAAATCCTGAGAAAACCTAACTTTTAATGCTTTAGGTGCATTCAAAATTATGCAAGAATTTTTCATCAAAAATACCTTCAAATATGGCAAATTTTTAACCAATTTGTACTTTTCATAACTAACAAACCTGAGGTCTTAACATTAGGATAAATACTTAGCGCCAGCTGGAAACCGGTAGTTTAAAATAATTGCGTACGCAAGGGACTGTTGGCATCTGTGCTTGGTCACGAGACATGTGGAGCCACCCACATACCCCTCTTTAACTCGTGACACCGTTAGTTATTCTTCCAACCCAGGTTAGTTGATAGAGGGGTGGTTAGAGGTGGGCCGTTGTATGTTAAGACCTCAGGTTTGGTAAAAAATTTGTCATTTGTTCATATTCGAAACAAACCTTCGGTCTTAACATTAGGATAGACTTACTTTGGGTGGGAGGTAAGTACTATTAACCAACTGGGAGTTTGCCACCTTTGATCAGTTTTCTAAATACCAGTATTCTATGAAACAACTGACCAGTATTTTAGAATCTAATGTATATACATATGAATATCATAGAGTCAGACTTCTGGGTTTCTACACAATGTCATGGTTCATTGCGTCTGAGGAAGATAAGAACATCTGTTCTTCTAACAAACCAATTCATCCACTTATGTCGGTTTGTTATCATTCCTCTCCCCCTTGCTAAAGAGAGGAATGTCTTGCTACTGATAGGTATCTTACACTGATAATAACCCTAACAGTATGGCTACTTCACTCGCCTGTATTTTGTCCGTTCCATTTCACATTCATACCATCATCTTAGACAAGATACCAACTGACCCGCCAGGGGTGCTGGATGAGTTACACAATTTGTTGAGCAGCCACCAAAGGACCTAAGGAAATTGTGTCCAAGGACCTCTATGCAACCTCCTTTATATACAGGAAATTGAAAGTGGTTTGTCATAACAATGAACTAACTCTCGAATTTCAATGAACAGACAGACACCTTCTCAACATAGCTCAATTTGAGCTCATCCTTCTAAACGTCATAGGTTCTTGCCTTCCCTCCGACATTAGACTCTTGTTTTTGCTACATAAGGCATTTCTTTTCGGACTCGACCTGTCTTAACGAAAAGTCTTTGTCAAACATCATGTCGAAGAAGTACAAGGTCCTAACAGAACCTTTCCATTAAACGTCCAATGAACTGTGGGCAACGTTCTTTATGTAGAACCTGAAAAAATGGTTCGATACAGTCACAAACCAACCGTCATGATCATTTTAACAGATATGTTCTTAACTGCCAGAAAGGCACGTATTCCTCTGATGACCTTCTCTTCTGTATGACCAAATTGATAACAAGGAGTAGGCTTGACCAATCGCCACCTTCACTTAACACATCCATGATCAGCACAAACAAAAATTGGTTTAATGCAGACTCAAAAAACAGAAATACATGGAAATTTCTAACCACTTTTCCTCTGTTTGGGTTGTGCTCCCTTACGTCTACCACATTTATGTTCTAGGTGACGTAGTTCTTTCGATAACCACAGAGTACTTTGACAAGTCAAAGCCGGCCCTCCTGAAGATCACTTATGCAAACTCACGCCGTACTGAGCATGACTAAAAAACATATCTGTCATCATGACCTGTGCTGCACTGACTCATTATCCCGGATTCTGGGGCAAATTGGAAACTGTTGTTCCCAACTACTTTTGAATCTATGTCAAAAACCTGGCTACTGAGTACTCCCACTCTACCAAGGTCAGAGGAAGACAAAAATCCATGGTCAGTTTCTGGTCAGTTTCCTGTAATGTGACTGATGTATGGGCTCAGTGGTAACCCAGCGAGTCTACTCTAATACAGAGTAAATTTTCACTATCAGATTGGAGTTTCTTCTGTGCACCGGCCAGTTCAATGCTCCTGAGTCATCTGAAGATTACTCAATGTGAAGTGATATTCACATACCCAATCACCAGTCCAATGTGTATCACCATACAGGTAATTACTGAGAGACTTCCCTCTGTTCTGACAACTGCTCCACAAGATCGTCTACTGACAGAATGCCTTTACTGGACAGAAACCTCCTCTATAAAGGTAGTCACGGCCAAAGGGTCATTCTGTACATGTGAGCCGAAGAACTTTGGAGTCGTGTTACATCCGAGCTGATGCTCAACACCCGAAATCTCAAAACTGTGTTTGAAAAGGGATACTGGGCAAACTCCAGACCTGAGATATTAATTCTACCTATCGGTGGTGCCTCTTCCCCACACGAACCTGGTAGAGAAGATTGTTCTAAGGTAAAGTTTATCAGTCACTCATCTTGGGTACTCCTCAATTACTGGAACCCCTTCTTCCATTCAGGACCAGGTGGAACAGGTAGAACAGTTTGCGTAACTTCCAGGTTGTTCCTAGTATCCCAAATGGAATCCTCAGACTGCTCGAAGGGTGAGATCCCTGAGACAGGTCTTGCGTAGTTCTTCAATTATACGAGTTCCTCACTGGACGAGTGGTTTTCGCGCTCAGCTGCCAATCCGGTGGTCCGAGGTTTGATTTCTGTCTCGGCCAACGCGGAATCAGAGGAATTTATTTCTAGTGATAGAAATTCATTTCTCAATATAGTGCGGTTTGGATCCGCCAATAAGCTGAAGGTCCCGTTGCTACGTGACCAATTGGTTCCTAGCCACGTAAAAATGACAATTTGTCGAAAATTGCATTTTTCCTAACTATACAAACCTGAGGTCCTTTAACAATAGGAAGGTAACTAGCGGCAGCTGGGACGGTCGTAAGCTTCGAACAAGGGGAGAACGGTAGTTAACTGCTTGTCCGATCGTGCGCGCGCCCGCGCGCCCGAGAGGTGAAGAATCACTTTTGCTTTAGGCCCATGCAAAAAGTTGCAGAGTGAGGGGTGGCATGAAGTGGGACTATATGTAAAGGACCATCAGGTTTTGTATAGTTAGGAAAAATGCAATTTTCGACAAATTGTCATTTGTTCCGATACGTAATACAAAACCCTCGGTCCTTTAACAATAGGAAGACTCACTTCTTGGTGGGAGGAATCTGAGTCTTTTTGGTGAACAGACTGGTGTTCGTCCAACCCTGGAGTGCCTCCCTGGTCGTAAGAGCAAGGGAGGGATCCAAACCTCTGTCCGATTGATCGGGGTGTGCACCGCAGGATCAATGGTCAGACCTCTGGGCCAAGTACTAAGAGAGAGGCAAGCGTATCTCTTCGTACCAGCAAGCAAGAACTTGTTCCTGTTTGCAAGAGACAATCATAAAATGATGGGTTGTCTCAAGTTGGCATCCACTTCCTCCCCCTTGTTGGAGGAAGTGGTGGATATTTACTCCTATCCCTACTGAAAGGGATAGGATGGTGCTCTATTGAGTAGCTCACCTGCATCTCGTCCTTACCCAGCAGGGTGACGACCGTGTGTCTACCCAGAGGTAGAGGGAAGAAAAAGATGGGACGAGGAGCCAGTCACACTCTCATTCCTCATCCATTCTTACGGTCACACCAGGACTCGATGCTGTTCAGCCTGCGAGGGTCTGGGTTAACTACACAACGTGTTGAGCAACCACCACGGTTCCCAAGGAAAAAGATCCAAGGAACTGTGGGCAATATCCTGAAGGTAGAAGGAGTGCATGCGGTCCGGTTGGACCAGGCGCCTGCCTTCATTACCTGCGCCACGGAGAAGTTCTTGCGGAACGCGAGAGAATGATGAAGAGGCGTCCACACTCATCCTGGTGTCGAGTTTCTTCAGACAGCTCCGTCGCGCCTTCACAGGACAAAGCAGCATAGCCTTCGTATCGGAGGCGGTGAAGTCCATTAGGGAGGGTATTGTGAAGGACTCGAACCAATCGTCAGTTACCGAAGGGTTCTGAGTCTTCGCTACGAAGATCGGTACGAAATCGAGCGTCACAAATCCCCATCCCTTTGTGCTTGACTTCTCAAGAGAAGTCATGCAGTTACCTAAGACGAAAAGAAGGGAATAGTCGTATGACCTATCCCTCTTCTCGACTTTGGTTATGTACAGTACTCATACTGACAAGCTATTAAGACGAAGAGTAATGATTGCTCTGGAACAACCGAACTAAGTCCACAGCATAGTTCGTAACTGACTCGGGAGCTCTGACAGCTGCCGACTGACTGGTTCGGAATCAGTAGAGGCAAGTTGTCCAAGGCATCCGGGTAAGTCACGTGACCTTCGCCCTTTAAAGAGTTATGCTGAGAGACCAAACAAATAAAATATTTGTTAGTCACCGATGCCGGACGGCGCGGCGATGATTCTCTTAATGCATAAGCTCAAAAGGCGAAAGTCAATTGCCTTCAAAAGACCGAGGTCCCTGATGGCAAGAAAATCTCATAGACGTTGAATCTCAGCTTAAGGAGAAACAACACTATGTGACGTTGAAGACGAAGGTAGGCAATGAATGCAACCTACGTCTTCCAGCTGAATCGAGAGAAGGAATCTCAAGATTCTAAACCTGTGCTTACAAATGACTGAAAACGCTAACCGCCATTTCATTGCTGTCCGTTGTGCAATGAAATCGGGGCGTTCTTCAGTAATGAAACACAGGGGAGAGCCGCTTGAAGAACTGCTTCTCATGGGCTGAACGTTTGGAAGTAGAGCTGGCAGGTGTGGGAGTAGGCGATGTCTTTCAATACATCTGCTAATCCGGGGTGAACAATGAACAATTGCACACCTCCGAATACAAGATATTTTGAGGACAAACTCAGATTCCGCAAAAATCATTTGCATTATCGAGATACGATGCAGCAAGAGACTATTACAAAATTCTGTTACCGTGCGGTAAACAGAAAGATGAGAGTCGAATAGATATCTCTGTTTAAAATTCTCGCAATACCGAAGACGATGAATACTAGCGTCACGGCAGTAGATGGTCATTCATGTATGCGAGAATCCCCGTTAATCAGAGACTTAAGTCCGTGATTGTTGGGCAGAGATACGGTTGGTATTCAATCAAAGCAGGTGAGAAAGACATGACCAACCGTCCATCTCAAAGCGGCAGCTGGTACTGAAATGCCTCGGGCAATTCAATACGCAGTAGCTGTCGCCGACAAGTCGTCAATCCTGAGTTGCCAAGTAATCCTTTTCCTTTCCACGAAGGAAATGCGTTCGGCTAGAACCACCGAGCATAAAAGATATGCTCGAGCAATTATATTTTATGCGAAACGAATTTCGGTAAATATAAAAGCTTAAATGGTGTTGTTGTAACAACACCATAAGTATATAAAATTGAAACTGGAAACTCCTGGGAGGTTGCAGGCAACCCCGAGTTGCAGTTCAATTAGAATACTTTTCGTCTAAGTCGCAATCCGTAGAATAACCAGGATATGCGCCTACCCCTCGGACCATTCAACTGCTTAGCAGAAACATGTCGCGAGGTTAATATACGTAGTATATTTGTAGGATTCTGAACAACGATCTCCATCCTAAATTCTTTCCTTCAAGAAAACAAAATAAGGATTGGAGATCGACCACCTTCGGTCTCTATCAAAGAGAGTGAAGAAGTCTTCCTCGAAGGAAAGCTTCAATGGTGAATAGAATACTAAGACGATAGTTCAAGCCACAAAAAACTGGATATTCCCGTCCGTTCTTCTCTATTCCAGGTTGGTCGCCTATTGTGAGATAGTCTTCTTTCAGCAGCAGTCTTCTTCCTAATGCTAGAAATTCCAGGAATTTCGAGCATAGGCGAGGTTCCCGATTATCGTGTAACATATCGGGGATTCTCGTCTCGCTCACTTGGACTGTGGTCTCGCCTAAGTGTTTGGAGATCGTAAGAAACTCTAACACTCTGAATGCGCTAGAAATTCCGTAGAAATCTAAGCAGTCTGCGAAACCCCCACCGAATTCGTCAAACGATATCGGCTGGTGGTTCCTCTCGATTCCCGTAGAAATCGAGAATGGGGCAGGATCCCTCCTCAACGACCGGGGCTTACGTCAGGTAGGACCCGAAGGTCCCCCCGGTAGCGCAGTCCCCAGCGTGGAATCCTACAGAGAAATCTCTGTAGGATCCCTCCCCTTTCCCTCGTAGCCGAAGGAGAGAGGGAATGGGGGAGGAATTGGATACTCGCTCGCCTTCCCAGTGGAACTAGCAGTTGGAGAAGAGTAGGAGCAGCCATCGCCTTGCGGCGATGGCCTCTCAGTCTGGGAAAACGTATCGTCAGGAGAAAACGGTTTCCCGAGGAGGGTTACGAAACTCCTCAACTGGTAGGTTAATGGTCTGCCGCCACTGTGAACGTCGTCTGGGTGGGGCTGATCGACACCTGACAGGAGAGAGCCGATACCGTCCTCCGACTCATTCCAGTCCTGCGTCGAGGTCGAAACCTCTCAGGAGGACCGAAGGAGTATTTAAATACGGTGTCCGAAGACGTGTAGGAAACGCCGCTGTCGCAGTAGAGGAGGTGGAAGTAGCTTGAATCGACCGGCCAGAAAACTGAGAGAGCCTTCTTGTCCGGAGACGAGAGACTCTGGTTCAAGACAGAATCGACAAGCTCCAATCGCGGCAAACCCACCGTCGGTTTGGGTTCCCTCTCGGGCCCCAAAACGACTCGAGCAGAGACATGGGCTCTGCTGGTGGGAGCGGCGATCCTTCCCCCAGGTCGTTGTGCTGACGAATCAGTGCAATAACCTGGGCAAAGTTACTCTGAATCTCGGAAGTTACAGCGTCTTGAGGAGTAGGACCATACAGTCCCTCCAACAAGAGCAGCTCCCAAGACCCTCCTCCTTCAGAAGAAGGACCAGCAACAGATCCCTGACGGTTGCCTCCAATCACTTGCGCGTACGTCCTGGCTGGTCCTAAGACCATACCTGGCACGTGCGGCGTCGTGACGGGATCGTGAGCGGCGCATCTCTCACGATCACTCCTATATACCTCGCTCTTCCTGGCGTATGCCGAGGAAGTTGAAGGTATCGGAGAGACAGAACTGACGCTACCCCCTCCCCCCCCCCTGACGGTCGCCTCCAATCACGTTTGCGCGTACGTTCCTTGGTTATGGTCCTAAGACCATACGTGGCACGTGCGGCGTCGTGACGGGATCGTGAGCGGCGCACCTCTCACGATCATCTCCTAGCTACCTCGCTCTTCCCGGTGTAGCCCGAGGAAGTTGAAGGTAGTGGAGAGACAGACCTGACGCTCCCCCCCCCCCCCCCGCTCGCTGGCAGGACCAGCGTACGTGGGGGGGCTGCAGCCGATCACCAACCCGCGGTGGGGATCGATCTGCAGGCCTGGCCGTGCCGCTCACCTGTGGCGAGCGGCTCGACTGAGCACGTCGACCCCAGGCCCCGGTCCCGTTGCGTCAGACGAGCTGCTGCTGGTCATCGTATCCGCCCGGTCCCTGTGGGAGCGGCGGTCAGGTGACCTGCAGAGCTTACTTTCGCGGTGAGACCGGTGAGCGTCCTCAACGGCAACGTCAAACCGCTGGTACCAGCCGAGGCTGGTACCGTCGGTCGAGGGGACCTGGGGGACCTCTTCCCAGCCTCAACCCGTGGCCGGTCAGAGACCGTCACGTCCACCTGAGGTACCGGCTGGTCGCTGCGAGAGCGGCCGCTGGCCTGGCGAGAGTCACCTGAGCGGCTCTCGACAGTCTTCTGCTCCGTGCCTCGGTCATGACGCTGAGCGAACTCAGGTGTCTTAACTTTGGCTGCACGGTCACCCGAAGGAGACCGTACACTCGGAACTTCTCGCGGACGAGAAACCGAGCCGGTACTGGCCTTAGCAGCAGAGCAGAGCTGCCAAGACCAGGCCGAGGGTGTACCAGCGGTAGCCAGCACACCCTGGTCCCCGTCTTCTTCTTCTTCTCAGAAGGGGAGACGGGGCCCCGTTCCCGAAAGGAACAGGAGGACCAGCAGAAGAACCCCCCGTCACACCGGAGTGTGACGAGCCCTTCGAAGTTCCCGAAGGAGTCTTCTTAGGGGGAAAACCCCGGTTACCAGCTGGTCGCTGCGAGAGCGGCCGCTGGCCTGGCGAGAGTCACCTGAGCGGTTCTCGCCAGCCTTCTGCTCCGTGCCGTGGTCTTGGCGCCGAGCGAACTCTGGCGCCGAAACTTGGCTGCACGGTCTCCCGAGGGAGAGCGTACACTCGGGATCTCCCGCGAACGAGAGGACCGAGGAGGCCGGAACCGTGGCGTAGCGGCATCGCTGCTAGCACCAGGCGAGGAAGTACCAGAGCTAACCGATACTCCTCTGGTCCCCGTCTATCTCTTCCTTACGGAAGGGAAGACGGGCCCCGCTCCCGAAGGAGCAGGAGGACCAGCAGAAGGACCCCCCGTCCCACCGAGGTGGGACGGGCCCTTAGAAGTTCCCGAAGGAGACTTCTTAGGGGGGAGAGGCAGCCTTCTTCTTCTTCGGCTTATGGGCCTTAGAAGTCGAAGGGGTGGGAAGAGGCAGCAGCAGACGAAGACGAAGATGACACCTTCCTCTTCTTCGTCAGCTCACGCAGGACAGTCGTCAGGTCCTCCATCCAGGCCGGAGTCGGGCCTATTGCCGAAGCAACATGGCCCGACTGCACCTGTCCGGAAGGACCTGGGACTGGGGAAGACATGCCATGGGCAGGACGAGCATGGACAGGCGCAGGAACCAGGAGCGACAGGAACAGCAACCAGCTCAGGAGCGGCAGGAACAGCGGCAGCGGTAAACACAGAAGGGACAGCCAAGCCAGTAGCGGGAACCACATCAGCGACAGGTACGGCAGGCCCAGCCATCGCCTCGTAGAATCATCGGCAGCCAGCGGGAACCTGGTACTGGCGGCCGGTCTAGGGGCGAGCTGCTGGAAAGCGGAAGTCTGGGGCAGGCAACACGAAGAAAACACAGGCGGCGGCGGCATACCCCTCCTCGGTACGGCGGCGACCGGCCCTAGAAGCGGCAGACGGCGTCACCGACACAGCCTGGGGAGTGTAGACCAGCGGGGGGAAGCAGCATAAGCGCCCGTGAAGGTTGTAGTGGAGACCACTCCAAGGTCACCGCCCCAGACCTCGCTAGACGCTGCAGCAGATCGTGGATGCTAGGCACGCCCTGCAGCCGCAGTGGCCCATACCTGTCCAAGGTCGTCTCCCACGGATGTAGCACCTGCGGTAGCACAGACAGATTAGTAAGAGGGGTTCCCTCACGCACGGGGGGGGGGGAGACATGCCCCACCCCCGAACGCAAGGAAGACCCCAAATACAAAACAATACAACGAAGAAGCTGAGCGGGGGGCAGGAAGGAAGACGAAGAATCGGATACCAAGGGAGTCGCGGGAGAGCTTTCCGACGACTTCCTGGCAGACCTTCGCTTCCCCTACCCCGCACAGCAATGAAAAGTAATATGAAAATGAAACAGAATACTGCCCTTGCAATTCACTTCATAGAACTTAAAGGGGAAAAGATCAATTCCCGGGTAAGAACGGAAACTTGATC
This sequence comes from Macrobrachium nipponense, assembly GCF_015104395.2. NCBI lineage: Eukaryota > Metazoa > Arthropoda > Malacostraca > Decapoda > Palaemonidae > Macrobrachium > Macrobrachium nipponense. The sequence goes on from NC_087224.1 coordinate 8,019,943, forward strand.
CAAATAATATGATGCTATCATAAAATATATATGAAAATGAAACAGAATACTGCACTTGCGATTTCACTTTCACAGAAAATAATCGTAAGGATCAATTCCCGGGTAAGAGCGAAATTGATCCAAATTACATTATGCAAATAAATAAATGAAAATGAAAAGAATACTGCATTGCGAATCCACTTTCATTGCATTTTATCATACAAAATTAAAAGGCTCGTGCCGAGCGCAATCACGCTCTCGGTAACGAACGCACAGGGCAAAAATATAATGAAAAAAGTACTTACATTTTTCAATTACACACTTCGCCCAAATACATGACTCGGCGCGAGCGTCGGCACCGAGACATAATTCAAGGGTTCAATTCATGAAAAGAGAGGAAATCGCCGCATCTACGGCGATAGCTCCATGTTGGTTCATAATTAAGTAATGAAAATGAAAACAGTGTACTTACAGTTTCATTTTCAAGTCAAACAAACCATTAGTAGAAAACACAATATAAACAAAGCATACGACGATGAAGCGGGCAGAGAGTGATGACGAACACGTCCTTCACACCCGCGGCCGAAAGCAAAAGTGATTCTTCACCTCTCGGGCGCGCGCACGATCGGACAAGCAGTTAACTACCGTTCTCCCCTTGTTCGAAGCTTACGACCGTCCCAGCTGCCGCTAGTTACCTTCCTATTGTTAAAGGACCGAGGGTTTATATTACGTATCGGAACAAATATCTTATCCATCGAGCCAGCCCTAGGAGAGCTGTTAATCAGGTCAGTGGTCTGGGAAAACTAAGATATACTTAACTTTTTCAATTATACGGACGATATCTTAGGAACACCCAAGGGAATGTCCAATGATAATATATTCTACTCAACAACCACTTGGACTAGGCTAAGTAGGTATAGTCAATTAAGAACTGATTAACCTATTTTAAGTTGGCAAGACCAGGTTCACACTAGCTTGGTTAGGTTAGGCTAGGTTAACTCTTCCACCAATTAGCCTACACTAACTCCTCTGTCACTTAGGCTAAGCTAAGTCCATCAGAGAAGTATGCTAACTATACTCTGTTTTTTTTCATCTGTCCATCCGCCTGTGGTGTTTTTGTATGGTAACACTGCGTCCCGGGCTTTAGACAGTTACATTCAGCTTACATTCAACGACTATAATAATATCCTATTCGAATATTAACGGTGTAATTCGCATACAGTAAATTATTAAAACACTTTTCAGTTGCAAATGTACACCCAGATATCCTTTTATTTACCTAAAACTTACACATAGCATAACTATCTAAAGCCTGGGACGCAGTGTTACCATACAAAAACACCACAGGCGGATGGACAGATGAAAAAAAACAGAGTATTGTCTAGGCTAGTATAGACTAACTTAATCTAGAAACTCAATGACTTAGGTTAGGGTAAAGCTGTCCAAGAAAGTTCGGACTATACATGCTAGGCTACAACCACAACCTGCTAGGCTGAGGTGGTAAAAGTGTTCCAAATGGGTAGCCTAGGCACTAGTCTATGCTCAGCTATGCTTAGAACCTTACTACTCAGACCAAGCGAAGATAGTAAAGGTATGTTCAAGTAGCAAGGACATACTAAGTCATCAACACATTGTTAGGCTAAGTTGACATGTAAGACGTGTATGCCAGAACCATCTAACCCATGAGTTAGGCTAAGCTAACTAAGAACTGTACCACTCAGACTAAGCTAAGATAGTAAATGCAGGTTCGAAAGCCAAGACTGCAACCATAATCTAGGCTAAGCTGGCACATGTATGCCCAAACCAGTTAGTTCAGACAGTCTAAGCTAAGAACTACTACTCAGAATAACTAAGATAGTGGCAGTAGATTCAAACTAGCTGGGATAGGCTACGAATTTAAGCACTCCTTAGGCTATAAGGTATGACTCAATTAGCTGGGCTATAGCATCTTAGGTTACAAGTGCACTACTTAGGCTTGTCTACCTAAAATGGTGAAAGAATGAAGTCCCACCTCCTCCTTTCGACTTGGAGTATTCTTCCAGGATTGGCAGGAGAATGCACTGGCGTTAAAGTCACCTAAGCTTGTTTATGCCTAAGCGGAAGGAGACAAGAGGAAAGACTTGCGTCTTTTCCACTGTCCGTTATATCTCCTAACACTTGCAATTTCTCTCAAAAACAATGTGCGTTCAAAAATCGCCAAAGTACTCTTGTACCTTGAAGAAGCAAAAATGGAAGCATGTCTTCGTGTAGGCCGCAGCTGTGAAGTGACGTCAGGGTAGGTGCCATGTTTATGATGTCACTGAGCATCTTGAATGCGAAGCCAGCACTCGACAAGAAGTGCAAAGCTGTTGTTATTCTTGTAGGCATAGGAACCTGACTCAAAAGGCTGCGGTGTTGCACTATCTGCTTCTCTACAGATGTTTACACATTCGACCGCCATTCAGTGCACATTCAGGATAAAAGGGACATCCATCGCTTGGGACCCTGGATGGCAGCGCAACGTCATAAAGCAAACCAACTGTCCTTCTTGGGTTGGTACTCTGATAGGCCTAACGACATTTGTACACACCTCTGCCCATGTATCTGGAACGAAAACAAGATGGCAATGCACATCTCTCCCGGCAGGGAAAGGAGCACAATTAGTCATAATTACTTCCTAAAGCACATCCTGATACATCCAAATTTTGGATTCACAGGCAAGCCATATATGTGAAAATCCAAAGTACAGGCAACGAAGTAACTGTACCTAAACAGTTTCTGCACCTACGACTTACTACACGATGAGTACCCCGACGTCAAAGGCGTCAAAGAAAATATCCGGGAATAGGAAGTCTCGAAGCATGAGAAGGCTTTATGTTCACAATAGTGACAGAGAATTCCAAACAACAAATTCCAAACAACAGGGGGAAAACTAAACCAGCTTTAAAAGGACGGAAGCGAAGCACGTCCTCTCTTAAAGGTGCTAAGAAAATAACACGGGGCCACGTGTTAAAGGGGGGTTATGTGGGTGGCTCCACATGTCTCGTGACGAAGCACAGATGCCAATAGCCCCTTGTGTACACAATTATTTTAAACTTAACCAGTTTCCAGCTGGGGCTAAGTATTTATCCTAATGTTAAGACCGAAGGTTTGTTTCATATATATATATGAATAAATTGATTATTTTGCATTTTTGGTTGTCATATTTCATCTGCCAGATCAGTGTTGTAGGCACCGTAACCCTGGAAATAATTTCTGATGAATATAATTAAAAAGCGCCTTAACCTCGGAATGTAGTAAGCCGAACCCGTTGTAACCTGGGGACTCCCTTACATGTTTACAAGAATCGCTTCATGCACAATTCTAAAAACAGGAATTTTGTAATGAAGGATGGAGGAGTATCATTAGTATTATAACTGATATGAGAGAGAGAGAGAGAGAGAGAGAGAGAGAGAGAGAGAGAGAGAGAGAGAGAGAGAGAGAGAGAGAGAGAGAGAGAGAGAGAGAGAGAGAGAAATTGCCTCGGTCAGGTTGTTACACCGATAAATATCCTCTTGTTAAAGTCGAATAATAGTTTTATTGAGAATAATGATGATTTAAACAAAACATGTTTTACTGTAATCATATTACATGTATTATTGTACTAAGAACAAAATGATGATGCGCTCATTTGCATTCTAGTTTTGTTTAGTCTCAGCTGATCACGTTTTACCGATATCATAACTGTCTTTGGTTGCTGAATCGAACTTAATTCAGATACTACATACATTCATTTCGTAAATTATCAAAGTTGGTTTAACAAAGAAGAGTCTACAGGGGGTCATCGAGTTACGACATTGATCCGTTCTTAAGACGCATCGTAACACGATTTTCAGTGTAAGTGGGAACATAAAAAAATACCACATGATTTAATGTAAATATCAATAACAAAACACCAATAACCTTTCCATTTCAATGATTAGACCACTACGCTGCTTGGTTATCACTGTCGCTTTCATAGGAGCAGATCCTTTCACATGTTCAACGATGCGCTCTTTATCTTTGATAATGGTAGCAACAGTCGAACGACTAAGGCCAAGCGACCGGCCAATGTTTGTTGGCGTTTCTCCCTTCTCAGATTGCTTTATAATGATGTCCACTTTAACTTCCATGGTGATGGCCTTTCTTTTCCTCGATGCACTACCATCAGAAGAGTCTGCCTTGAACTTGGGAGCCATAACCAAGGGCAAAAAGCTACAGAAACGATACAACATGAGAGAGAGAGAGAGGCAGCGTAAAAAACCAAAATGGCGTATGGGTGAGGACTGAGTGTAGGGAAGCGACGCCGCCTTCTCCCCCTCAGAGCGTATTCTTCCGCCGTGCGCCCGAAACTAGTTCGCGTTTGTTTACATCGCTTATGACACTAAACCGCGTAAGATGGAACGACGCATAATGTTATTTTTTATATTTCTATGGGGGCGTGTTCGTAACCACGAAACAGCGTAGGTCGAAACAGCGTAGGTCGAAACCGCGTAACCCGAGGACTCACTGTATATATGTTTTTCATACAGAAGGTGGCGGTAAAGGGAAACCACTGTTTTGATTACATTTTGTCGCCATTCTCAAACAACCGCTAATAATACTACAATAATGAATGACAATTATTGTACACAATCATCGTTCATATGCCCGAATTGTTCAAAACAGCTACAATTTTAAATTACAAACAGCTTGCGTGCTGCCTCACTGATATTCGCTGCATATATCATAAAAGCACGGGGGGGAACGTGAAAATATAGTGTCATAAAATAATTTTAAAAATGCCATGAACAGTACCGAAGATGATCTGTATCGACAATGAAGTCGAAGTCGACTCGCCAGAACCAGACTGTAATCCCTAAGATGGTGGTACATGTGATCAATCCTATGATATGTATGAGAACCCTTTAATGAAAAATTAATGTTATCATAAATGTTATTACTACTGTAATTACACTACCACTGAAATTTCTTAAAGGTTACCGAAAGATACAGGTTGCTGTCAGTGCAACAGCAACTCTCTGTTTAGATTTTCTCAACTGGGATCGCATAGATAAAAGTTTCTTTCTTTGATTTCAAATTATTCCTCAAATAAGCTATTTGTTAAGAAGATATGCCAATAATATATATGGTAAAATGCTTTTATTTCCTTTATTATCATTTTATTTCATAAAGTGAATCTTTATGTATGTTGGTGGTTAAGTTATAGCACCAAGGCCGAGGCTAGCCTACAGATACGCATCTTAGAATTCAAGGTTTGATCTTTAGTATTGCAGTATAAGACGACCCCCAATTTTTAGGGGGGAATTTTTGGATTTAAAGGTCGTCTTATATGCGGAAATATACGGTACATCATATACAAAATGTGTACCAGCACCCAGTAATGGTACAATGATCATACAGTTTTGAATTAGCATTTACGATCTGTCTTTCCTCAAGTTTAAAATAGTTGTGTATAAACTGGAGAAAGAAAATCATGAAGTAAGAAAGAAAGGCATCATATAAAAAAAGCAGCCTACACTTCGACAACAGTATTAAAAACCTTGGTATTGAATAAAACAAATTGTCCAAAACTCACTCATTAAAGGGGAATAAATTATGGTTCTGATTGTGAGTTACTTCCATGGGAAGACCAAGCCATATTTCTAATTGCAGAACTTGTCATACTCTTTATTATCAAACAAGGGGCAAAGCTGGAGGACAAGGACATTTCAGTAGGAACAGATTAAAAGTAAATGGTTGGGAAAAAAAAAAAAAAAGCACTACAGTATCGCCCTCAACATACTAGATAAACCAAGGGTCTCACCTCAAGAGTACCAAGGCCCTTATAGCATAACTAACAAAATGATATTGTTAAACTACAATAAAGTTTTGTACATACTTACCTGGCAGATATATACTTAGCTATAGTCTCCGACGTTCCCGACAGAATTTCAAATCTCGCGGCACACGCGACAGGTAGGTCAGGTGGTCTACCTTACCCGCCGCTGGGTGGCGGATGTACGAACCACTCCCGTAAGCTTGTCAGATTTTTCTCTTCCACCTGTCTCCTGAGGGGAGGCTGGGTGGGCCATTAATCGTATATATCTGCCAGGTAAGTATGTACAAAACTTTATTGTAGTTTAACAATATCATTTTTGTACATGAACTTCCCTGACAGATATATACTTAGCTGATTGGCACCCTTGGTGGAGGGTAAGAGACAGCTCAATAATACAGGTAAGACGGGAAACAACTAATGTTGTAGGATATAAAAACCTTGGTTCTCACCTTTTCAGGATGAAGACTTCATAGATACTATCTCTGAGTCTGCATTGCCTGGAGAGCTACAGCTAGGACGTGACCCTGATGCTGAAAGACTCTCGGATCTACCACTGGGATATGTGATCCCCTATTGTAGTAGAATCAAGTCGGATGCTGTTAGAGGGACCTTGTCCGCTTACCTAACAGATCCTTACCACTACCTCTGCAAGGAGCCAAAACCCACCAGACCACCTAACCAAAATACAAAGGGTTAATATTACGACAAAAAGAGGTGCCTCCTGCAACCTCTTTCAGACAACCAAAAAACAACAATATAAAATATAGGGTAACATATAAAAAATTTACACAGGATAAGTTTCAGCTCCCTGCCCCAGCACCGAATCCGCCGATACGAAAGGACCCAAGGCGAAGCATTTATCATATGTGATTTTTACATCACGTAGGTAGTGGTTTGCGAAAACCGATTGGCATCTCCAAAAAGTCGCCTCCATCAAGTTCCGCACAGACATATTTTTTCTGAATGCAAGCGAAGTTGCGATGGCTCTCACCTCGTGAGCTTTCACTTTCAGTAGTCTAAAATGTTCTTCCTTACAGGCAAACATGTGCCTCTGTAATAAGGCTTCTCAGAAAAAAGGAAAGAGCATTCTTCGACATGGGCCGAGTGGGGTCCTTTTACGGAGCACCAAAGCACATCTTGATTAGCCTTAAGTTGTTCCTTCCTCTTAAGGAAATACTTCATAATTCTCATAGGGCAAAGAGTTCTTTTCAGGCTCTTCCCCTACTAGAAAAGATAAACTACGAACTTCAAAGCTCCTGGGCCAAGGGCGTGATGGGTTTTCATTCTTTGCAAGGAAACTTGGAAGAAACGAACACACCATAGAATCTTCCTTAAACCCTACATTGCCCTCAATAGCTTGGAGCTCACTCACTCTCTTAGCTGTAGCTAGGGCCAAAAGGAAGATAGCCTTCTTCGTCAGATCCTTGAAAGAGGCTAAGCCAGGAGGTTCGAATCTAGACGATCCAAGGAATTGTAGAAACTACGTCTAGATTCCAGTTCGGTACTATATGAGGACGCTTAATGGTTTCAAATGATCTAATAAGATCATGCAGGTCCTTATCATCGGATATATTTAAGCCTCTATGCCGAAATACCGCCGCCAACATACTGCGGTATCCCTTAATAGTTGACACAACCAGATGACATTCTTCTTTGAGGAAAATAAGGAAATCCGCAATTTGGGTCACAGAGGTACTGGAAGAGGAAATGTTCTTCCTCTTGCACCAACAAGGTGGAAGGTCTCCTCGCTCTTGCGATTGCTTTAGCAGCTGTTGCTGAAAAGCCTTTCGCTCTGACCAAACTTTGGACAGTCTGAAGCCAGTCAGACTGAGAGCGAGGAGATTTTTGTGGTACCTGTCGAAGTGGGGTTGTCTGAGTAGATCGCTCCTTAGCGGGAGCGATCTTGGAAGGTCCACCAACCATTCCAGTACCTCTGTGAACCATTCTTGGGCCGGCCAAAAGGGAGCGATTAAGGTCATTCTCGTTGAATCGGACTCTACGAACTTCTTGATGGTTAGCCCAGGATCTTGAAGGGGGGAAACGCGTAGACGTCGAGTCCGTTCCAGTCTAGAAGAAGAGCATCTATTGCTACTGCCTCTGGATCCGATATCGGAGAGCAGTAAGGATCCAGCCTCTTGTTCTTTGACGTGGCAAAGAGGTCTATGTGTGGCCTGCCCCATAACTTCCACAGGCTCTGGCATACATCCAGATGAAGGGTCCACTCTGCGGGAAGGACCTGATCTTTCCTGCTGAGGAGATCTGCTCTTACATTCCTTTCTCCCTGCACGAACCTGGTGAGAAGCTTGATTCCTCTTTCTTCTGCCCACAGAAGAAGGTCTCTTGCTGTCTCGTACAGGGAGAAGGAATGCGTCCCCCCCTGTTTCCTGATATATGCCAGAGCTGTAGTGTTGTCCGCGTTGACCTGCACTACCGATCTTCTGACTTTGGGCTCGAAAGCCTTCAGAGCCAACCACACAGCCATCAACTCCTTTCTGTTGATGTGCCAGGCTACCTGGTCCCCCACCCAGGTACCTGACACTTCGCTGGTTCCCAGAGTTGCACCCCACCCCATGTCCGACGCGTCGGAGAACAACACCAGGTTGGGGGTCTGTGATTGAAGAGACAGTCCCTTCGCAAAGAGGTTGGATCTGTCCACCATAAGAGATGTTTCTTGATGTCCTGGGATAACGACAGGGAGAACGTCAAATCCTGAGAACGACGACTCCAATTCCGATGAAGAAAGAATTGGAGCGGTCTCAGGTGCAACCTTCCTAGGGAAACAAATTGCTCCAGAGAGGAGAGCGTCCCCAGCAGACTCATCCACTCCCTCACTGTGCATACTTCTTTCCCTAAGAAGGTTGTTACTCTCTCGAATCCTCGGGCTATCCTTTCCTGCGAGGGAAAAGCCCGAAAACTCAGAGAGTTCATCTGTATCCCGAGATACACACACTCTTGCTCGGGAATTAGTGATGACTTCTTGAAATTGACGAGAAGTCCCAAAGCCTTCGTCAATTCTAAAGTTACTTGTAAGTCCTTCCAACAACGATCTTCTGAATTGGCCCTTATTAGCCAATCGTCGAGGTACATGGATATCCTCACCCCTTTCAAATGAAGCCATTGAGCCACATTCCTCAAAATCCCCGTGAACACTTGAGGGGCCGTCGAGAGGCCGAAACACAGAGCCCTGAACTGAAAAACCCTTTTCCCCCCCATCAAGAATCTGAGAAACTTCCTCGAGGAAGGATGGATCGGTACGTGGAAGTAAGCGTCCTGTAAATCCAAGGAAACCATCCAGTCCCCTGGACGAAGTGCTGCCAGCACTGATGAAGGCGTTTCCATCGTGAACTACTTCTTTTTCTACGAAGAAGTTCAGGGCGCTTACATCCAACACCGGTCTCCATCCCCCTGAGGACTTCGGAACTAGGAAAAGGCGGTTGTAGAAGCCCGATGAATGATGGTCTGTCACTAGTTCGATAGCCCCCTTCTCCAGCATCTGATCTACTGCTAGATGGAGAGCTTGATTCATGATGGGGTCTCTGTACCTGGCCGTCAGTTCCCTTGGGATGGTCGTCAAGGGAGGTCTTTCGACGAAAGGGATGAGGTAACCTCTCCTCAAAATAGAAAGGGTCCAAGGATCCGCCCCTTTTTGGGCCCAGACTTCTGCAAACTCTAAGAGTCTGGCGCCCACCGTTGTTTGAAGGACTTGCAAGTTATTTGGGGGTTTGGGGGCTTTAACAGACTTGGCGAAAGTCTTACCCCTTCTTGAAGGTCTACGACTCTAAACGTAGAGGTTCTTGATGAAGATGCCCCTCGAAAGGGTTCTCGAACACTTGCCTTTTCCTTCTTAGCCTTGGTAGGGAAGGAAGGGCGAGGTTTTCTTGCCGACTGTGCCAAAAGGTCCTGGGTGGCTTTGGCCGAAAGTGACCTCGAAATGTCCTGCACTCGATGTTTCGGGAACAACTGAGTAGACAGAGGAGCAAACAGCAAGAAGACCTCTGAGCATGGGAGACCGACTTCGTTAAGAAGGAACAATAAACCGACCTCTTCTTCACGATCCCGGCCCCATAAAGGGAGGCGATTTCACCGCTCCGTCTATTACCGACTTGTCCATACAAGACAAAACACACATAAGATCTTCTGGCGAAATTGACTCTGGCACTTCAATTTTCTTGGCTAGGACTCCCAACGACCAATCAAGGAAGTTAAATACTTCTAGCACTCTAAACATACCTTTGCAAATGATCCAATTCATTCATTGCCCAAGTCGTCTTAGCAGAGTTTAGGGCAGTTCTCCTTGTCGAATCTACCAGCGCCGAAAAATCCGAATCAGCCGACGACGGTAGACCCAATCCTAAGGGCTCTCCTGTTTCGTACCAGAAACCAGCGCGTCCTGATAACTTCGAAGGAGGAAAAGCGAACATCGTTTTCCCGCTTCTTCTTTGGAAGCCATCCAGGAACCAAAACTCCTCAGTGCCTTCTTCATTGAAAGAGTTGGCTTCATCCTCACACAAGAAGAACTCTTCGCTGTCTCGCCGTTGAAAAAAGTGAGTGAGGAGAAGGAGATCCGTAGGAGTAAGGGAATCCCCAAAAACTTGTAAAAGTAGCTCTGTAAGCTTCTTGTAAGAAGAGACAGCAGCAGAAGTGTTCGGTTCCTCATCCGAACCTTCTAGGACGTCTTGTCGAGGCGAGCGCGGAAGATCCTTAGGTGACGAAGGGATCCTAGCAGGAGTTGAGCGAGAGGTTGGAGAACGCCCTCTCTTAGAAGAGTTCACATCCACTGGAGAACGATGAGAAGATCTGGGATGTCTACGATGAGACTCCCTCTTCGAGGTATCCGGAATCTCAGCCGAAGGAGAGGTAGGGCTCCTACTCCGAGAATCCTCGGAAATATCCACAGGGTGCTTACGAGGAGGCGAGCGCCTACTATACTCTATGCGCCTATCCTGAGGCGAGCGGCTGCCAGGAGAAGAGCGCCTATCGAGAGCAGAGCGCTTGCGCGGCTCTCCATACCTGTCCAGTTGCGTACGATCAACGGAAGTTCGACTAGAAGGCGAAATGCGCCTACTAGGAGAAGGCTGCTTGCGAGACTCTTGACGTCTAACAAGAGGGTAACATTCAGGAGAAGGGCCGCTTCAAAACTAACGAGCGCCTACTTGGAGAAGGGCGCCTCCGGGATTCCTGGTGCCTACCAAGAGACAAACGGTCAGGAGAAGTGCGCCTAGAAGCGGGAGAGCGCCTACATGGAGAAGGGCGCTTGAAAGACTCTTGTTGTCTGCCCCTAGGAGAATAATCAGGAGTATGACGCCTTAAAAGAGACGAGCGCCTACTAGGAGATCTATGTGCAGTAGGCTCTTGGCGCCTACCTTGCGGGGAGCGGCTAACAGTAGGCCGTCTATCATGCACACGACTCCTACCAGACTCTAGATGCCTGTCAGGAGAGAAGTCACGATCCGACACTCGAGGAGAGTGACATCTGGAAGAAGAACGCCTTACTTGTATAAGGGCGCCTTCTAGAATCTTGAGGCTGCTGAGGAGAAGTCTCACGCGAGGGAGTTGAAGAAATCGCGTGATGAGCAGGTGCAGTGCGCTTACCGGAAGCGGGAATCCAATCTGGAGAAAAAACTTCTTTCTCCATAGAGCGTCCTACCGATGTTTGGCGCCTTGAAATCGAAAGAGAGCCAGCGAGCGAGGGCGCTCACGCGAGCCCCCACCTTCATACGAAACCTCCCCATATGAAGGAGAACGATCCTCTGAAGAGCGGCGCCCTAGATCTCTTGATCGGAAGAGAAACGTCCTTCTTCCTACGTGATCTAACTGCTAGAGAGTCTGCTAGCGCCGTGATCTGAGCTTGAAGTCCCGCTAGTACTCTCGTAGGAGAATCTTCTTGTTCTTCCTCGGAAGCAGGCGCCGAGCGCGGAGCGCGAGAAGAAGAAACGATCACAGGATTTCTTGGGTTTCTTCGCCTCCACCGACGATTCTTCCGGGAAAACCTCCGGACTAGAAGCCAAAGGACTGCAGGGAGCCTTCCAAGCCCTCTTCAACGGGCGCGACGCATCCGGGAGTTCCAACCTCTCTTCGAGAGGGAGACGACGAAGAGGAGAAGCATTGGCGTAGGAGCTCCTTCTTGTAGCGATCCGAGGCAGCCTGGGAGCGTACTTCAGGATCTGCCGAGGGGGACGCCTGACCGGTGGGGGCTCTCCCTAGCCCTCCTGGCGGCTTTCGACTTCCTCCTCCACTGGAACTGGGAGTCTGGAAGAGGTCTAGGCCTAGAGGCACTAAGGAGCCGGTCAAAGACCGCAACCCTCCACAACACTGGGGACACATGCACTGATCACTAACACTCTCCTTACCTTCCAACTGACGAATCTTCTGATCCATAGAACGATTCGTGGCTTTCAGAGCTGCCGCCTCCGAAGGCGAATCTTCGGCTTCGGTGCGGGGAGCCGGGCTGCAACTTGGGAAGAAGGTTCTAATTCTACGTTAGTACTATTAGGATCCACATCCAACTCACTCATTCTAGATCTGCTAGAACTTCTAGAGGAAGCCTTACGCACTCTATCACGTTCCAACTTCCTAACATAAGAAGAGAGAGCCTTATATTCTTCTTCATTCAATCCCTTACATTCACTACAAGGGTTAGCAAAAGAACATTCATTCCCCCTGCATTTCATGCAAACCGTGTGGGGGTCTACCGAAGCTTTCGGCAACCTCACCTTACATCCTTCATTCACGCAAACCCTAAACAAAACCAAAGTTTTAACTACCGAATCTAGATCAGACATCGTTAAAGAAAATCAAACTCAAAATCAAACCGGTCCACAATCAGCGTATGCCAAGCCAAACAAAGCGAATACGTCACCAAAAGAAGTCCAAATTAACTCCAGGCAAGCGAGAATCGAAAAACTATCGAGAGGAACCGACAACAGTTGTTATCGTTCCCGCGACAGAGAAAAATCTGACAAGCTTACGGGAGTGGTTCGTACATCCGCCACCCAGCGGCGGGTAAGGTAGACCACCTGACCTACCTGTCACGTGTGCCGCAAGATTTGAAATTCTGTCGGGAACGTCGGAGACTATAGCTAAGTATATATCTGTCAGGGAAGTTCATGTACAAAATTAACATTTTCTAGCCCAAACTGAACTGTTGCTGGAAGTACAGAAGTCTTATATGTATGTAGAAGTGTTACTGTAACGGCAGTTTATATATATATTTACCTTGGTAAGATTTAAATCACGCTGCTGACAGTTCCTCAATTTTTCCATTTCTCTTCTAAATTTGGCTTCTTTTACAGGAAAACCTCCCAATTGGGCAATGATGGAACCAGGCTCAGCTCCAACATCATCAATAAATACTCTTCCAAAAAGCTCCAGAGTTAATCTCCAGCGACCTAACAGCAAGTCCTGTGACACTCCACTTCTCAATAAAGCTGGCCTGTGAAGTGAAATAAAAATATATATTAACGATAATAAAAGATTTTCTGCCAAACCCCTTCAAACACTACTAAGTAAATATACCTAATACAATCAGTCTAACTAAATTTTCTTATAATGATACAAAATATAAATTTCCATAAAATTTATTTGGATACTTACCAACTGTTAAAGTAGCTATATCTCTGCACCGATTAGGCGAGTCAGCATTCAAACAAAAAATCGAATAGCTGCCTGGATGACTGTCTAGTTTACCTGTTCTCCACCAGGTGTGTTTTGAATGTTTTAGCTCTTGTCAGAATTCTCCTTGACAGCCCACTAAGTTGTGGGGAGGCTGGGTGGGTCTACTTTAACAGTAGGTAAGTATCTAAATAATACATTTTATTATGAAAACTCATATCATGTGAGACGAATCTTACCTACTGATAAAGTTAGCTGATTCCCACATTAAGAGGAGGATGGTGGGTAGTACAGCTAGACAAAAATCGGCTCAGCCATTCGAGCAAAAGGTTTCTTACATGAAACCAAAAACATTCTCACCTGATCTGAAATCCTTGGTGGATTTTACTACCACCAGAAGTTGGATTCCATTTAGGGAACAGGGCTCTCATACACATGCAGCAAAGAGCAGCCTTGCGGAGAAAAGTGCTTCGATTCACCCAGAATGAAACACAAGCGGTATGAGGGAACCCCTGTGCCAGGGTCCAAAAGCCCTATAAAATGACAGTCACTTAAAATAAATACCTTTATGATATAAAGGTACGCTCCTATACAAACTTTATACCTTCACGCTCCCCAAAATATTAAAACCCAGGATTAAACAAAATAGCCTGAATTATTGCTCTTTTTTTCGGTTCAGGAAAAGACTACCCACTACTATAGTCGATTCATTTAAGGTAGATTCTTGCGCCTACGAGACGTTTGTTTGGCGGCCTCTGATGGCTGGTTAGCGGGAGGCAGACTGCTCGCTCAGTGGGTCATATTTTCGTTTGTAGCTTAGAAACCTAGCAATATGTTTACATTTCTTCATTTATCTCACGTTTTACAAAAGATAGGAAAGTTTTGGTCATACCTAAGGATTCGGTATTAAATGTACAATTAAATAATCTTTTCCTGAAATCAATAAGTTAAAATACAAAGGAATTACAACGAGTAGAAGTGAAGGGAGAAACATTTCATTCTTTATACCTGTTTTTTATTCATCATCGGATTTTGCATAATTCATGAGATCAAGATAAAATAAAATCTTGTGTTATTAAACAATAAAATCACCCTGAATACGCTGGTGCTTTCAGATTTTAGATGCGTGTAATATGTAAAGAGAAAATGAAGAATATGTCTTATTATGTTGCACTCGTGCTTGACTCGGTTTGAAAATAGTGCCGAGACACATCGTTGGGTCTGGTCCTCTCATGCTAGAAGCCGTTGGGCGTGTTGGCAGGTTGCCAATTGGCGATATGAGAAGTTGCAGTTTCGAGACTGTATTCACCGAATTATTATGTCATTACATTTTCTATAAATATGCATAGAATTCCCATTATGACTTTCGAACATTTTTACTCAAATATCATATATGTCCGTATTCTGGACATATCTGATAAAAAAAGTAAATAATCAGATGGATCATCTGGTATCGTTGGAGGTGTAGGCTGGCCAGCGGGCGGGAAATTCAGTCCAGGAATGAATTTGAAATCTACGGACCTACTTCGCACTCTTCAGCTCATCCTTAGTTTTAATGAGGTTGGTTTCAACATATTGCTTCTAATTTTCTTATATGTTAATATATTTTCAAACGAAAGAGATATCAGAGACTTAATTGAGTGATATGAAATAATAATCTCAGTGGAGCAATAAACAGCAACGAACTAAGCAAGATTTTTTTTTTCTTTTCAAGCAGATGTCTCAAAGATGACAGCATCATTCGTCGCACCGTTTCCAGATTTGCAAGTCAAGCTCGCAACTTATAATGAATGTTCATCGTTACTTCAGTCTCACAGTGGGGAGCAGACTCAAGAAATGAAGTATTTGAAAAGACCCGAGCTAAAGCAGGAGTGCCAACCAACACAGTGGAAAAAATGAAGCGACAGTCGTCTGAGTGTGTAACGTCCCCTTCGCTTCACCTGTATATCCCAAAGGAAAGGAATCCGGAGTGAAGGACAAGGTGGATAGTTTTTTTTCTTGGAAAATGACTATATTCGGAAGGAGATTTTGTCTTTTTACGAGAGAGGAGAGCTCCCAACGTTAGATGCCCTACTGGAAAAAGTGAAGGAAGACCCGGTGAAGTTTAATGGTGGAAGAACACGTTATGGAAAATTGTGAGAGGGCTTGGATTCGTACAAAAAAGTGACGAGTGGAAGAGCAATTTTAATGGAACGTGATGATATAGTGGCAGCGAGAAACTGAATACCTACGGTTAATTGAAAAGAATAGGAATTGTAGTCCACTGAACGTAAACCTGAAGTATTCCTTGATGAAACTTGGATAAACCAAAATGAATGTGTACGTCAGTGTTGGACAACGGGTGAAGGCGAAATAGGACCCAAACTTAAGACTGGAAAGGGGTCAAGATTTATTGTGGTGCACTCGGGGTAGTGAGAAGGGGTTTGTCAACGATGCGCTATTGTTGTTTAGGTCAAAAAATGGTGCCAAAGGGGACTACCATGATTCCATGGACCATGAAAGGTTTTTAAAGTGGTTTAAGGAACAACTATTGCCTAATATAGAAGATAGATCTCTAATCATAATGGACAATGCTCCCTACCATAGCAAAATAGAAAATAAAGTGCCAACAACCAGCAACAGAAAAAGTGAAGTCATAGAGTGGCTTTCTTCTAATAACGTCACCCACGACCCATCAGCAACAAAGCCAAAATTGTTGCAGATTGCCAAGTGTCACAAAGAAAAGAGAGGTATGTGATAGATGAGATAGCCTGTGCAAATGGTCATGATGTGCTCAGACTGCCACCATATTATTGTCAGTTTAACCCCATAGAACTTATATGGGCTCAAATAAAGGGGGATATCAGAAAAAATAACTCTAATGCAAATCAATCTTTGAAAACTGTTGAGCAGCTTACGAGACTGGCGATAGACAAAGTTACAACAGAAGACGAAGAAATGTTTTCACCACGTTAAGAAATTAGAAGATGATTATAGGAGGAAAGATGTTGCTAGAGAGCATATGTTTGAAAGTTTTTTTATTGACATTGGGGATGACGAAACTGACAGTGATTATATTGATATTAGGGAGGATGACACTGACAGTGATGATATATATCAATGATTTTTCCATTATTATTTTTTTTTTTTTAAGTTGAAGACCTAACAGTGTTTCTATAGTTTTCCAATTTTTAGATATGGCAATTTCATAACTACAGTATATCCATATGAGTTTCCTTTTTTTTTTTAATATTTAATGGCATAACAATGTACATATCTGTTTATAAATTCTTTTTTACTTGGTTTTAATAGAAAAGGGGATATCAATGTATCTTTATAATTTCCCATTCTTTTTGTTCCGCCAATAGGTAATGACATGATTATGTATATATGCATGATTTTCCTTTATTTATTTTTTTTAAATAATGATGACGTAAGAAAATTTGTAAAAATTTTAATTTCTTTTTGTTCATATCGATAGCCTAATGACCATACCAATGTAAGCCTACTGTGTAGTTTCTTTTGTGTTTATGAGTTTCTTTTGTGTTTAGACATAATATATCTGCATGAATTTCCATTCTTTTTGTATAAAAAGATGATGATATAACAGTCTTCTGATTAGTCTCATTATCCTACATGTACTATATATATATATACAATTATGCAGGGCTGTGGGAACGGTTACGGGAGCTATTCTAACTCAGGTATGAATTAAGTGATTCAAGAATAATCAACTACCTCAGGAGAAAACTAAGCAAATTTTTTTTTTCCTAAACATGTTGTAGACATGTTTTCAAGTGTAACATGTATATAAAGGAGATAAACATTCTGGCGTAAGAGTAACTCAAGCAATTCTGAAAAAGACAGTATATTATATTCGTTACATCGTCAACAAATTTTTGGTAAGAAATAAACATTTGTACTTTTGTTTATTGAGTGAACATATAAAAACCATAAGCTTTTGATGTTATTGGCCAGAGAAACAAGTTCTGTTATTTTTCAGTGAGCCTCATAAAGCATGTACATTTCTCACTTAGACTAAATTGAAGCCAACAGATGCATCCATCTGATTATTTACTTTTCTGGGCTCAGCTCGTGTCGCTTGCGCGAAATCTCCTTTAAATCTATTATTTCTAGGGTAAATGTACTAACACATACCAGAGAATAAATAAAATAAAGAAAAAAGGTCAGTATAACTGACTCGCTCACCCTCTAGGAGGGTGTCGGTATGAACACTAGGCGAGTGAGACCACTACCACTAGCCAAATGCCAATAGAAATCTCCCACTACAAAACCCTCCAAGAGGGGAGCCGTCCCACAGAGAGAGCAGCTCGTACTACTACTACTCCATCCCATGCTGCCGACTGCTGCGCCTCTGTGGCCATCCTTTTCAGTTAGCTCGCACGAGTCACACGTGTTCTTTTTCTCTCTGTGTATTTTGTGCCCTTTCTTCGGATTTTCGATAATGGAGCGTGCAGCTATTGCAGCAGCTAAGTTAAGTACTCAGTATTTACGGTTAGTTGGTTTTTTCCGTCCCTGAGACAGTATTTGCCGTTTTTTAGGTATAAATACGTTCTCGGGGTCGGAAGCATGGCAGCATGGTCCTGCCGCGTGATGGGTTCGTTCTTGGTCTCCCATACCTAGAACATCCCTTATTCGTTTACGCTCTATTTTGATTATCCGCTTTATTTAGTTTAAGGTCTACTCAGGTTATCATGCATGCATGTATATCACCTGTTATGTAGGCTTTTTTCTATCCAGATCCTAGTCCAGGTTCTTAGTATCGGTCCCCTGACTAGCTTTGAGTGGTGACTTGCCTTCGGGTTAGTCGTACACTCCTGGATTTTTTCTCCTGCTGATTTTACCTTCTTTCTTTCATTTTTATTTTATTTATATAATATATATTTTGTCATTGTTAGGTTAGTTTGCGTCTGGCTTAGCCTAGGTCCCCCGGCTCATAGAGCCTATTCTACCGCTGATCAGTTCGGTTGCTTCCACATAGCTTCTCTCTGATCAGTGGTTTTAGCCCTGTGGGCCTATATACTACGCTTTTCAGTTCAGGTTGCTTCCCGATAGCTTCTCTCTGATCAGTTGGTTGGCCTAGGCTTGGTTACCGTATCTCAGTTTACCGCCTCGTGGTCACTGCGTGATCACGGGACAGCCAGACGCCTGCCCAGTCCCCCCCCCCCTCCCGCTCTTCCATAGAGTCGGGCGGGGGTGGGCCGGTCTGCCATGCTCGCCCCACATACCCGAGCCTGCCTCCCCCTCTCCCCTCCGCCGGAGGGGCTAGGGAGTCGGACAGACCCAGACTGGTCCCGACCTCTCCGCTTCTCGGTCCCGGCCGGTGGGTGGTACGTTGTGGGGGGCCCTGGCCGCTTCCCCCCCTCCGTTACTGCCTTGTCGCTCCGGGCTAGCTCGAGCCTGTATGTCCTCTCGCCCTTCCTCCTTACTAGAGCTCCTCCCTGATCGGAGTCCTGGTATCCAGCGGAAGGAGCTAGTCCACCCATTAGATGGACCGGAGCATACAGTAGGTCTCTACTAACCTTACCGTATTGCTGAGTTACTACACTCCGCTTCAACTGGACCTAGTCCGGTTCGCTTGTGTTTAGGTTTAAGTTATCTTTAAGTTTATCTTAAGTATCTTAAACCATCCCCCCCCCTCCCTTTCATATTTTACCGGATCTCTCCGGGATTATAGCCTATTCAGGCAATGCAGGGAGGGGTTATGCCCAAATTTTTTCCGAGCTCCGGCATGTAACGGAGTTCTTTTGTCCTTTAGTCTGTAAGTGATACCCCTTTAAAAGATACTCATGTGTCTTCCCACTTACAGGCCACCAACTGTGAGCATCCGGGATGTTCCGCTACACTTCAGGACCCCTGTGGACACGAAGTTTGCCGGTCCCATGCTCCATGCGCGACTCCGCACGGGGACATCCAGGTCTGGTACCATGAGACGTGTACCATATGTTACGATCTGGTGAGCCAGCTTTTGGAAGGCGTAAGTATTCCATCTCCAGTAGCTGCTCCGCTTCTTTTAGTACTTAAGTTTTCATCATTTACTTTAACTTAAGGCATCTAGTTTAAGTTATACTCTAAGTTTTAGTTTTAAGAAGTGATTCTTAAATCTAAAATACGCCCTCTCTTACAGGCTCCGGCAGTAAGGGATACAGCACTGGCTACCCTGCGGGCCTGGGTCGGAGGTTTTGGCAAGAACGCCGCCAAGGGTCAGCCCTACATACTTGAGAAGCGATTAGCACTATTAATCTTTCCCGGAGGCAAGGCGACAGGGTACGTCGACCCAGTAGAGGCGGACCCGACTATTGCCTTCATCCAACAACAGCTGGCGGCCTCCTTAACTGAACAAGACCAGGATATCTCCACGGATGTCGCAACCCTCTGGATATTAATGTTGAACCGATGGTAGTATAGACGCCCTGTTGGTCGAGGTAAGTAATGCAGTACCCAAGGGTCACCCTTGGGTGTGACTGTCTCTTCTACCCCTGCAACCTCTCCATCCTTCCAAGCTTTACGGGTGATGAATTATATACTCCTCCGAGGCTTCGGTTAGACCTAAGATCAAGTCTAAAGTGATGACCTTGACTAAGACGTCATCGTCTTCGAAGAAGACGTCTCGTCTTCTTCCTCGCGTAAGTCTCCGGCTCGTAATCCCGGCCCAGACAGGTCTAAAGGGTCTAGCTCCGGCTCTAAGTCCTCGAAAAGTAAACCCAAGGAGAGATCTCGCACCCCGCCAGTTTCACCAGTTCCACTACCTTTGGTTCCTATTCAGAGCCTCCCCTCCACCTCCGCAGCAGCTCCGGCTTTGGACTCCAATGCTGGCCTGTTGCAACAGGTGGGCGACCTAGTGGGGGTCCCTTAAGAGTAGTATGGAACAAATGATATCTCGCCTGTCGGACAGGATCACTTCTCAGGATTCTATTATAGCCGGGCTAAGAGAAGCCCCTCTAAGCCTCTCCCTCACTCTCCAACACTAGTGGATCTCAGCTTCCTCGTATGACTTGCTTCCCGCTTTCTCATGAACAACCCTTGGAGAGTAGCGTCATACGCCCCCTTCCAGGATGGTCTCATCTCCATACCGGAGTTTGGAACTCGAAGAATAGAGGACTTCGAGTTCTACCCGGAAGGCCTACAGCCTCCTTTCATAGGCTACGCAAGGCTCACGCCTTCGGCTATGGTTCGGGACGATAGGGTACCAAAGGAGACAGTCCTCTATTCTCGATACCAGGCTCAGAGAGAATGGCTCAGATGTTTAGAGGAAACATGGATTGTTCGAACACCATGATACAACATTTAAAAGTCCCTTACCATTTTCACAATGGATGAGAGTACCCCGCTCCCGTTTCCTAACCAAGATAGCAAGGTCGACCCATCTCAGCGACCCAGAAGGGGGAAACCCATGCCTCAGTTGAAAGAAGCAGATCCCACATCTCCGTTGCTCCCTTCAATCGGAGAATTGTGGGAAGACTTGCCGAATACATTCTCAGCTGGCAACTCAAACCGGACTGTGCTATGGAGCAGTTTTTGGTGAAAGCTACCCAGGCTCCCAGATAGTCTTATTCATTCTGAATTTGACCTCAAAATCACGACTAGCCAGAATCGTCAACTCGATGGCTATGTCTGAGGTAGCAACCATGGCTTATGGTTCAGAACCAATTTTTTAAGCTTATGACCAAAGCCCTGTGACTCAAACGGTGCAGTCAGATATGTTCGAGTTTGCCACTGCTAGAAACGATTGTAGAAAGCATGTCCCCTGCTAGAGGCAACCATTCGACATGAACCGAATAGGTTACTCTCTTCTAACATCTGGGGCGCAGATCTCTTCCCAAGGAGGCTATGGTTAAGGAAGTACAGGCAGAGGCTACGAGGTTGAACCAGAGCCTTAAAGACCGTTGGGGTCTTACGGCTAGAGGAGGCAAGACCTGACACCTAAAGGTAAGGGACAGAGGAAACCCAGACGTTTCCAACCTTACCAAAAGAAGCAACCACGCTTTCCTCAACAAGTTCCAGCAATGCCGTTAGTGCAGACAGCCCAACCCTCCACGTCTAAAGGTCAATCACAGCCAATTTATATGTGATATCCCCTCAGCCTCAACCCTCCCATCTCATACGCCGCCATCTCTCCAGCTTACAATCAAGCCTTCGAGAGTCAAGCTTCTCAGAAGTATGACCGCTCGGGCAAGGAGGCAGAGGTAAGCGGTCCTTTCGTGGGAGAGGATCGGGAGGCCCCTTCAATAGGGGAAAGCACTTCAGAGGAGGCCGAGGTGGTTACCAGAACCAATGAAGAACTTCAGGTAGGAGGGAGGCTGTTTCACTTTCGCCACCCGTGGAACAACTTCCAGCCAGTGGGCTCAGAGCATAGTGTCAAAAAGGGCTGGGTTGGAGCTGGTTGACCGAAACCCGACCTCCAGCCCAGACCCTTTCCGTCAACTTACCTTCCGAAAGAATTGACAGAGTACCGCAGGGAGGACCTCCTTCAGAAAGGAGCTATAGCCAAAGTCAAGAGGTTAAAATTTCAAGGTCGCTTGTTCAGCGTGCCAAAGAAAGGCTCACACAAAAGAAGGGTAATCTTAGACTTGTCCCGCTTAACTAGCCATCCGCTGCGACAAGTTCAAGATGCTCACGATCTCACAGGTGCGGACTTACTTCCCCGTGGGGCCGTCACCACCTCTATCGATCTTACAGACGCCTACTATCATATCCCTATTGCAAGACACTTCCGTCCGTATCTGGGATTCAAGATAGGAGACCAGACATTCTCCTTCAAGGTAGTTCCATTCGGGGCTCAAACGTGCACCCAGGGTGTTCACGAAGCTAGCGGAAGTAGTAGTGCAACAGCTCAGAGCGCAAGGGATTATGGTAGTGGCGTATCTCGACGATTGGTTGATCTGGGCCCCATCAGTCGAAGAATGCAACAAGGCCACACTGAAAGTGATCCAGTTCCTAGAATATCTAGGATTCAAGATAAACAAGTCCAAGTCGAGACTCACTCCAGAGTCAAACTTTCAGTGGCTAGGCATTCAATGGAATCTATCCTCACACACTCTGTCGATTCCATCTACCAAAAGGAAAGAAATAGCGAAGTCAGTCAGCAATTTCTAAGTCACAACTAGCATCCAGGAGAGCTCAGGAAAGGATCCTCGGCTCTCTCCAGTTTGCATCAGTAACGAACATCTTGATGAAAGCCAAAACTGAAAGACCTAACCAGGATCTGGCGCTCACGAGCAAATGTCAGGTCCAGGGACAAGCTATCCTCAGTGCCTCTGATTCTAAAGAATCGGCTTCGGCCGTGGGCAAAAAGTCAAGAATCTATCAGTGTCAGTAACCCCTGTGCTTACCCTCCACCAGGGGATCGACCATCCACACAGACGCGTCCTTAAGCGGCTGGGGAGGGTACTCCCAAGTCAAAAAGGTTCAAGGGATTTTGGTCACCCCAGTTCCGTCAGTTCCATATAAACGTACTGGGGAGGCAATGGCAGTGTTCTTGACTCTGAAAAGATTACTCCCACCAAAGTACTCCCACATAAAGCTAGTCCTGGACAGCGCAGTGGTAGTACATTGCAATAAACAGAGGAGGCCCTCCAAGTCACGTCATCTTCTCCCTGGCAGACAAATTCAGTTGGCATCTTTCCTCCACCCACATAGCTGGAGTGAGAAACGTCATAGCAGACGCCCTATCCCGATCAGTACCCCTAGAATCGGAATGGTCACTAGACGAAAGTTCGTTTCAATGGATCCTTCAAAGAGTCCCAGGGCTACAGGTGGATCTCTTCGCATCCCAAGCGAACCACAAACTACCGTTGTTATGTAGCCCCCAACCTGGACCCTCTGGCTTACGCCACGGACGCCCTAGCTCTAGACTGGAACAACTGGGGAAGATTTAACGTCTTCCCTCCAGTGAATCTCCTTATGAAAGTATGAACAAACTCAGGACATTCAAGGGTCAAGTGGCTCTAGTAGCCCCAGACTGGCCGAAGAGCAATTGGTACCCCCTGATTCTGGAACTGGGCCTTCGTCCCCTTCGGATCCCCAGTCCCAAGCTCTCCCAGTCAGTACAAACGAAGACTGTGTTCGCTTCCTCAGGGATTCTCAAAACCCTAACTTTATGGATTTCATGAAGTTTGCGGCAAAAAGAGATGCGAATATTGACCCTCAGAATATTCTCTTCCTGGAATCCGATAAAAGGGATTCACTTTGAGGCAGTATGATGCTGCTGTCAAAAAGTTAGCAACCTTCTGAGAGAGTCAGATGATCAGAATCATGACAGTTAATTCTGCTATATCCTTTTTCAGATCCTTATTTGAAAAAGGTTTAGCAGCTAGCACGATTACGACTAACAAGTCAGCATTGAAAAAGATATTTCAATTTGGATTTAACATAGACTTGACGGATACCTACTTCTCGTCTATTCCTAAGGCATGTGCTAGACTTAGGCCTTCGTGAGGCCTACGTCAGTTTCATGGTTCTTAAACGATGTCTAAAACTGGCTTCCGAAACCGATAATGACACATGCTCGTTTATGATGCTCCTAAGAAAAACCTTATTTTTATTAAGGCCTAGCTTCAGGAGCAAGAATTTCAGAACTGTCGGCTTTATCCAGAGATCCGGATCATATTCAATTCCTTCCCACAGGGGGAAGTTCTACTTTTCTTTCCCGGAACGTAGCTTTTTAATTGCAAAGAATGAAGATCCTTTGATGAGGTGGGAACCTTGGAAGGTACTACCCCTTCCACAAGATGTATCCCTTTGTCCAGTTTCAACCTTACGAGCCTTTCTATCCAGGACCTCCTCATCCTCTCATACGGGCCCCTCTTTAAGGGGAAAAAGGGTGGTGGACTTTATCCATTAAAATGGCTATCATGCAACAAATCCTGTACTTTATTAAACAAGCCAATCCTGACTCTTTCCCAAAAGCACATGATGTCAGGGCAGTAGCCACCTCAATTAATTACTTCCAACATATGAACTTTGATGATTTAAAAAAGTATACCGGATGGAAATCGCCGACAGTGTTCAAACGTCACTACCTGAAGTCCTTGGAAGCTCTGAAATTCCAGCAGTAGCAGCGGGTAACATAGTTTCCCCTGACTCTAGCTAAATTGTAGTAGAAGATTCAGTCCTCCTTTCTACCTGCCTCACCCAACAGTTCGTCTATTCCTACCTTGTTCATTAGCATTCACCTTGTGTCTGAGCTGCTTTATGATTGTATAGTGCCCCTTTTGTCTGGTTAGGGACACTCACAGATGATTACAATATTGATCTCATAGATGTTAACCCCTTATTTTTTATGCTAGGGGATACATCATATTAAAACCAATGGTTACGGGTTTTGTTTATTAAGTCATATACATTCTGATAGATATTTTTGTGATTGCTCAACGTATTTATGTATTTTTATATTAATTGCTATTACTCTTTTGATACATTTTGTTACACAGATTTCATTGATGATATGCAATCATTGTACCTATATATATGTAAATTACCTTATGTTATTAACATAATTAGTTTTAAGGGTAATTTAAGCATAGTTTTAATTTTAATTTACTGTGTATATGTATCTTTTTAGCAATTATATTCATTCATTTATATTTTATCTTTTATTTGAGACCTATTTTATTTTATTTTTATTACTTGTTTTACTTTATATACAATCTTGTGCTGTTTCTCTGGTACGATTTCGCGCAAGCGACACGAGCTGAGCCCAGAAAAGGGATTTTGACGTAAGGAAAAATCTATTTCTGGGCGATTGGCTCGTGTCGCCAGCGAAATCCCACCCTACCCATCCCTTCGCTCAAGATTGTCTGCTAACTTCAGGATGGCCACCAGAGGCGCAGCAGTCGGCAGCATGGGATGGAGTAGTAGTAGTACGAGCTGCTCTCTCTGTGGGACGGCTCCCCTCTTGGAGGGTTTTGTAGTGGGAGATTTTCTATTGGCATTTGGCTCGTGGTAGTGGTCTCACTCGCCTACGTGTTCATACCGACACCCTCCTAGAGGGTGAGCGAGTCAGTTATACTGACCTTTTTCTTTATTTTTATTTATTCTCTGGTATGTTTTAGTAAAATTTACCCTAGAAATAATAGATTAAAGGATATTTCGCTGGCGACACGAGCCAATCGCCCAGAAATAGATTTTTCCTTACGTCAAAATCCCTTTTCTTTTATCAGATATGTCCAGAATACGGACATATATAATATTTTAGTAAAAATGTTCGAAAGTCATAATGGGAATTCTATGCATTTATTTATAGAAAATGTAATGACATAATAATTCGGTAAATACATAGTCTCGAAACTGCAAACTTCTCATATCGCCAATTGGCAACTGCCAACAGCTCTATCTGAGAGGACTAGCCCCACTATTATCTTGCGTCTCTCGGCACTACTGTCAAACCGAGTCAAGCACGAATGCAACATAATAAGACATATTCTTCATTTTTCTCTTTACATATTACACGTATTTAAAATCTGAAAGCACCAGCGTATTCAGGGTGATTTCATTGTTTTAAAAACACAAGATTTCATTTTTATCTTGATCTCGTGAATTATGCAAAATCCGATGAGAAATAAAACAGGTATAAAGAATGAAATGTTTCTTCCCTTCTACTCGTTGTAACCTTCCTTTGTATTTTAACTTATTGATTTCAGAAAAGATTCATTAATTGTACATTTAATACTGAATCCTTTGGTATGACCAAAACTTTCCTATCTTTTGTAAAACGTGAGATAAATGAAGAAATGTAAACATATTGCTAGTTTTCTAAGCTACAAACGAAAATATGACCCGCTGAGCGAGCAGTCTGCCTCCCGCTACCAGCCAATCAGAGGCCGCCAAACAAATGTCTCGTAGGCGCAAGAATCTACCTTAAATGAATCGACTATAGTAGTGGATTAAGGGCTTCACTGTTTTCAAACACAATTCTGTTTACTTAAGGTAGTGAGTGGGCAAAAACTGAATTGTACTTCTACTGTGACACATCAATCCTATTCTGGAGCGACAAATTGACTTAACACTAAGTGAAGTTACAACTGCTGCTCACATTATGCATGTTTACCTTCAATAAAGATAGAAGATATGGAGCTACTTCTCATGCACTAGCCTATCCAATACATCACAGAGGACCTTGTGTTCTCTAACTAAGTTTCTAAAAAATCACAACACAAAAGGTTAACTTTGCCTCTTCCAGGCTTAACCTTCACAAATATATTCTAGGTTTTCTAAAACCACAACACAAAAAGTTAACTTAGCCTTCAAGCTTAACCATTGGCAAAGACAGCTAGGTTTTCTAAAACCACAAAACAAAAGGTTGATTTTGCCTCTTTCAGGCTTAACCTTTGACCAAGACACCTATGTTTCCTAAAACCACAAAAACAAAGGTTAACTTAGCCTATTCCAGGATTAACCATTGACAAAGATGTTCAAGGTTTCTAAAAGGATGATAAAAATGTTCTAGGTTTAACCTATCTGATTAAACTTTTAATATTTAATAAGGCCCCGCAAAGGATATAGAAGAATTTCCTCGTTCTTCCCCACTAAGGGGTTACATTGGAATTCTTACAGGGCACTGTAAAGCATAGCCTTAACATCAACCTCAGCTCTAAGGCAGAAAACTACAATAGCATTCCTTTTACACCAGCTTAAAGAAGGGGGCTGACAACTTATTAACTGTTGCTAGTGCTAAATAAAAGGTTTCATAGTAATTTCAGATAAAGTTTAAACCTGCATTTAAACTCCAGAGAGACTGATATAGAGATGAAGGGGCTTCAACCTCAACACCTTACAGTGCTGGTCTTCAGCAAGAGCTAAAAGTACTTGATACAATACTGAGAAAATGATGGAACATATGGAACAATAAATTTGGAAGTAGACAGTGAAAAGTCTTATTATCTCTAAACAGAAAACATTGACATCTACAAGGTTCCAGGTGCTAAAAATTCCTCTAGATTGGCACTCTCAGTGATACACAGACCACTGCTTCTGACCCCAGGCCATGGCAGTTATAAATTAAGGACAGATCCTAAGATAACTTGAAAATCTTATTATTGGGAGAGGACATTCTAACATCTCCAAGTAGTTAAGGAGATACCTAAGTTAATGGAAGTGTATGGAATTGTGTAAGAGTTGATTTCCACTTAATGGAAGAATGAGACATCTACTGAGAGCGTTGGAAATTCTGAAAATCATTTGCCCTGAACTACAAGGGCTCTACAGGAGTCACTAAGCAATTCTTGAACTTGAAATTGCTCAATAGTATTCAGAGTAGACACGAGGGGCAGGCCTATGAGTCTGAATTAGGTAAAATTTAAGGAAACATCCACTGCTCAAGCCTAAGGACAATCAAAGAAGTAGTAATCATTCGGATGTTCCTGTTCATCTACATGCTAGTAAGTCTAAATGAGTGCTCCTTAAATCCCACACCAAGTGCCAAACGTACGGATGTAAAGGCCCTTGTAGACAGTTGTTCTTCCTGAATCCCCAATTGCCAAAACACTGTCCTTCCACAGATTGAATGATCAAACCAATATGTTGTTTCATTTCACTCAAAGCAGCAAACTTCCAACAAAGACACTGTTTCTGACCAGGAATAAACCTGCTAAGCATTCTGATGTCTTTCCATTGCCCTGACATCTAAAAAGTTTTACAGTCTAGTGTTGACCATTCTATGCTGCATGAAAGTATAATGACACTAGTTAAACTCTTTGTGTTGCATGACAGAGGGAAAAGACCAAAACCTGGACTTAGGTTTAGGAACAAAAGGACAATTCTTGGTTACAGAGTCCCTCCTACAGTCCTGGAGTCAAAGATGGTTCTGGATTACTTACAAATTTAATGAAAGTTATTTGTGAGTCATAAATCTTATGGTGAAACTGTACACTAATAGAGCATGATTATCTGAAAAAATCCCCAGTGAGGCCATGTTTCCTAATGAAGAAAAGTCCTTACCATATAGGAAGTTTCCTTCAGGCCTGAAAGTCTTCAAGAAGCACATGCCTATTCACCTTGATCGACAACCATGCATAATTAAGTATCATCCCCACATCACTGGATAAGAATGGGGATATAGAGAATTAAAAATATAATGCATAGAAATTGGGCCAGAAGAAGCAACAGGTCTTTGGCCTTTGGAATACTGTTGACAGAGTTGGCCAACTTGAATCACTGATTCAGTAGAAGTGTCTTGCTCCTTAAGTCAAGTCGACACCATCTACCAATGGGCAACAAGTCCCTGACAAAACTTATAGAGGGCTGCACGCTAACCCAAAGTGCATAGAACAGTAATACCTTCTTGTAAAAACACCTTGAAGGAACTTGCATAACTGTGGATGTATGGTAAGTGGAATACATTCTGCATGTGTACCACAAGTCTGACCGTTCTTTGGCAAGGCACTAAAACCATGCTAGAAAACCAACAAGTATGTGCACAGACACTTCCTGTTATTCAGTCTCCAAACGTCCAAGAATATCTCCAATTACTTTTGGAACTCGTCGCAAAGAATACCCTTGGACCATTATTCCTTCTATATACAATCTCCTACTAAAAAGAGACTTATGAGAGATTTCTGCTGAAGACAAATGAAGCTATGAGGGAGATTAAACTAGTGGAGGACAACCAAAAAAGAATCACAACTGCCCTTCACCATCTCCACCATGTAAGGTACTGGTCCCAAGTTTCTCCATGCAACTTAGGAGGTTGCAACTGTCCATATCCCAGAACTTGAGTCTGCACTTATCCCTGAAAGGTATAAAACAAGACTATCAATAGATAATCCCTTATCGCCTTAAACCGAGCTGCATAATCAGACAAGAAGTGAAAGTGTTCTCACTTCTTCCAAACCGAGTGAGTATAAGCATGAGGACATTACCCTGCAGTATCAGAGATGAGTTACTTGTCTTCTTCACTAAAACTACCACTGGCAACAAACCCTAAAGCTGGCTTCACAAACTTGCTGGGTTAGCGCCTCCACCTCTCTAAGCAGTCACAGAGAGAAGACAACGTAGCTAAGTAAAAGGTAACAACTCACAAGCTAGGCTGAAACTATCAGCATGTCTGTCAGTCTCGAGTTCATTTCCCCACAGGAAAGAGAAAGAAAGTGAACCTCCTACTAAAGACAATTAAAGGACCAGTAAGCGTTTGTATGGCAGGAGGCAGTCTTCGGCTCGCCGCGACTTTAAAAGACACAAAACGACAAACCAAGGCAGACCTAAAGTGAGATTTGTGCATCAGAGGACGAGAAAAGTTACGAAATGCTCTCTAATAGGAGAAAGCGTTGGTTCTCTTCTCCAATATTTAGAGCGCCCCGAAATACACTAAGACAAGCAAGACATTCTCTATGTGGCCTCTTTCCTCAACAAAATGAGGATACAGCAAAGCTTACTGTGTAACAAACGCCGACCAGCCTGAACGAGTTCCTCCAACTCCATTTCAAAATCTTCTTCCACCAGCGGGTGACAGGAGGAGACCCTTGGCGACAGAAAGCGACACTTGTCGATAAGAGGTGACAGCAACCGAGTTCTGTAACACATCAACCATGACTCGATGAAAGGAAGACAGTTTAAGCGACTCAGGACTCGGCCAAGTCCGCACAAGTCAACTACGTCTACACGAGTCTAGAACATCCACACGTGTCAACTGAGGGAAAGAAAATGAGGCTCCAAAACATGGGAAAGATTGGGAGGCGGTGGGAGAGGAGTTACGACGACTCTCCCGCCTCGTCCGAAAACGAACGTACCTACTTGAAAGCATTCCTACAAGAAACTTTGTTAGAAAGCTCTGAAGCTAGAATAATATTTAACTTGGAGAGAACTTTAGATACTACAGACAGTGTATTGTTATTATGGCGGTTTTACATTGCATGGAATCACTGGTTATTCACCTACAGGACCAACGGCTTTACATGACTTCCGAACCACGTCGAGAGTTAACTTCTATCAACAGAAATACACATCACTGATCCCAAAGTGGAATGCCCAAGAATTGAACTCATGGCCACCGAGGTGGCAGGCCAAGACCATACCAATCATGCCACTGAGGCGTTCTACAGACAGTGTAGACTTGAGAGAAACACTAATTGAGGCAGAAGCAAGAGATATGCCAATAGCCGAAGAGAAAGCAGGCAAAGAATGAATACAACCATTACGAAGAAAGAGGAATATGCTAGCAGACGAGAATTTAGAATAACCAAAAACATGAGAGAGATAAACAGTAGACTGAGTTGACATATCTAAATGTGTTAAAACTCACTACAGATACATTATCATCTCAATAAAATGACAATTTGTCGAAAATTGCATTTTTCCTAACTATACAAACCTGAGGTCCTTTAACAATAGGAAGTAGCTAGCGGCAGCTGGAACGGTCGTAAGCTTCGAACAAGGGGAGAACGGTAGTTAACTGCTTGTCCGACGTCGGCGCGCGACGGGAGGTAAACAAATCACTTTTGCTTTTGGCCCATGCAAAATACGCAGAGTGAGGGTGGCATGAGGAGGACTATGTAAAGGACCTCGGTTTGTATAGTTAGGAAAAATGCAATTTTCGACAAATTGTCATTTGTTTCCGATACGTAATACAAACCATCGGTCCTTTAACAAAAGGAAGACTCCTTCTTGGTGGGAGGAATCTGAGTCTTTTGATGAACAGACTGGTGTTCGTCCATCCCTGGAATGTCTCCCTGGTCGTAAGAGCGAGGGAGGGATCCAAGCCTCTGTCCGATTGATCGGGGTGTGCACCGCAGGATCAATGGTCAGACCTCTGGGCCGAGTACTAAGAGAGAGGCAAGCGTATTTCTTCGTGCCAGCAAGCAAGAACTTGTTCCTGTTTGCAAGAGGCAACATAAGTATGGGTTGTCTCAAGCTGGCATCCACTTCCTCCCCTTGTTGGAGGAAGTGGTGGATATACGACTCCTATCCTAGTGAAAGGGATAGGATGGGGCTCTGTTGAGTAGCTCACCTGCATCTTGTCCTTATCCAGCAGGGTGACGACCGTGTCCCTCTAACCACCAGGTAGAGGGGAAGAAAAAGATGGGAAGAGGAGCCAGTCACACTCTCATTCACTCATCCATTCTTACGTCACACCAGGATCGATGCTGTTTTCAGCCTGCGAGTGGTCTGGGTTCGCTACACAACGCGTTGAGCAGCCACCACGGGTCCCAAGGAAAAGGATCCAAGGACCTGTGGCAATATCCCGAAGGTAGAAGGAAGGGCATGTGGTCTGGTTAGACCAGACCCCTGCCTTCAGTACCTGCGCCACGGAGAAGTTCTTGCGGACAAGGCAGCATCTCCTTCGCATCGAAGGCGGTGAAGTCCATTAGGGAGGGGATTGTGAACGACTCGAACCAATCGTCAGGGACCGAAGGGTTCTGAGTCTTCGCTACGAAGTTCGGTACGAAATCGAGCGTCACGGATCCCCATCCCTGGATGCTTGACTTCGCAGGAGAAGTCATGCAGTTCCTCAGAGGAAAAGGAAATAGTCGCATGACCTATCCCTCTTCTCTACTTCGGTGATGTCCAGTACCCATACTGGTCTGTCCGTTTGCCACGAAGTCTCTCGCATCCTCCTATCCCCATGCAGCGAAGTTCTCGGTAGTGGATAGGACACCGACACTCCATGGTGGTGTCAATGGTATGGGTACTGTGACAAGCTATTAAAACGAAGTAATGACTGCTCTGTAACAACCGAACTAAGTCAACAGCGTAGTTTGTAACTGACTCGGGCGCTCTGACAGCTGCCGACTGACTGCGTTCGGTAAAAGGCAAGTTGTCCAAAGCATCCGAGTAAAGTCACGTGACCTTCGCCTTTAAGGGTTATACCGAGAGACCAAACAATACTGTATTTGTTTTGTTTTTCACCAATGCCGGACAGCGAGGTGATGATTCTCTTAAGGCATGTGCCCAACAGGCGAAAGTCAATTGCCTTCTAGAGACCGAGGTCCCTGAAGGCAAAACAATCTCATGGTTGTTGAATCTCAGCTAAGGAGAAACAACACTATGTACCGTTGAGACGAAGGTAGATATTGAATGCAACCTACTCTTCACAGACGAATCGAGAGAAGGATTCTCAAGATTCATAACTGTGCTTACAAATGACTGAAAACGCTAACCGCTATTTCAGAGCGGTGAGAAGTCGTAGTTGCAATGAAAGCGGGGCGTTCTTCAGTAATGAAAACACAGGGAAAGAAGCCG
This sequence comes from Macrobrachium nipponense, assembly GCF_015104395.2. Taxonomy (NCBI): domain Eukaryota; kingdom Metazoa; phylum Arthropoda; class Malacostraca; order Decapoda; family Palaemonidae; genus Macrobrachium; species Macrobrachium nipponense. Next base: position 8,052,524 of record NC_087224.1, read on the forward strand.
CCTGAAGACTGCTTCTCATGGGCTGAACATTTGGAAGTAGAGCTGTCAGGTCGGAGATGAGGCGATGTCTTCTGACACATCTTGTAATTCGGGTTGAACAATGAACAATTGTACACCTACGAATACGAGATATTTTGAAGACAAACTCAGATGTCTGCAAAATCATTCGCATTATCGCAGTGCGATGCAGCGGGAGGCTTGTACAGACTTCTGTTACCGTGCGGTAAACAGAAATGATGAAAGAGTCCAAGAGATATCTCTGTTGAAAATTCTCGCAATGTCGAAGGCGATGGAATCTAGCGTCACAGCAGTAAGATGGTCCCTTCATTATGCGAGAATCCCGGTTAATCAGAGACCTAAGTCCATGATTGTTGGGCAGAGATACGGTTCGGTAGTCAATCAAATGCAGGGCAGAGAGAGACATAACTGAACGCCCATCTCGGAGGCCCAGCTGATACTGAGCTGCTATCAGGCAGTTCAATACGCAGTAGTTGAGCCTGAGCTCTCGCTGACTCGTCATCCTGAGTTGCCAGGTAATTCCATTATTCCACGAAGGAATGGCGTTCGGCTAGAACTACCGAGCATATAAGATATGCTCGAGCAATTATATTTAGGCGAAACGAATTTCGGTAAATATAAAAGTTGAAATGGTGTTGTCGTGACAAAACCATAAGTATATAAAATTGAAACTGAAAACTCCTGGGAGGTTGCAGGCAACCCCGAGTTGCAGTTCAATTAGAATACTTCTTTTCTAAGTCGCAATCCGTAGATAAACTAGGATATGCACCTACCCCTCGGACAAATTAACTGCTTAGTAGAATCATGTCGCGAGGTTAATATACGTAGTATATTTGTAGGATTCTGAACAACGATCTCCATCCTAAATTCTTTCCTTCAAGAAAACAAAATAAGGATTGGAGATCGACCACCTTCGATCTCTATCAAAAGAGAGAGAATAAGAGAAGTCTTCCTCGAAGGAAAGCTTCAATGGTGAACAGATACTAAGATGATAGTTTCAAGCCAAACTGGATATTCCCGTCCGATCTTCTCTATTCCAGGTTGGTCGCCTACTGTGAGATAGTTTCTTTCAGCAGCAGTCTTCTTCCCAATGCTAGAAATTCCAGGAATTCGAGCATAGGCGAGGTTCCCGATTATCGTGTAACATATCGCGGATTCTCGTCTCGCTCACTTTGGACCGTGGTCTCGCCTAAGTGTTTGGAGATCGTAAACAACTCGAACACTCTGAATGCGCTAGAAATTCCGTAGAATTCTAAGCAGTCTGCGAAACCCCCACCGAATTCGTCAAACAATATCGGCTGGTGGTCCTCTCGATTCCCGTGTAGAAATCGAGAATGGGGCAGGATCCCTCCTCAACGACCGGGGTCTTACGTCAGGTAGGACCCGAAGGTCCCCCCGGTAGCGGATCCCGAACGTGGGATCCTACAGAGAAATCTCTGTAGGATCCCTCCCCTTTCCCTCGTATCCGGTAAGGAGAGGGGAAGGGAATTGGAATAGGAATTGGAGTACTCCGCTGTCCCGCCTTCCCAGTGGAACTAGCAGTTGGAGAAGAGTAGGAGCAGCCGGCCTCTCAGAGTCTGGGAAAACGTATCGTCAGGAGAAGGAGAAAACGTTTTCCCGCGGAGGGTTACGAACTCTCACTGTAGGTAAGGGTCTGCCGCTACTGTGAACTCGTCTGGGTGGGGCTGATCGACACCTGACAGGAGAGAGCCGATACCGTCCTCCGACTCATTCCAGTCCTCGTCGAGGTCGAAACCTCTCAGGAGGACCGAAGGAGTATTTAAATACGGTGTCCGAAGACACGTAGAAACGCCGCTGTCGCAGGTAGAGAGATGGAAGTAGCTTGATCGACCGGCCAGAATGAGAGAGCCTTCTTGTCCGGAGACGAGAGACTCTGGTTCGAGACAGAATCGGCAGCTCCGATCGCGGCAGACCCACCGGGTTTGGGTTCCCTCTCGGGCCCCAAAACGACTCGAGCAGAGACGTAGGCTCTGCTGGTGGGAGCGGCAATCCTTCCGCAAGGTCATTATGGCTGACGAATCAGCTTAATGACTTCTGCAAATTCCTCTGTATCTCGGGAGTAACCGCGTCTTGCGGAGTAGGACCGTCCAGTCCCTCCAGCAAGAACAGATCCCGAGATACTCCTCCTTCAGAAGGAGGAACAGCGGCAGACCCCTGACGGTCGCCTCCAGCTACTTGCGCGTATGTCCTGGTCGGTCCTAGAACCGTGCCTGGTCCATACGGCGTCATAGCGGGATCGCAAGCGGCGCACCTCTCGCGATCACTCATAGGTACCTCGCTCCTCCCGGTGTAGCCCGAGGAGGTTGAAGGTACAGGAGAGGCAGACCTGACGCTCCCCCCTAGCTCGCTGGCAGGACCAGCGTGCTTGGAGGGACTGCTGCTGATCGTCAACCCGCGGTGGCGATCGAGCAGCAGGCTAGCCTTGCCGCTCGCCTGGGGCGAGAGGCTCGGCTGAGAACGTCGACGCTGATCTCTAGCGTCAGGCGAGCTGTTGCTGGTTACCGTCTCCGCCCGGTCCCGATGGGAGCGGCGTCAGGTTACCTGCTAGGCTTGCTGTCGCGGTGAGACCGGCGAGCGTCCTCTCGGCGCGTCGAGCCGCTGGTACCAGCCGTGGCTGGTACCGACGGCCGCGGGACCCCTTCCTCGCCTCAACCCGTGGCTGGTCAGCGACCGTCACGTCAACCCGAGCAGCCAGCTGGTCGCTGCGAGAGCGTCCACTGGCCTGGCGAGAGTCGTCTGCACGACTCTCGCCAGTCTTCTGCTCCGCGCTTCGGTCTTGACGGCGAGTGAGCTCGGGTGTCAAGACTTTGGCTGGACGGTCTCCCGCGGGCCGTCCACTCGGTACTTCTCGCTAACGAGAAGCCGAGGCGGATCCTGGTTTAGCGGCAGAACCGCTAGAACCAGGCGAGGAAGTGCCAGCCGAAGCTGGTACTCCTCTGGTCCCCGTCTTCTTCTCCTTGGTAGAAGAAGAGACGGGGCCCTGTTTCCCGAGGGATCAGGAGGAACCAGCAGAAGAGCTCCCCGAATCGCCGGAGCGAGACGGGCCCTTAGAAAGTCCCGAAGGAGCCTTCTTAGGGGGGAAAACCCGGGTTACCAGCTGGTCGCTGCAAGAGCGGCCGCTGGCCTGGCGAGAGTCACCTGAGCGGCTCTCACCAGCCTTCTGCTCCGTGCCGCGTCTTGGCGCCGAGCGAACTTTGGCGCCGAAACTTGGCTGCACGGTCTCCCCCGAGGGAGAAACGTACACTCGGGATCTCTCGCGAACGAGAGACCGAGCCGGATCCTGGCGTAGCGGCATCGCCGCTAGCACCAGGCGAGGAAGTACCAGAGCTAACCGATACTCCTCTGGTCCCCGTCTACCTCTTCCTTACGGAAGGAGGGGAGACGGGGCCCCGCTCCCGAAGGAGCAGGAGGACCAGCAGAAGGACCCCCCGTCCCACCGGGGTTGGGAACGGGCCCTTAGAAGTTCCCGAAGGAGAACTTGCTTAGGGTAGGGGGAAGGCAGCCTTCTTCTTCTTCGGCTTATGGGCCTTAGAAAGTCGAAGGGAAGAAGGAGGAAGAGGCAGCAGCAGACGATGAAGACGAAGATGACAGCTTCCTCTTCTTCCTCTTTCCTCGTCGCTCACTCAGGACAGTCGTCAGGTCCTCCATCCAGGCCGGAGCCGGGGCTATTGCCAAAGCAACATGGCCGGACTGCACCTGTACCGGAAGGACCTGGGACTGGGGAAGACACACCGTGGGCAGGACCAGCATGGACAGGCTCAGGAACCAGGAGCGACAGGAACAGCAACCAGCTCAGGAGCGGCAGGAACAGCGGCAGCGGTAGACCCAGAAGGACAGCCAAGCCAACAGCGGGAATCACATCAGCGGCAGGTACGGCAGGCCCAGCGATCGCCTCGTAGAATCATCGACAGCCAACGGGAACCTGGTACTGGCGGCCGGTCCAGGGGCGAGCTGCTGGAACAGCGGAAGTCTGGGGCAGGCAACACGAAGAAAACAGGCGGCGGCGGCAACCCCCCCTCGTACGGCGGCGGCCCAGTAGCGGCAGACGGCGTCACCGACACAGCATGGGGAGTGTAGACCAGGAGGGGGGGGGAGCAGCATAAGCGGCCGTGGTAGTAGTGGGAGACCGCCCCATACCTCGCTAGACGCTGCAGCAGCCCGTGGATGCTAGGCAAGCCCTGCCGCCGCGGTGGTCCATACCTGTCCAAGGTCGTCTCCCACGGATGTAGCACCTGCGGTAGCATAGATAGATTAGTAAGAGGGGTTCCCTCACGCACGGGGGGGAAGACATGCCCCACCCCCCTGAACGCAAGGAAGGACCCCCACAAATACAAAATACAACGAAAAGAAGCTGAGCGGGGGGCAGGAAGGAAGACGAAGAATCGGATACCAAGGGAGTCGCGGGAGAGCTTTCCGACGACTTCCTGGCAGACCTTCGCTTCCTACCCCCGCACAGCAGTGAAAAGTAATATGAAAATGAAACAGAATACTGCCCTTGCGATTCACTTCATAGAACTTAAAGGGAAAAAGATCAATTCCCGGGTAAGAACGGAAACTTGATCCAAAAATAATTGATGCTATCATAAAAATTATATATATGAAAATGAAACAGAATACTGCACTTGCGATTTCACTTTCACAGAAAATAATCGTAAGGATCATTCCCGGTAAGAGCGAAAATTGATCCAAATTAAATTTATGCAAATAAATAATGAAAATGAAAAGAATACTGTATTGCGAATCCACTTTCATTGCATTTTATCATACAAAATAAAAGGCTCGTGCCGAGCGCAATCACGCTCTCGTAACGAACGCACAGGGCAAAAATATAATGAAAAAAAAAGTACTTACATTTTTCAATTACACACTTTCGCCCAAAAAAAATACATGACTCGGCGCGAGCGCGCGCGCCCTCGGCACCGAGACATAATTCAAGGGTTCAATTTATGAAAAGAGAGGAAAACGCCGCATCTACGGCGATAGCTCCATGTTGGTTCATAATTAAGTAATGAAAATGAAAACAGTGTACTTACAGTTTCATTTTCAAGTCAAACAAACCATTAGTAGAAAACACAATATAAACAAAGCATACGACGATGAAGCGGGCAGAGAGCGATGACGAACACGTCCTTCACACCCGCGGCCGAAAGCAAAAGTGATTTGTTTACCTCCGCCGCGCGACTGTCGGACAAGCAGTTAACTACCGTTCTCCCCTTGTTCGAAGCTTACGACCGTTCCAGCTGCCGCTAGCTACTTCCTATTGTTAAAGGACCGATGGTTTGTATTACGTATCGGAACAAATGTCTCTCCCTATATTATATATTATTAAACCTATGCATGCTAACACCTCAAACTAGGTGTTGAAGATGGCAGAATGCGCCTACGGAGTGAGCATTAATGCTTACCGAGACGATCCTTATGCGAACGCTTTAACTGTCCTTAGGCGATCGCTTTAACGGTCCTTTGGCAAACGCTTAAAACGAGATTCAGACCATGAAAAGGGTGAAGTAGGTATTGGAGGGCACAGAACCCCATTGTCCAAAGAACCAACCCGGTTCCTTGGCAGCGGACATTACCAACTTTCGCAGGGCAGTCATAGGCTAGGGCTCCGTACAGACGAGGGCACCAACACCTTACTTCTAACAGGGAACATGAAAAAGAGCGCACACTATGGAGGGATTTGGAATGTTTCCATCAGGAACTCAGTTCAACTTGTATTAGAACTAAAAATAGATTTAATGTAATGTTCTAACATCTCGTTACGCTTTTCCTGAACTGAATGGGGAGCAGAAGGAGGAGCTACAAAGGAACTCAATACCAGCCCTACCAAAATGCCGTCTGAGTAGGGATAGTTGCAGATGTAGGGACACTAAGTAGGATAGAACTGACAGGTTCAAGTCCTGACCTAACTAATAGCTTTTGCAATCTATTAGTATGCATAAATTTCTAAGAACAATTCCCTAGTAGTTCCAAGATCTCACTCTGTACTCTTGCAAGTACAAACCGACTGTTGATCTACTTCCAATTTCAACATCTTGGTTACACCAAAACAGTTTTCAACCTCGACACATGGCAAGTTTCTAACAAAATTAGATAATAACACTTCTCTTCAGCTCTTGAAGGAATATGAAAATGATTCAAGACAATGTCTAAGGATCATCTTTAGAAAATGACCAAAGGAACCCAGTGTCCCCCAAAAAGCACCACCAGCTCTCCTCTTCCTCACCTCATTTGGTCATGTGTAGTGTCTATGGTAACGTTTGCTGACACGTCATGCGGAGCATGCAAGCCCATATCACTTCTACTGGCTCTGCCATCCAGAGGTACCACTAAAAGATCTGCTCCGCCACGTCCTCCCAAAGCCGACGATGGAGTTGGAGATATTGATGCTAAACTAGACGATAATGATGACGACGTCACCACCTGAAATGGATGCTCTATTAAAAAACAGTGACAAGTAAAATTCTTCATGCATTTGTTCACCTTTTCAAGTTGGAGACATGACAATTCTTTAAAAACATAATTATAAACTAACATATCCTGATTCTACCCTAAAATTGTGTATACTACATACTATAATCAGATTATTTCAGAAGCTTTACCTCTGACTTGAATGGGCTAGTTACAGGAGAAGACCCAACTCGAACAATGACACTCTTGATGGAACGAGTCGGCGCAGAGTCAGTGGAGTAGGAGGACAAGGCACTATTACTAGGCTCACCAATGCCCCCACTTAAACTACTCCCTGTGCGTCTTGGGGAAACAATGATTGGAGCTCTTTCCTGAGAAGTTTCGCCACTATCCTCACTCAAATCTTCGTCCTAGAAACAGAGCAACCATAGGTCAGGTAACTAATCAGAAAGACATGAACTGAAATCTAAAGGAAAGTCTACTAATGTCTGACTTCAACCTAATTTTAGTTTTAAATACCAGTAAAAGGTGATTCAACACAACATTCTGAATCATATTCAAAATAATAAATAGAAATCATTTATGTGATTCCATAACTACTAGTTGTGATAGTAGTAACTAACAATTTTTCTAAACATGCAGGCACAGTTATAACATACTTTTAAATCTCTAACTGGTCCAGAGGTATATACAGATAAGTCCGTTGGCTGGGGGTCCAAGGTTCGTGTGGAACCCAGCATGTGTGCATATGACTGTTGTGGAATTGGTGGATAAGGGCCAACCATATGCAAGTTGTCCAACACCCCCAGACGAGAGAGTGGGGTATCTAATGGCGTTCTTGTACCATGGCCTGGGGAAAAAAAAGCAAATTTAAACAGAATACTCATTACCAAACATGAAATAGAAGTATCATGTAATGCCATAAGAAGTATCATGTAATGCCATACCCATGAATTATAAAACATGACTACTTTAAACTCACTGGCATTGTAGGTATGTGTGCGGGGAATGCCAAAGAGTTCCTCTCTCCTGGCATTGGGTTGCAGAAGATGTGGCTTATCTGCCAAAGGTAAAGCTTCTTGTAACGGGGTACTGAAGACATCTGCACTCTGGGACCCCAAACAGAGTGTTGACTGTGATCTCTGAAGGCAAAGAAATATCATATTTTAGAAAAAGAATGCATGTTTCATATTTCATGTTACATATGTCATACTTTAAAAAGATCAAAGGTAAAAACTTGCAACACTGATAAAATATTTTAGCTTGGATGACAAATTTCATAAACTTAAATTAAAATATAATAAAAACAATCTGCTAAGGTAAAAACTACACATTAAAATAATCACTGATCATTCCTAAACACAGCAGCACTGTCATGCAATTTTTTGTCTCCCAACACTTATAATGAAAACCTACGTAGCAGTTCCTTCTACTTCAAATCTGGTGCCTGATTGAAATTTCCAGAGTACTTGCAAACTTCTCAACAAACAATCTCTAAACCAGTATCTAGATACACTTCCCCTTGTCTAAAACCCACACAGCTCTTCCCAATTCAACACTTGGTTGCTGTCTTACTTTCTCAAAGTTTCAATATACACCTTAACTTTACTTTCGCTAATGATTTCCTCCCCTGGAATGTTCATCTGAGACTGAAAAGAGGTGACTACTCAACAAAATGAGTATGAAGAATTCATGCAATTTTAAGAGTATTTTTACAGGGTCAGCCTTTTCAAGAAAATATAGTGTCACCCCAACTTAACAGACAGGGTTGGGGGGGGGGGGGGGGCAATCTATCCCTTTGGTTCCCATCTGGCATTTATTAGTAATCATCATCCAATTCACCGAGTATTGATTTACTTAATATCAAATTCTGATATACATATATTGGAATAGTATGGTGATTTGGGCATAGAGCCAAACACTGGGACCCACAAGGTCATTCATCCCTATATATCTGCATATTGTTTCCTAACATGATGTGCAAAGAGGAAAGTGTTGGTTCTGTGTGCCCTTTTGCCTATTCACCATCCACCCTCACAGAACAGGCACAGCCAGGAAAGCGTTAAGTCAACACCGAGGTGTCTGTTCACCCTCCAACTTAACAGACACACCAGAGAGCCTGCCTAATCAACTGTCTGATAAGCCTATCATACCAGATTTCTCCTGCTAGTACAAAATATTTATAATCATTTCTAACAAACTCAGCGTGGTCTGTTAAGTAAAGAAATCTACTGAGAATTAAAATCCTGCCTTACCTGGAAAAACACATGCTTTCTCCCTCTTGAATTGGATAAATTAGAATCTTCGTCTGCAGATTCACTGTCACCTGCTGATGGTGTGATGGAAGGCAAGTCATCTATGTCATCCTCATTTTCATTCTCATCACGTTCCCACGAGAACCCTGTGCATTCCGCTCCTCCCGAGTCAACGTGAGCATTACTGTCACTCTCGCAGCAGCGGATATAACTGATAAGTGCATCGAATACATATGCTGTGAAAAACAAAAGATAGAGAGTTACTCACAATGAAATATCAGGAAATTATACCCTAACAGAAACTAAAACTTAATTCTCGTCACAACAAGTGCACCAACTAAAAAAAAAAAGTCCTGATAAAAACAAAAATAAAGAAGTCCTGAAAAAATCAAACTCAACTTGCCTCCATTCCATATAGCATAATACATTAGTGGCACACAATAAGTAAAAACCAGAACTACAACTCACACAGCTTCCAATGGCTGACAAAAAGCCCTAATCTGAGTTAACTTGCTGAACTCCCTAATATTATTATTATTATTATTATTATTATTATTATATAAGATTTCTTATACACTCTAGGTAAATTTTGAGCCACTATTGTAGCTGGCCCAACATGACTCCTGGAGCCGTCTGCAAATATTTGAAAAAAATCTACAAGAGGATGATTGCAAAAGCAATGCAATATATATTTTACACCCAAGGCCAAGCAATGAGACCTATGAGGTCATTCAACGATGAAAGGGATATACAGTAAGAAAAGCTTGACAGGCAAAACAGGAGGAAAACTTAACAGTTGCACGATGAAACAATTGTTAACCCTTAAACGCCGAAGCGGTAAAAAAAAAAATGTCTCCCGTGTGCCGGAGACGTTTCAGAGTGAGCGCGGGAGCGGAAAAAATATTTTTTTCAAAAAATCATAGCGCGCTTAGTTTTGAAGATTAAGGGTATCGGCGGCCTGTAATTTTGGCGATATTGGCTCAAATTCGTGAAAATGAGTTATCGTCATATTTCCATACATCTGGGTGCTGGCCATTGCCACACAAAAGATAATATCGATACGAAGCTTTTTAAATGGTTTAAAGGCCAATTTAAAGGCCACATCCAAGTAGAGAATTAAAGGTCTGGTTAGGGGTGGTTTTACTATTTCATTTTGCATTCATTCTTCAAGTATTTGAGTTTCTTTTCATTGCATTTTGTTTCGTATGCCGTACAATATGTTTTCCTGATAGAGATGGCAACTCTTCCCATGACTGAATAACGGTAGCCACTTGTCTCGAGAGCGAATTCTTGTATTTGTTTTATGCAATCATCCATTTGTTATTTTCAAGCAATTACAATACTTCCTCAGACTTTTGGACATCAATTTTGTTATTATATATCTACTAACATGCCAAAAAAGAAGTTTAGTAAACGAAGGGAAGGAAGCAAGCTCTTGCAATATAAAAACTTATCATGAAGCTAAAAGTATAGACAGAGCTAATGTAGCTTCTCACATGTCGCCACCAACCACGTGTGCTGAAGAGATGCCAAATACTTCCTATTACGAAGCTCCGAGGGAAATCTATTATCCCTTGCAACAAATATATCAAGATGATGATGATGATGGTACCGACGACTTTGTTTTGAAATTATCTGATGATGAGGAGGGGGAGGAGGAAGAGAATGAGCATTTTCAAGATGTAATTGCTGTCCCTGACGTAGCAGGTGATGTCGGTGTTTTATCAGGAGCCAACCTAAGGAGTTTTTTATTGAGAAGTTACATGACTGAAAAAGAAGATCTTCTGAGTGTAAGCGACGATGGAGAAATAGTTTCATTACCCTTGAGAGCTCTAAAAGACGCTTTTAGTTCGACGTATTGTGGGCAGTGTGACAGCAATATAACACTTGAAATTGATAAAAACAGTTTTGATGTTGACTTGAAAGTAAAGTGTAAGTGTTTGGTGCCATCTGTTTTTCAATATACCAAAGTGCAAGCTAATGAAAGTGTGAAAACAGAACATGTCGGTGAAACAACAGCTTCATTTATATATCAAAACATGATAAATGGGGGAGGCTTGGCAGCCTTGAATAACACTCGAATTGCCTTAGGTGCCAAACCTTTAGCAAACAGCACTTACGAACGTTATAAAGAGTATATTGAACGGATTGCTGACCAGACCTTCAAGGAATCCATGAAAGAAGTTGATAAAGCAATATTTGAGTATTATGAAAGCATTGGGGTCAAACCAGATGAACATGGTAATTTACCTATCGAGGTAATATATGACGGCACCTGGATGAAAGGGGACATCAATCCCCTATTGGCATAGGAGTTGTTACCGAGGCTTACACTGGATTTGTTCTTGATGGGGAAGTTTCAGTAAGATATGTAATTCCTGCAGTACTTTGAATAATAAACTGAAAAAAATAAACTAACAAAAGAACAATATGATGTAGCTTATGAAAAACATATACAGTCTGGAAAATGCAAAAGAATTTTTGACCAAGCTTCTGGAAATATGGAAGCTGCTGCTGCTCTCGCATTGTGGCAAAGATCACTAGACAGGAAATTCATATATAAAGTATTTGTCGGTGATGGGGATTCAACAGCATATAAAGGAGTATGCAGTTGAATGAGGCACTGGTCCTTATGGCAATCCATATCCAGTACTCAAGGAAGAATGCATAAACCACGTTCAGAAGAGGATGAGAAAAAAAAAATATGTTTCTAAAATGTAACAAAAAACAAACAAAGTTATGTTTAGGAGTGAGCTTGGAGGACTCAATAAATTGAGTGACAGCACGGTGATAAAGATTGGAAAATATTTTGGCATTGCAGTAAGAAACGGAGCTAAAACCCCACTGACCCTATAGATACCATGAAAAAAAATATATTGGCAATATTTTTACATCTGACTAGTGATGATAAAAATCATGATCATTCTCAGTGTCCCGTTGGCAAAGATAGCTGGTGTTTTTATAATCGTGATTTGGCAATGAATTTATCTCCCAGAAGTCACAAGAAGATGAAAGTAAAACTCCAGCTTACAGAGGAACAAAAGATCCCAGTTCGCCAAATATTGAGAGCTTTCCTCTGATGATTTACTGCAAAGATGTGCAAAAGGTCGTACTCAAAACCTAAATGAATCATTCAACAGTAAAATATGGGCAAAGTGTCCAAAGGTGAGACTTCATGGGAAGGATACTGCGACCTTTGCTTTTCATGTTGCTGCAACGGAACATAATATCGGCTATGCGGCAAGTTCATTGCTGCCTATTATGAGAAAAACGACAGGAGAAAGCCTGAAAGGCCTTCAGATGAAAGAGAAGACCAGGAAACGAATGTCTGCTATGCATTCAAGAAAGCAAAAGAAGCAAAGAACATCAAAAGGAGGATATGAAGGAGGGGCTCATTAGCCTTCTAAACACTTGGCAGCGCAAGAGTAGAGTGGCGTTCTACGATAACCCCCCAAAAATAATATAAACTATTTTCTTTAAGTGATAAATGTTTTTGTTTTTTTAGAGGGAATAATATATCTTATAAAAGAGAAGGAAACAGGCGCCATGTAGCTTTTCAAGAAACTTGTTATGCTTCTAAATGCAAAATAAATGGTTAGAACTTTAACTGCGTTTTTCTCAAAACATACATTTTCTACATTCAAATTCTAAAAACTCCCTTATTTATGAATGGATTTTAATTATCTAAAAAGCAATTTGAATAAAGATAGTGAGAGAACACATTGGCAAATTCATTTTTCTTTTTTCTCTCAAAAAAATTTTTTTTTTTACTAATATCTAATACATAATTTTATGGTATTTTTATTTATTTTTTTAAAATATTTTTTTTAAATAGCACACATCACATATTAGATTTCTGCGTTTGCCGTTTTATTTGATAGGAATTAAACTTTCTGCTATTAATTTTTTCTTTAAATTGAATGATAAATAAGGAAGGAGATACACTTTAAAAAACAAATAAAAAATGCTATGTTTTAAAGAAAAATATTTGTTAAAAAAAGAGTTTTCATCTAATTCACCTGAAATTTTGTGTGCATCTTCATTCAAACTAGAGGTAACACCTGAGGAAGTTTGAACACCGTCACTCAAAATTAATTCCCGACCCCGCCGATACCCTTAAAGAGTTCATTTTTGGCTCCTTTTTTTGTCATTGCCTGAAGTTTAGTATGCAACCATCAGAAATGAAAATAATTATCATTATCATATATAAATAATGCGATATATGATAGCGCAAAAACCAAATTTCATATATAATTGTATTCAAATCGCGCTGTGCGCAAAACGGTTGAAGGTAACAAGTTACCTTTTTCTTCGTTGTAATGTACACTAAATTGCGATCATTTTGGTATATAACAAATTGTAAAACGATAAAAGCAACAGAGTAAATATTATCACAAAATAATGCATGAATTCGTAACGCGCAGATGTAAACACATTTTTTTCAAAAATTCACCATAAATCTAAATATTGTCCTAGAGACTTCCAATTTCTTTCAAAATGAAGAAAAATGATTGAATATTACTATACTGTAAGAATATTAGCTTACAAATGCAGTTTTCGACCATATCTGACGAGTTAAAGTTGACCGAATGTCGAATTTTTTTTATATATATTTTTTTATATGCAATTATTTCGGAAATAAGAAAAGCTACCAACTTTCAAATATTTTCGTTTTATTCTACATGAAATTGCGCACATTTTCATATATAAAACTCTATGAAATGCCTAATATGAAACGGAGCAAATATTCCGAGAATGGGACTTACGCATTTCGGAGATTTGTGGCGGAGAATCCGCGCGCGGAGGGAAGGAAAGTTTTTTTTTTAAATTCACCATAAATTTAAATATTTTGCTAGAGACTTCGAATTTGTTTCACGATGAAGATAAATGACTGAATATTACTAGACTGTAAGAGTTTTATCTTACAATTGCGTTTTTCGACCATTTTCGGTAGAGTCAAATTTGACCGAACGTGGTTTTTTTTCTATTTATCGTGATTTATATGCAAATATTTCGAAAATGAGAAAAGCTACAACCTTCAAACTATTTATTGTTGTATTATACAATGAAATTGCGCACATTTTCATATATAAAACGTTATGTAACGGCTTAATTTAAAATGGTGCAAACATTACCACAATCGCACGTATGATTTTTTCGGAAGAGTTACCGCGCGGACGTAAAGAAAATGTTATTTTTTTCATAAATTCACCATAAATCGAAATATTTTGCTAGACTTCCAATTTGTTGCAAAATGAAGGTAAATGCTTGTATTACTAGAATATAAGCGTTGTAGCTTACAATTGCGTTTTTCGACCATTTCGGTAGAGTCAAAATTCACCGAAGGTTGAAAATTTGTCTCTTATCATTTTTTATATGAAAATATTTCAAAATTGATAAAAGCTACAACCATGGGACCTTGTTTTTAGTTGTATTGTGCATGAAATTGCGCACATTTTCATATATAAAAACTTTATGTAACGGCTAATTTAAAATGGGGTGCAAACAAACATTACCAACAAATCGCAATGTATGGAATTATTTTTCGGAAGAGTTACCGGGCGGACGTAAGGAAAAAGCTTTTTCATAAATTCACCATAAATCGAAATATTGTGCTAGAGACTTCCAATTAGTTGCAAAATTAAGGTAAATGATTGAATATTACTAAAATATAAGAGTTTTAGCTTACAATTGCGTTTTTCGACCATTTCGGTAGAGTCAAAGTTGACCGAGGTTGAAATTTTGGCACTTATCGTTATTTATATGAAAATATCTCAAAACTGATAAAAGCTACAATCATGAGTATTTTTTTGTTGTATTCTACATAAAAATGCACACATTTCATATATAATAGTATGTAAACGGCTATTTAAAATGGTAAAAAAATTATGTCAAACTGACGAAATAATTTCCGAGATGTGTCACAGATACTTTTTAGTGCGGCAAGAAAGAAATTCGCGCTTGCGCGCCTGCGTAACAATTGTAAACAAAACAACACCTTGATCCGTGAACTCCAGCATCCCCCAAGGTGTGTGATTCAAGAGTTTTCGGCTGGTAGGCCTAAAAGTATTTTTTCCGCGAATTTTTTTAAAAAAACTTTTGTATGTCGACGTAAAATACGTCCAGTCGGCACCCGAGAGACAAAAAATGTCGACGTAAAATACGTCCAGTCGGCGTTTAAGGGTTAACAGTGAGAGGAAAGTCAGATGAAGAAGGAGAATATGAATGGAGGTATAGTAAAAGAGGTTGCAGCTGGGGCCAACATGATGCTGCAAAGCCCTTAAGTAATGACTAGTGCACCACCTAACCCCCTTATGGGGAAGACTATGATTGCCTAATAATTTGAAAACTTGTACCCCTGCTGTTGAGATTTCTCACACATATTACAACTGAAAATTTCGGAACTCCATTGTAAGGCCCCATCCTGGCCCTTAGAGCCACATTTTGAACATGATGTACTTGAATCTAAATTGCATTTTGAAGCTTTCATTTAGGGTTAAAAGACCATTAGCTCAGAGATGAGTTTTAAACTACCCAACCCCTACTGTATCACTGTCTTAATTTCTGAATCCCCCTTACCGTAGGATGCTTTACCAAAATTGGTTATAACCGACCAAGTGGTTCTGAAGTTATAAAATGAGAACAGTTTACACAAAACATCCATACAAAAGACAAATCTCAATCAAAAAAGCTCACCTGGTTTTAGCTCATTGAGATGATAATGAAAAACAAAGGAAGCTAATTTAACATACACACACACAAAACTATTTTTCACAAATGATGGGAAACAACTGAAGTAGAATTGTAAAAGGACATTGACAGGTAGGTGGGATGAGGGGCGAGACCAAAAGGAAAATTAGACAGAACAAAAAATATAAAACAATGAAAAGTAAAAAAATACAAAGTAATTTCCAATCAATTACCATCCACAATAAAATGTCATGAACTCCTTCCGGTAGCAAAAGACTAAATTTGTCTTTCAACTTACCTATATGCTTAAGAGAGCCAACATCAATATCTGGCAATGTATCACAGTGTTCATTTTTATGGGCTCGCAAGAGTGACACCACATATGAAAGAGTGTCTCTTCTAGCACTCTGAGGATCGGCCGTAGACGTAGCTGCTCTTGCACCTCTGCGAGCGCTCTGGTACCTTGACAACGGCCCTGCCAGAGTATCACGAATAAATGGCACACCTGTACGTCCAGCGCTTCGGTCTCTGGGGCGAGGTAGGTTTCCAGAAGGTGGGGATGTTGATGATGTTGAACCAATGCCCCCGCTGCCTTCAATGAGTTGGTTCAATTCTCTACCAAACCTGGTTTTAGTAGAGAAAATTATGGGGGTTAGTATGCTAGTCCTTTTAACAAAGCTAAATTCTTATCTACCTCTAAAATTAATGATATATAGAGAGAGAAAAACGCTATTCATCACCATACCTTGAAAAGGACCAAGAAAATTTCTCCAATCCCAGATAACCTATTGCCAGTGAGTATAACCCAAAACACAGAATCATAGGCTCATAATAATTTACTTTTTATACATGGTCAATGACAACAGTCTGACTGCATTAAATTAACTTACAATGTCTTATTTTGCAAATTACCATTATAGGCTGTTATGGAGTAAAAAAGATAAACAGACACTTCAATACTGGCTTTATGTCGGCCTGAAACATTTTCATTTCAGTTGTGAACACTAGAATCCTCTGAATCTGTACAACACATGACAGATTAATTAGTCTACTTTTAGTCACTTGACAAAAAAAATTTGTTGTAAGTTATTTCTAACATGCCATAAATTCAATATGAAACTTATGTCAAAAGGAAGCAACAGAAATAATTATAAGAGATTAAATCTCAATGACATATTAATTGAGTACCTGAATAACTGTCTGCTTTTTTTATACAGCAAATTCTAAAGCTTAGCTGGGCTGTTCATTCCAGAACTACAGCTGTCTGAATACAACTGGCATTAATTAATAAAATACTGCACATCATGCCTCAACATAGGGTAACCTTTACCTTAACTGGGACTCTGTGGAGTCCATTAGACTCAAAAGCCAATCCCAGGTCGGCTGAAGTCGGGCATCCACCTGTTTAAGCAACGCAGCTATTATGGTTGGTGTCAGATACATCTGGCTGGTTGTGTTGATACCGCCACTGCTTCCTGGAACACCTCCACTACCACCAGTGGCTCTTGAGGTTAACCCTCCATCTCTCACAACATCACAAGCTAGACTAAGTAGTGAACTCATCTGCCGCACAATGATAGTAAATGCTCTGGCAAGAGTATTGTTGGTAGTTGCCAGGCTTACTGGTTCGTGTGACGATGGAGTCACAGTCGAACTGGATGATGGCCCATGCCTCAGAGAGGTTGGGTCAATATAAATTAGACCACTAGAAGTTGTGTTTGAAGATCCTGAAGTGGTAGGTCCCCCAGCTGACCCTCCAGATCGCGAGGTACTGTCTCTTGGATTTCTCACAGCCCACTGCAAGTTGTGAGGAGCAATGTTGCGTGAAGTTGAAGAAGTGTTTACCCTTCGCTCTAACTGCTCATCTGAGAACAGTTCCCCAGAATCAAATTCATCGGTCTCTGCTGCCTCACTTTCGTCGTCCTCATCCTCCCCTGGGGATGATTCTCCCGAGTCATCTTCACCATCGCTGCCTGCAGTAGCACCCGTTTGTACTGACCTCTGGTTGGAGGCATTATCTACAGCAGACTGATTGTCATCACTGTCACTGTCTGATTCTGCTAAAAGATCAAGTTCCATGTCACTCTCTCCACCCTCAACTTCACCACCACCATCTCCTTCCTGTTCTGAACGATCGTTTACATCATCTCTTTCACTGCCACCTAAAAAAAACAAAAATGGAGAGGCTTAAACATATATATTATTAAATCGTCAAATAATAAACGCAGAAGTACACAGTACTCCTCCCCTCCCTAATAACAAAATACTTTTTTGAGTATCAAACCATCCCATTGTCATCTACTATTTCCAGTTTTATATAGAAGGCTTTAGCAAACAATTACCTTCACCTTCTTGTTCATCTCCTTGTGGGGGAAGAATGTGATCTGGTCTAACTCTCCTCTGCCGATTAGACGTGGGACCTGGTCTAGACATGTTCGAAGCAACTTCATCCTCAATAGTTTCCTCTTCTTCCCCTACAGCACTGCCACCACCATCAGGGCCACTCCCACTGCCTCCACTTCCACCTACCAAACCGACACCACTCACGCTGGAGCTCTCACCATCGACAACACTTGCAGATGCCGGCAAGTCTAAGCTGCTGCTGCCAGACCTCTGATGTTGTCTTTGCAAAGGTTCAACCTCAAACATTTCCTAATGAAAATATTCTCACTTTAGAACAATCAAAGAAAAGATCAACACTGCAGATTGCATAATTATTCAGAAAGCAAAATCAATGTGCAAGTACAGATCTTAAACAATTATCAGCATAAAGGTACTATCACAGATTTATATCATGAAAATATACAAGAGATAAAATGTCTGGTTGTCTGGACTTGTAACTCAAATTTCATATGCTCTTACTGGCAAACTCAAATTGTCTGGACTTGCAACTCACTCTGTTAAATTTAACCACACCAATGCATCAAATTTCTATATAAACATGACTGGACTTAAACTTTTTAAACAATAAGCAGTGCAGTTGAGGACTAAGGGACTTTGCAAAGACTTCTGAAAACCAACAGAATGTCAAAAGTTGTCTGTAAGTGGTACTTCACTCAAAAGTTTAAGCTAGAAAATCCTAACTACACTAATAAAAGGATTACATATTTAAACCTTAAACATCTAAACCCCCACCTTGCAGCCATGGTTTGCATCGACGTGAGTGGAGCTAAGAGGAAACGGAGCAGTTGGTTTCACGTAGTTGAGTCGCACGGGCAACATTAGAGCATCAGCAGCGTCACAAAGTTCCGTAACGGCCACAGGAATGACACTTTCAAAGACCTGTGAGGAACACACATGCATATATAGTACATGAAAATTAATTCTTTTAATTCATATAAAGAACACAATAGTTTTTCACTAAATTAAAAATTAACACTAGAAATGTGTATGCTATATTGTGGTACTTTTACACAAACTAGTTTAAGACTCATACTCAATTCTCAGAGGAAGCACTATCACTTCCATGGCTTTCTTTCTATATCAGTAACTGCTTAGACTGACAGATTTATCATCAATCTCAACACATAGGATACTCCCAGCTTATACCCTATTCAATTTGTTACCACTCAAACATGAGAATCAGTAATCCATTCCATCGATTATTGAAAATTTTTGAAATAAAAACATAATATATATACTGCAATATACATATTTTAAGTACCTAACAAAAAAAAATTCATTTTGCAAAAGGAAATGCACATTACACGCTAACTTCACCACATCTGCTTACAGTTAACTTACACTATTATGAAATTCCAAGTTGAGAGTAACTTAAAAGATAAATGTTTACACAAATAATTTGTTTTTACACTAACCTTAATACACTTTGCCAGTGGCTGAGTATAAGAACTGCCTGGTTTCTTCTTTCCAACATTTGGCATCATCTCAATGGCCAGAATTACAAATATTCGCACCACTGAAGCAATAAACCTCCTAGCCACCTGTTGACAATACAAAAGGAAAATGTTAGGTACAACATTTTTTAGGGAAACTTTGAGTTTTCTTACACAATACAGACCATAACAGTAATGATGCATGATGTTCCATAAATGGTAAACAGAAAAGTATCAACAGATTGAGATGGTTTCAGCATATGAGGAAAGTGGTTGACCTCGAAGATTTTGATGGTTTGATTATGTAATGAGAAGGGAAGGGCAATTAAGTTAAGACATGGAAAGTTTCACTCTAGAAAGGTCTTACAAAGGAATAACTGCCTGATTTAACAAGGCGTGATTCAACCTCCAGCTTACTCAGTATGCGTGCAAGACTTTCCCCTCTAGCTAAGTTGTTAACATCATACTTCTAACTTAACATATTAAAATGTGTCAAAATCTATGGTCAAATAGATCTCTTGTTTCACCAATGAAAAAAAAAATTATTTTTCTGTACTGTTTAACATGTACATTATTGATTTTTTACATTTTCATTCTAATAAATATCATAAATATCCTATCTTAAAATTCCTGTATTTTGACTCAACAAAACACACCTTTTTCAAACCTTTCCACAATCTTCTATAGACCTTTCGTAAACTGCCCCCCCCCCCACAAACAACAAAAACAACACCAAGGTAGTTTGTAGGCTTAAGTTCCTCGTTGGACGAATGATTTATGTGCTCACCTACCGATTCGGTAGTCTTGAGTTCAATTCCCCGCTCTGCCAACGTGGAATCAGTGCAATTTGTTTCTGGCGATTAGAAATTATATTCTCGATATAATGTGGTTCAGGTCCCACAATAAGCTGTAGGCCCCGATGCTAAGTAACAAATTGGTTCCTAGCTACGTAAAAATATCTAATCCTTTTGGGCAGCCCTAGGAGAGCAGTTAATCAGCTCAGTGGTCTGGTTAAACTAAGATATACTTAACTTTTTACTCCCCAATAAGTGAAAACAGAGGAAGATTTCACAGGTGACAAGCCTCAGTTTCACAACATGAAAGCACCAGATGTGCTACAAAACTTGGTGAATGTTGGGTAAAATGACCACCTATGTAGCAACAAACACCTTGAATACCCTATGTAGCAACAAACACCTTGAATACCCTATGTAGCAACAAACACCTTGAATACCCTATGTAGCAACAAACACCTTGAATACCCGTGTTATTTTACTCAATTATTAGAGAAACTACAGTATAACTAAGACACAAAAAATAAATAAATATATAAATTTATCTATTTTTGAATTCTATCATCCCTGGCAAATAGACGTCAATACTAAATGGCAAAATAAAAAACAACCTACCTTTTCTGCCTCTTGCTTTCTCCCAGGAATGCTATCGTTATGGAGTTCCCTTATCAACGTGTTGATCAAGGCAGTAACCATCGTGTCTGCAATCATTTTTCTTTCTTCGTCATCACTATTAATAAGCTGCTTCAGTTTCAAGTTACGATGCTCAGCCTACAAATGGGAAGCAATAACAACTGTAATTTCAAAAAGTTGAAATATATCTTGTGTCGCCCTAATTAAAAAAATATCTAATTCTAAAAGCTTTTTATATAATACAGATAAATTACAAACAAGAAAAATCTTAGTTCAAACCACCTCTAACCTCTTAAAAACTGAATCACCAAGAGCATTACACTTTGGGATAAAATATCCATTTCACTACACTTAGACCCTTCACTAAAAATCAGTAACATGGATTGCAATATATACAAAACCTTGAACATGTAATGGTTGATAATTTAAATATAAAAACACTTTTGCAAACAGTATTCTCTCTGATGAAGTTATCAAAAACTAATTCTAAAACCACACACACACACACACACACAAAAATGGCACACTTCATATCTTTTTAAAAGCATTTTGTAAAACAATAGCTAGCATATTTGACTCCAAAACAAAACTGGTTTATTGCTTATCCTGAAAAGGTAGCAATAAACTTGAATTAGGCCAGTGGATGTGGGTATAGCAACAGAACACAAGACTTGCAATCTTACCCTTAGTATAAAAATAAATAGCACACAAGAGGGGGTTACTTCCCTGTACAAAGGAACAATGGTAGCCATAAAAACAAAATTAAGGCTGCCAAGTTATTGCTATCAAGTCCTAAAACCAAACTAAATACTATACTATGAATTTCACGCACTTTAAGCATAATTTTTTTTTTTTATTACTTCTTAAACAACAGTTGGATCAGTATGAGATTTTGGCAGCCTTATTCACACCTTGCCGTGATTTTCTTTAGCACTATAAGTAAACAGTTAAGGCAGTTTGTTCTTGAAAATGAAGAGAAATTCAAACAACGATGATACCACTCCAAGCAAGTGACTTTGATGTCATGAAAATATCTCTACTGTTAAGCACTACCCACCCATCTCATTTATCCTGCTTTTCTTTTCTTTTTTTTCTTGAATTTCCAACCAGTTTCCAGACTACTGAAAACAGACCGAAAGGTTATGGGAGAATGGCGATACCCTCGGGGACCTCGCACTTTAGGTCCCTATTTGATGTCAAAGTGACTGAAGTGGGTGATGCGCCACTGTAACACCTATTCAAAACTGTTCTGTAGATAATAGGCAGCTTTCTCCTTGGTATATAGGGTGTAAAGTCTCAGTGGAATTGCATTCCTACAGCCCTGCGGACCGTTAGCTAGCATACTCCCCATCATTGCCAGGCCTAACACCTATGGGGCCGGTATAGTGTATGACTGCTGCCATCATCCCATGCCTTAACCTCCTACTGATCTGACTATTCTTTACGAAGTTACTCCCAAAAACACCATGACCTAAGACGAGTGAAATTCACTCAAAACAGGCTACCGAGAATAAATGGACCACTTTCTGAGGGGTAGAAATTAGAGCAAGGCTAAAATAAAGCTGGACAGTTTAGTGAGGAAGAAAATACCAGAGCAATGCACCTGGAAGCCATGGCACACAGCAAAGAAACTTCAGTACAAGAAACAGTGCAGCAATACCTACGTAAAAAAAAAAAATAATAAAATAAAATAATTGTGGTCTACCTTGCCTACCTGGGTTGCTAATTTGACTAGCAAACAGTAGGTGAATTTATCCAGATGTGTAGTATGGCCTTGGAACTGCATGAAGTGGATCTCATCTGTGGATGCAGCTGTAGGAGGAGTCTCTTCCTTGTGGCCTGTCATGATCATAGCTCTGACAGCAGCCCAATCGCTCAAAAGGCGCTCTAAAGCCCGACGACTAAACTTTGGTGGCTCTAAATCATGGTCCGGAACTTCCAAATTTACAACATCAGACAGGGTATTTTTGCGTGTTGAGGAAGATGACCGACACCTGATTGAAGTAAATTTTTAAATAAGTAACTAAACCTTTATTATAATCAATGACATGACTACCTTACTCTCTCAGCAAGAGTCCAAGCACTTGACATTATACTGGAATCCAATACCAACTTTCACAGGATAAAATAGATAATGTATATCAAAAGCCTGCACATAACACACTAATACTTCTCCAAGAACAATAAAAATTTAAACTAACCTCTGCCACTGCTTTTGTTCCGTGACCTGGCGCCCAACAGTTTGAACAAGAAATAGAAGTAAATTCTCTCCTCGCCCATTAGGTAAATTCACTAGATCTGTTTCTGTGATAAGTCGTGACAGGAGGTCAAATCGAGCTGCCTGGTGGCCTGATCGCAGAGCTTTACACTTGCACTTCTCCCAACAATCACAGTATGCAGTAGGAGAGGTCTTCTTCAGCTTGCAGTCATGACCCTTGTGGCATACTCTTGCACATTCTGTACAGCAACACAAAGACCCAACAAGCCCACATGTTCTGCACTCAAAAATATCCTGATTGATATGTTCAGCACCAGTCCATGTGAAAGAACATGTGTCATTATAACAAAGAACGTGAAGCGGAGAGTCATCGGGGTTACTACCCCTAGGGAAAATCATCTGTGAAACAGCTCGTCTCTCACTCTCGGAGTCCATTGCACTGTCGTGAGCTACGCGATGGATTACATCGAAGAGGATCAAGGCTGCCTGGTAAGCTCTTCCCGACACGGCCAACATGAAAGGGGTGAACCCATTAGAATCTCTTGCTATCAAAAGGTTCCGAAGGTGGGGAGAAAGTGCAGAACTATCACAAATGTTCCTCAGTATTGTTAAGGAATACGACTTTCGTTCGTTTGGATCCGACACTCCCAAAGTTGGCATGCTAGGACCTGGGGTGGTTTTGGATGATGAGGGTGTCATAAGATCATCTTCAGGTCCTGGTGCGCTTGCTGTATCATTAAGCGATTCTGACGAATTTGGAGGCCAAGCAAAGCTCCCCAAGATGGGATCCTTCTCCAGAACACTTTCACCTTCAGTTTCTTTACTTGTAACAGGGCAACACGCTGATATACAGGCATGAAGAATGTTCCTATTGCCATCACACTTTTCTTCCACAATAGATTCTGTGGTTAGATTAGCAACTCCACCTGAAACGCAAAAAAATTTAATTATTGCCGATTGTTTTAGGAACATTTCAATTGCTCTTTAGAAGTTAGATTAGGAAATGTTAGAACTATAACTACATAGATTTAGATCATACTTCAAATACTCACAAACTGCCCAGATAGTTTTAAACTTTAAAAGATAATAAATAAGAGTAAATTATGGTGATAAAGGTTGGACATTTAAGTAAACATACCCCAAGAACTAATAGCATCATCTGCAGTGGCATAAAGGCATTACTGACAGCACCTCAAAAACTTTAAAAATTAGTACTCCATAAAATGTTAGTTCACCTAAAAACTGCCAATATTCAAGAAACATCTTACCTGCTGGTTCATTCTCAATGAGAGCAAGGACCTGTCTCACACCCTCCGGATCACACCTAAGAATCTTAGGCATTAAAGTTTGTGTGTTGAGAGCTAAGACAAGCAAGGCAACATGGTTCTTTTGATGAGCCCCTGCACCGTGAAGGAAGTGTGTTGCTACCCCCAAGCAGGAAACAGGAGGTAGATCTGGCCAATGCGGATCTTTTATAGATTCTACGCAGTCCTTACTCAAGGGATAAATAGTACTATTTCCATCCCGGAGGATAGCAACATTCTCACTCTGAAAGAGAAATGAGTCAAATGTTCATTAGGATTCTAACAACTTCATAGGAACTCACACGGACACAAGTCTTCATTTGAGAATTAAAAGGTTAGTCAGGAGACTTTGGTCTTCAATCACAAGGTAAAAAAAGACAAAGCTGAACCTCTAAATGTTGAAGTAAATATGGGGAAGTAGGGGATGGTAATTCTACTTATGAAAAACCTCTACATCATCCAAATCTATACAAAAGGATTTATTATTTTGATACAATGACCAATGCTAGAAAGCATAACTTCTTTACCTAGTTCCTGGTGAAAGCTAAGTACAGAGAAAACAGTAGGAACCTGACACCGAAAACAAGCTTCTTAAATGATGGAAGGTGATAGGACCCACAAAGAGTAGAAAAAAAAATGCCAAAAGCATGACAGAGGTCTATAAAAAATAAAACTGAATTATTTACAGTTTGAAATGTTAAAAAAATTAAGCAAATGTCAGTTACTCTATAAAATATCTATTCCTTACCTCTCCAGTAATAGTCAAGGATATAGCCGATGGCTCTGTACCCATAAAAGCTGTGCTGTCGGTGGGAAACACACACTCTTGCTCAGCTTTCCCAGAGCTAAGATTGTATATGACATATGAAAGACGGCTGCCATTTTTCACAATTGCATGAACGCCTGCAAAACAGAGCAGTATTTTAACATTTGGATAGTTATTATTTTCAAATTAAGCTCAAAACTCTACAAAACGATGCAGTACAATGAAAAATGACTGAACTTCAAGATGAAACGCCCAAAGAAGAACATTTTCTAGAATACTGCTTCTTTAAGAACAACACATGCAGAATTCATTTACATAAAAACATGCTACAATGAGACTTCTTATTTTGATCATGTCATCATATCAAAGGACAAAAATTTTTTGGTAAAAAGTCCACAAAAATAGATAAAATTCTCTAATTATCACTTTTCCTTGCGTGATTCTGACTGCTTCATTCCAGAACACAAATGCCATATTGAAGTGGTCTACTAACTAAAAATAACAGTTACACTGCTTTCCACAGTATGCCGCTAAAATTACTAATAAAACAATACAAATGATTGGGTACTTTTCACTAGTTACATCTTTAAAAATACCAAATTTGTAACTAATTTGTATTTTTCATAACTAACAAACCTGAGGTCTTAACAGTTAAAGGCCCACCTCGAACCACCCCTCTAGCAGTCTAAACTGGGTTAGAAATATAACTGATGGGTCACAGGTAGCCGTGGGCATTCTGGGTATACATGCCCCGTGACCTGGTATAGATGCCATTAGTCCCTGGATCTCACAAGTGTAATTTTAATTCTACCGGTTTCCAGCTTGGCACTAGTAAATCCTAATGTTAAGACCTCAGGTTTGTTAGTTATGAAAAATACAAATTAGTTACAAATTTGGTATTTGTTCATACACGAAACAAACCTTCGGTCTTAACATTAGGATAGACTTACTATTGGAGGGAGGTAAGTCTCTACAACTGACTGGGAGTTTGCCACCTTATCCATTTCCGAATATATAGGGAAATTCTAAGAGAATGGACAATGAACCTAGGACCAAAGATATAAGCGGATCTATTGGTTTCCTCCCACTGGGTGTAGATACCATTCTACTGTTTACTCTTGTCCCTTGCGACTGGATCCACCTTCACCCCTCTTTTCCTTATTATCCAGAGGGGTGTGTTGCTACTGAAAAGTATATCATCAGCTAAGATAGCTTCACAGTATGGCTGACCATCTCACCTGCATCTAGTCCGTTCCAGCACATGACGGTACTCTCCTTCATATTGCCCGTAGTTAAAGGAGTAGGAAGAAAGTAGTAAAGAAAAAAGACCAGTCATCCCATTCATTCTACTTTCATACCTTTATCTTAGACTAGACGCAAACTGACGACCCGCAGGGGCACTGGATGAACTATATCACTTGTTGGGCCGCCACCACTGGACCCAAGGAAAAGGTGTCCAAGGATCTATGGGCAACATCTTTCAAATAAAATGAGGTGAAAGTTGTTTGGCGCTTCCACACGCCAGCTTTCAGAATTTATCCACAGACATGTTCTTCTTATATGCCAGGGAAGCACTCACACCCCTGATGTCATGAGCTCTAGCTCCCACCTGGCTATCTGACCCTCTGTCTTCTGCAGTATAAGACATCTCTGATCGTCTCCCTTAGCCAAAATGATATTGTATTCTTGGACACTTCCTTCTTGTTCCGTCCTGTACTTACGAACAACCTCTGGCACCCCGGCCTGAGGTGCCTTGTTCTCTTTAAGTACTCCCTTAGTGCCCTGACGGGGCACAGGAGCATTTCAGCTTTGTCGTTGTCTACAAAGTCTGCCAAGGAAGGTATGGTAAAGGAGTCGAATCTGCCGTCTACTATTGTTGGATTTTGGGTCTTTGCCACGAATTCTGGGACAAACTCACACACCATTGATCTCCAACCTCTCGAGTGCTTTATGAGATATGAGAGGCCATGTAGCTCCCCCACCCTTTTGGTTGAAGCCAGGGCCAATAAGAAGACTGTCTTCAGGGTCAGGCTCCTATCCGTGGACTGCCTTAGTGGTTCGTAGGGGGGTTTTGTCAGACTACTCAGTACCTTGGTCAGATCCCAATCTGGGGCTTTTAGCTCCTTTGGTGGGCATGACTGTTCAAAGCTCCTCATCAGCATGGCCAACTCCCATGAAGACGATATGTCCACTCCTTTCATTCGTAAGACTGAGGCTAGAGCAGCCCTGTACCCTTCACTGCAGATACAGACATATGTTTTTCTGTTCTGAGATATATCAGAAAGTCTGCTAACTGCTGAATAGTGGTACCGAGTGGAGACACGTTCCCTCTACGACACCAATCACAGTATGCTGACCACTTCCCTTGGTATACTGTCGCAGATGATTTTCTGATATTACCTGCCATCTGAGTTGCTGCTTTCTGCAAAAACCCTCGCTCTCGGAGGAGATACTTGACAGTCTCCACCCGTGAAGCGATAGGGACTTCACCGACTGGTGGTACCTCTCCACGTGAGGCTGACACAGAAGGTTGCTCCATGGAGGTAACTCTCTTGGCACATCTACTAGGAGTTCCAGTAGGTCTGGAAACCACTCTGCTTTCGGCCATAACGGGGCTACCAGGGTCATCTTGAGGTTCTGAGACCGCATTACCCTGTTCAGAACCTGACGGATTAGACAAAATGGAGGAAATGCGTACACGTCCAGATTGTCCCAGGGGTGTTGTAGCGCATCTTCTGCTACTGCCTCTGCGTCCGGGACTACTGAACAATACACTTCCAACTTTTTGTTGTACCTGGTTGCGAATAGGTCTATGATCGGTCCTTCCCACAACATGAGCATCCTGTCCACTACCTGTTGGTGTAGGGACCACTCCGTTCCCAGAATCTGATCCCTGCGGCTCAACTTGTCGGCCACTATATTTCTTTTTCCCGGAATATACCTGGCCTTGATGTCTACCAGGTTCTCTATAGCCCACTGGTGAAGTTGAACTGTCATCACATGTAACTGCCGAGAAACTAGGCCTCCTTGCTTGTTTATATAAGCTACTACTGTGGTGTTATCTGACATCAATACCACTGAGTGTCCCTTTACTCTCTCCCTGAATTCTTGTAGAGCCAGGAAAGCTGCTTTCAACTCCAGCACGTTTATATGGAGTTCTCTGTCCTTGCAACTCCATTTTGCTGACACCATCAACTCCTCCATATGGGCTCCCCAGCCTTCTAGTGACGCATCCGAGAACAGCAAGAGGTCTGGGAAGGATTGTTGAAGGGGGACACCCACTGTCAGATTGTCGTCGTCCACCCACCACAGCAAGTCTTTCCTCACTTCTGCCGACAAGGGAATTTGCTCGTACGGGTGATCTACTGTTGGTGACCAAAACTCCTTCATCCTCCATTGTAGGGACCGAAGGTGTAGCCTTCCTTGTGGTACTAGCTTCTCCAGGGAGGTTAGGATTCCCAGCACCACCTGCCACTGTCTTGCTGGCTGTCTGCCTTTCCCAGGAAGGCATTCACCACTTGTTTGCATTTCTCTACTCTTTGGTCTGTCGGGAATACTTTGGCTTGTGTTGTGTCTATCACCATTCCCAGATATTCCAAACGTTGACTTGGATCCAGCTGCGACTTCTGCTGATTCACCACAATACCTAGGCTGTGACAAAGCTGCAGGAGGGCCACCCTGTCCCTGAGTAATTTCTCCCTGGACTTTGCTATCACCAGCCAATCGTCCAGATATCTTATTAGCCTGATCCCCTGAGCATGCGCCCACGCCGACACGAGGGTGAACACTCTTGTAAAAACTTGAGGAGACGTTGTCAATCCGAAGCACAGGACCTTGAACTCGAAAGCTTTCCCTGCAAGACTGAAGCGGAGAAATTTCCTTGAAGACTGATGGACTGGTATCTGAAAGTATGCGTCCTTTAGATCGACTGTCAGCATAAAGTTTCCGATTCTGACTGCTTGTAGAACCGTTTTCGGAGTTTCCATCCTGAAACTGGTTTTCCTTATAAACAGATTCAGCGTTGACAGGTCTATTACTGTCCTCCACTCCCCGTTGGCTTTGGGTACCAGGAAAATCCTGCTGTAGAAGCCTTTTGTCGGACTGCATACTTGTTGCACAGCTCCTTTTTCCATCATCTTCTTCACTTCGTCCTGCAGAATAGTGGCCTTCTGAGATTTGTGGGCATAAGTGACGTGGGGTAATGGTTGATCTGTCAGGGGCGGGGTTACCCTCGAACGGAATCAAATACCCGATCCTGAGAACATCCATCACCCACTGCTCTGCCCCTAGTTCCTGCCACACCTTCCAGTGATTTGCCAGGCAACCCCCCACTGGTGTGGCCGAGTGATGGGAGGCGCCCATCCTATCTTCTTGAGCCTCTCCCTCTTCCCCTATTGCCCCTTCCTCTGTTGTTTCTATTGTGAAAGGGCCGATGAGTTATCCTCTTTGGGGAAGAGGGTCTTGTGACTCTATTAGGGATGCTATGTCTCACTGTCTTCTTTCGAGACATCTGCTGTTGTCTTCCCTCCAAAGGAGTAGTTTGACTGTTAGAGGTTTTCCTAACTGCCTGTTGCACCAACCTATCGTTAGTGTCCATCCTTCTTCTATCTATCGCCTCTTCCAGTATGACCTCTGGCAACAGTAGTTGCGATTCCAAGATATCCCCATTCCTCATTGCTAACAGGGAATCCAAATCCACATTGCGGCTTAGTCTAGCCAATGCTGCATCTCTCCTCATTAGCAGGATATTTGCCCAAACATTGGCACTTACGTTTGTCAGGTACGCAATCGCCTTGGACCCTGATTGTAGTAATCTAATGAACAATGGTTCATCCACTACTTTCCTTGTTGCTTCCGAGGATGCAATTTTCGCCACTGCTGTTGACCAAAGGTCTAACCAGGACGCAGCCTGAAAGACAGAAGAAGCTGTTGCTTCTAACGTAGCAGCCTCTTGGTACGTCATCGAAGGGCACTCCATTCTAACCTGATCCAAGGTTAATCCAGGCCTTAACCTTACAACATTAGGGTTCATTTGTCTAGACAGCAAAGGGACCTTCGGTGTCGTATAATATTTCCTTTGCTTTATCATTGGAGGGGGAATAAATTTAAATGATCTATTAGATCATAAGGAATTATCCCTCCCTGCAATCTTTGCGTTTACGTGTTGCAAGACCGATTCCGCATGACTCGAACAAGGCAATTCATACGACACCTTGGTATCCCTCTTTAGTCCAAACGCCATGTCAATTCCAGGAGGAAGCATACTGGCCGGTGTTTCTGTCTTCTCCGAAAGGCTATTGAATTGACTCTTGGTTTTCTCCTTCCTCCGGCTCTAGTGTACCACTCTCCGTCACGACAGATGTTGTCTCGCCTCTATCTTCTGACAGACGGCCCGGAATTCCACGGCCGCCTGCCCCTACGGCCGCGGTCTCTTTGATCTTTGCTGGCCGCTGTTGGCTCGATCCCAGATAGTCAGCAGGGGAACGAGAACGTCTCACTCTTTCTCTGCTCACGGATCTAGAGCGAGAATCTCGTCTAGATCTCCAAGATGAAGGCTCCCTTAAGACAGAGGTAAGTTCGTCTCTATTAGCATTGGCATCGTTTTCGAGCGTCGGCGAGCCCGGCCTCGGCCTTCTATCCAGACGGACACTGCCTTCCACGAACGTATCCGCCGAGGTTGCCAACTCTCTATTTTTCGTACTTTTAATAGGAGCCTTATCGTCCTTCGTACGTATTTTGAACGGCCTTACGGGCGAAACTGGGACCTGCATTCCATCCTCTGCTGCACCTTTCGCTGCCAACGTCGATTTTACCAGAGGTATCGCAGTTTTTGCGATCCGAACTGGCATATCCGCCTCGGCCGCTAGCTCGCCGGCCGTCACCTCTCTCGCTTGTTCGGACTCTTGCGAACGGCTTCGTCTGCCAACCTTGTGCTTAATAGCCACTGATTTTCCGACCTTCTTGCTGACTTGGAAATGACAGTCTTGGTCCGAAGAAGAGGAAGAATTGATTCTTCTCCTCTTGGCCCGAGGATCCGCTAGGAACTCCCGAATCCTCCTCCAACGCTTGACTGGCGCTCGCCGTGACGTTATCGGACTTAGCGATGACGCCGAACTAGAGGAAGAAGACGAAGAAGGCGAATCACACTTTTTCTTTTTGTCTCTCTTATTCATTCTCTCCTCTATATCCTGTAATTTCTGCATTACAGTTTGCATTGACGGGTCAGAAGGCGTATTAGCATCTGGGTGCAGCGAAAAAGGCCGAGAATCGGTCTGTGACGTCATCACGCCTGCCATCTCAGAGTGTGACGTATGTTGTGACGTCATCCCTCTCGTAGGGAGAGACTGAGAGGTTTCTGCTGGCAACCGCACGTTTGCTGCCAAACTACCTCCCACGTTCTGCATCGCTGTAAATACTGAGTGGGATGGTGAAGCAGCGGCATTAATTCCCATAAATTGCAAGCCCGGGGGATGAGGAACATTCAGCGCTGCCGGACCCTGCTGGAACCGTGACGTCATATAATGCGCAAGCAGACCATCCAAGGTTGGTACGCCTGGTAGGCCTAGCGCTGACCACGTACCATCTAACCTATGCGCTTGCGTAGCAGGAGCCTGGAACAAAGATGGCGGATCTCCCCTCTACTTGCTGGGAACAAAGGAGAGTGCAAATTATTCATAAAATTACCCAAGGCCCCTCCTGACGTTTCCGATACAGAACCGCTAGGAGAAACCGAAGGGGTATGAGACAATTCAAAAGCAGGTGGAGAAACATATGGAGCAGCCTGGTTTATTACCGATACAAAAGAAGCCGGTAAGGTTTGTCATCCAAAGATGGCGTCACCCCCTTTCTTTTGTATTGGCTTTTCCCATAGAACTTCTTCCACTGTTCCACCGACCAACCGCGACAAACAGAACACGGATTAGTAACCGTACATACGTTTTCCCTGCACCTACTACACGTTGGATGAGGATCCGTCGACACCGAAGTTAGGAACCTAGAACAAGGGAAGCCACTGACTCCTGGGCATTTCCTTTGTCTCCTCTTCGAAGCGGTAGACGATCCCGATGTTGAGGCAAAATTCTCCATCATACCACGTATACACTCTTACCACACACTGATCACACTTGGAGAAAGAAAAGGAATGAAAAATAAAAAATGAAATGGATAAAGAACGGGCAAACTGAAAAAACCGGCTTTAAATGAGATAGACAGTAACACGTCTTATCTTAAAGGCGGTAGGAAAATAACTGATGGGTCACAGGTAGCCGTGGGCATTCTGGGTATACATGCCCCGTGACCTGGTATAGATGCCATTAGTCCCTGGATCTCACAAGTGTAATTTTAATTCTACCGGTTTCCAGCTTGGCGCTAGTAAATCCTAATGTTAAGACCGAAGGTTTGTTTCGTGTATGAACAAACAGGTTTTCTATTTTTACAAGATTCGAAATTCACAAACCATTATTTTCCCTGTCGGTGATAACTGAAATTCTGTCTTCTGCATTAGATGAATTGCTTTATGCCTAACCACTAAAAAACTCCATGCCAAAGCAAACACTGTACAGCAACATATGCTATTTCCACACTTAATACCTGAAAATGACCTAAGCACAAAATGGAACTATACAATAAACCACATGTCTAGCCCAATAAATGCAAAATCTGACATGAAGATGTAAATGTTAATGAATCCAAACAACCCAAACTTACCTCTGGCATCCACAGCAACTGTAAGAATCTGTCCCTGCTCAATGACTGGTATCCTTTTGGGTGTCTTCTGATAGCAATCAGGCACCCTGGGATTTCCACCTGCTCTTATGACTTGCAACTGGTCTCGGTGAATAACCCGCAAATTTCCTTTACCTTCCTTTGTTTGAGGTACAACAACAACCTAGAAGAGGAAATATTTCATGATAAGGTTGCTTCAAAAACCACTGAACAAAACATTGGAGGGCTACTTTGGAGAGGAAAGATGAGAGCTCAAAGATGCTAAAAAATGTTACAGGACAGTCATCTGCAATATGTACGACAATAAATAAAGTACGGTCCTGAAATATGCGTGATCGGATTGTGCGATTCCCCTTTTATGATGTCACTAGTTCAACCTAACGGGAGTGAAGACACGCATGAACCGCCAGTCCCCGAAACCTCAAATGGTTCACAAAGCCTTCAATCAGCAGAACTCTTCACAGAGGATGAGATAGAGGAGTTTGAAAGATTTTTAGCAGAGGATAGGTAGAGGAAATTCCATCCAAAAGGTTTTTTTAAAGGAAATGACTATCGTACAGTACAATTGCACCCAATGGTGACAGTGTTTGCGTGTAGGAGTTTTTACCATCCTGTGTGTAATTTTAAACTTTTCAAGTTATTAAAACATTTTTAATATTTTATTTATCCACAAGAACAATTTCATATTAGAAAAAAAAATACAGTATAGTACATAAAGCATTGAAAATGGATAGTAAAAAAAGTTTGACTGGGAAAGTTGCTGTTTGTCTTAGCCCTAATGGAATTATTCCCATAAGGTATGTGTATCGAAATCTGCGATTTTCCAGTTCTGCAAGGCTGTGGGTCCACCAAATTCTCGCATAATTGGGGACCATACTGTATATTGCGATAATATCCCAATTGAAGTACATGTACTAGTACTTTGCAATAATGCATTACAGTATTCAGATCATGGTGACTAATACTGTGTAAAAGAATGACAGTTTTCTCTGGCATACACAAATCTATTGGTTTACTGGTTATGCATCTAAGTATAATGAAATCTTTACAACAATAAAGTTACCTGTTTATTTTTATTCAAACAAAGAAGACTTCAATTGGAAATTCACTCCCACAACTATAGTCTAGAACTATTCACTCCCACAACTATAGTCTAGAACTAACTAAAAATATTTAATGTGAATATTTATTTTCATTTTTATCAAGTGCAAATCACAAACCAAATTAATTTCATTCAAACTGATGGCCAGAAGGGTTATTTGTAGTATAAAAATAAACCACCAGCTGCTAAATAAGATATGTTACAAACAATTTTATAATTGGATAAATGGATTAGTTAATGATTTTTACAATATTTCTTGTACACCTCAGTTCAAAAATTTTTTATCGACTCTAAGTTGAAATGAAGTTACAGAATTCAGTTTTACATTTAATGGAGTGTACTGCATTGGCCATCCCTATGTACTAATAAGTATTTGGGACTTAGTGGTATGGTTACAATACTGCATGATGCAAAAGTGTACTGCATTCCTTCAATGCATATGCAGAGCTAATAATAATGAAATGATAATTTCCAACAAATGCAAAATGGTGATAAGGGAATTCCAGCTACCAAAAGTGGTACTTACCATAATTTCAACTCATCATGAACAAAGTAAATTACCTGGATTCCATCGACAGCAAGAACCTCTCCAATAGGAACTGGTCTTGTATCTTCAACGAATATCACATCCCTCAGGGGCCATTCCTCTTCGTCAAAACGCTCTATGTCATCTCTAGGAGTGGGTCTCTTGCGTCCCTTGTAAGATGCTGGCGATGTTATAGACCCTAGGAAGATCAAATATACAGGGGGTCAATTCCCAAAGGTCATTTATTTATGTATTTACAGTTGGCTGGTCTTGAATAAATTCGGAACCGAAACAAGATGTACAGGAAACTAAACCCCCTTATTTGCGGGGGGGATGGGTACCAGACAACCCCCCCCCCCCAACTGGAATAACTAAAATCCATGAATACTCAAAACCCCTCTAAAAACAAACAGAACTGCCTATTTTGATAAAAAAAAAAAAAAAAAAAAGGCTTATATCAGTTTTTAAATAGTTTTATCATAAAAAGTGCATTTTGTCATGTAACTATGAAAATACAGTAATTTGTGAATATTTCTTGGTGAAAAATACTGTTAATGGGTGAATTTTCCGCAAATAATGGGTACATACAGTCCATACAAAAATCTGTGAATAGGCGAGTCCGCGAATAGCGGGGGTCGACTGTATGACTAAAAGCAATGGATGAGAAACTTAGGCAATTAGCAAAATAACCATGAAGAAAAAGAACAGTCAAGAATCTGCTTTAAATACCTACTCTACAAGGCTCCTCTATCATAATGAACTACATTTATGAATTTTCTTCATAACCCAATCTCAGGGTTTGGATTCAATTCCCTGCTCTGCCAATGTGGAACCAGAGGAATTTACTTCTGGTGATAGCAATTTATTTCTCAATGTGGTTTGGATCCCACAAGAAGCTTTAGGTCCCATTGCTATGTAACCAATTGGTTCCTAACCATATTAAAATACCTAATCCTTCGGGCCAGCCCTAAGAGAGCTGTTAATCAGCTCAGTGGTCTGGTTAAACTAAGATATACTTCATCTATTTACACACACAAAGGATTATGCAATGCCGAGGCCCATGTACACCATACTAAGGTTTAGTCATTTGAGACTTTCGACCAATGTAGAACAGGCAAGAGCTCATCATTAATATTGTAAATGTAATGATGAATGACAGCCAGTAATATTTACCTGTATCTGAGCAAGTGCTCGACGCTGGCGATGGAGGTGGGGGCATATCCAACTTATCTGATGACTCCTTGCTGTCTCCACATTTCAAAATTTTGGCAACAGACCCTAACACTTCAGGGGCTGTGGTTTTCTTCTCTCCAAGTCCACTGCTGCCACTACTCCCACTCCCGCAATTACTATTTGAACCACTTGAAAAACAAACAAAACCAATATTTCAACAACAATATATAAAGAAAACATATTTATGTTGGCAACACTTTTGATTGACAGATGGCAACAAGAAGAGAGGAGTCATGAATAATACTCAAATCTGTATATATATAAAAAAACCTGAAATGTTACTTGTATAATACCTTTGTGTGGAGGAAGCACTGCTGCCTGTCTGGAAGGAATTACTACTGCCACTACTGTTTCCACTACTGCTGGTCCCACTGCCCATCATGCCACCTGACAAGCCAGTGCTACAACCACTATTGACCCCTCCTGGGGGAAGGATTTTGAACCTGAAAAAAGGGATTGGCATAACAGATTTACCCTTCATCTTCCTCCATTCCAAAGTTTAAATCATCAAAAGTCTTATAGAATAGAATACAATGGAAAATAGAATTTAGGCCAATGGCCAAGTCCTGGGACCTATGAGGTTATTCAGCACTGAATAGGAAACTGACAGTAAAAAGGTATGAATGGTGTAACAGGAGGAAAACCTCCCAATTGCAGAATGAAAAAATTTTTAAGAGTGGGAAAAGTCAGAAGGAAAAGAATATGAATGGAGGTATGGAAAAGTCAGAAGGAAGAGAATATGAATGGAGGTATGGAAAAGTCAGAAGGAAGAGAATATGAATGGAGGTATGGAAAAGTCAGAAGGAAGAGAATATGAATGGAGGTATAGTACAAGGCATGAA
This sequence comes from Macrobrachium nipponense, assembly GCF_015104395.2. Classification (NCBI taxonomy): domain Eukaryota; kingdom Metazoa; phylum Arthropoda; class Malacostraca; order Decapoda; family Palaemonidae; genus Macrobrachium; species Macrobrachium nipponense. Next base: position 8,088,898 of record NC_087224.1, read on the forward strand.
AACTTGCAGCTAAGGGCCCAAAGGATACTGCAAAGACCTTCAAGTAATGCCCTGCAGTGCACCACAGTTTAAAAATTACTGAATAGAATGACATCAAACAGTTATATACATAAAGGTCACAAATCTGATGAAATAAGAACACCTAACTTTTAAAGTTTATAGCAAGGGCGTTTTGAATAAACAAGAGCACCATCACTAAGAATATCTAAGGTAACATAATATTTTATTCAAGCTACATGCAAGGTGAAACAAAAGCCTTACATTACATAACTCCACCTTTCTCAACAATGGAGTTCATCTATAATGCAAAGTACCCTTGTACAATGAAACTGACCTGCAAGTATCGCTAAGATTCCAAGCTGCATTAATCAATTGGCCAATTTTGGGCACACCTCCCGATGTCGAAAATGCCAAGGCACCTGGATGGTACATTGGGGAAGATCTCATTCCAACCTGATTAAAAAGAGTTCACTTAAGAATAGTATTTGGTTATCATATAAACATTTACAATTATATATCAAAATACTGTCCACTTTATGGGGTTAGACCTTGAAATGAGCTCTAGCACTTTCTTATTTGTCCTTTGCTCAGTTTTGTCCAATTGCCAACAGGCCTAGGTCTTCTTCACCTATCCCCTTTCTTTATAATTTCCAGAGAATTCATAGAGATCTTCCTGCTTCCTTCTCAAGTACAATCAAACCTCTTCAAACGGGCATTCTGCGGTCTAGGAATAAGCACACGGTTCGGCTCGATTTTGAATTAGCTGCCATTAGTTAATTAAACAGCCACAAAAGCGGTGCCATATATTGTTTACAACTTCCTCACAACAAAAATTATGCGGCATCTCTTTTGTTTTTATGAAAATAATAGTTAATGAAATGTGGAAGCCAAATGTTTTCAATATAAAATTTAAATGTAAAATATATATTTTTCAAAACTTTCACTTGTGAAGGTTCTACCAAGTTAAAACTTTTAATCAAAACAATAAGACATTTGGCAATGAACAAATTCCTTACTCTTAGAGATCAGATATTGTGAGAAGTTGAGAGGTAAGAAGTGCAAACATAAATCTTTATCTATGCTAAAAATGTTTCTATCATTCCCCTCCCCACATTAGTGAATGATGTTTTCATTTTCCTCAACAGATGGCGGTGTGCTTTGTTTACTTTTTGACGGCAAATGCAATGAGAGATCACCGAAATTCACTCTACTTTTGTCATTTCATTACCCTCTACAATCAAAATAAATGACAAATAAATTAACAGTGATAATTATGAAGATAGTAAATTTCGGACGCGAAAGTCACTGATAATATCCTGTAGAGTTCGACAAAGTGAAGTAGTTGACTTACGGTTATGCTAACTCAGGAATGTAGGCTAAATGTGTTAAATATACACTATTTCAAGAAAATTATACAGTATGAAATTAAAAAATGATAGTGAAAATAAGTGAGTAATAAAATGATAAAAAGTGGTGTCACAACTTAGCCAAGCAGTAGGCTAAGTCTGCAACTCGGCTGCAGTATCTTTAAGCGGAATTGGCTTGCAAGAATAAGTTTATATAGGGGTTTTATTTTTTAGGGGTGTATTCTACATTCCGGGGTTTTCTGTGATCCAGCAGTGGCATGGTCCCAAGGTTCCTGGACTGTACTAGTCTCCTGACCAACTTTCCCTCATCCAATCTCATCACATTAACAAAATATCTCAAATTGAGATCTTTGGTACCCTTTTTATACATCAATCTTCCAACCATTACACCTTCCAGGAAAAATAACATTCTATGACCACACCTTTTAAAAAATACTCCACTATCTTCCATAACAGTGCCCTTATGTGCATCCACCATAGGTCATTGCTTTCTTTACTAATGGGCCATTTTCATTTACGTATTTAGTCTAGCTTTCTCTATTCTTTTCATCGATACTGCAGCCACCACCATTTTTTCTACTCTCTCAACTTTCAGACTAGTGTCCCTCAATTGTAACAAAAAAGTTCTACTCTTTCAATACCAGCCCATCTATCACAAGATGGTACTCGGCTCCACACAATTATCCATTTGCTCTACTGATGCATAAATCACTTACTCTAAGTACATTCTGTAATCCCAAGTACCTCCATTTGTAACACAATCCTTTACATTTAATACACAGCACCAAGTTTATTTCAAAAACCTTCCAATTATTACTTGGCCACTTTCCAGACTACTCTTTCCTTTTCTCCCTTTCCAGTCCTCCCTCCCCCCCACTCCATTCTTCCATCTTTTAAACATTTCCATCAACGCTTCCTCAGATTCTGCCGTTAGCACTAAATCATAAAGTGTGAGTTAAGCCAGTACACTGTTTATAACTATAACTGAAATAATGATTTCAAAGAAAAACATTTCAAAGGATAAAAAAGGGCCTTCTACAATTCATTTCAGATGGAAGAGATCTGAAACTAAAGACCTGACACATTATCACCAACATAAACTTGGTTGTTGCCATGCAGGGTAACAAACTTTAGTCTGTAAAATTTCTTACCTATCACTATTGATTCCCCAATATTTTTCACTACTTCAATCACAAAAAAGTACTATACAAAAGAAAGATCAAGAGTTGTCTGTGGAAAGCCCCAGTACCTTGACAAAATTGCTGGTCGTCTTCCTTGAAGCGTCCAAGCTCAATAACTTCATTGAAAAAATACTTCCATAAAATAAGAAATGTGAATAAGAAAAATGTAAGTATTTCACCTGTACTCCTTCGGTGATTTCTGAACGCTGCTTACGACTTTTACTTCTGAACTTCTCCCACAGTTTTTTCCTCTGGTTGAAAGGCAATACTCCCCACCAAAACAAGGACCCTGATACACACCAAGCGCACGTATAGAGTTGGCAAGTGTGTAATGACAATATTCTGTCATTCTGAAGCTGTAAAAGAAAAAATGACAAGAATGAGAACATGCACCAATACACGTTTAGTCACACATTTTCAGTAATACGTCAAGGAAAACAACTAAATGACTGAAAGTACCTTTAGTGTACTAAAGGAAGCCTTGGGTAAAGCAAAGTTTCTATATAGTTGCAGGGGTGGATTTTAAGAAAATTAAGAACAAAGGAAAACAGCTCCTTAAAACCAATAATGAAAATCCAAAGAAATAAAGGAAATCATATTCTAAGGCCATTTCCAATGCACCACTTACTTCAGGGAAATTTTGTGCCGGTTGTTCTAGTTTTGCTGCAACGTCGGCTAATGTCTCGTCCAGCCACGTTGCAACCTTACCCGATTCAGTGGCAACACTGCATCTCACGCCAGCAGCACTGATTGAGACTACCTTCTCCCCAACTAGCCCAAGTGGAACTGCCTTTGGATGATGTACATTTGGAATCTGGGAACAATAAATCCAATGAATTAAGAGAGGAATCATCAAAATTATCAAGATATATGCTCAATGCATTCATCACCTTAAAAATAATATAACCATTGAGTCAATTTTCTGGAAGGCAGCACACATTATTTGTTCACAAGAGTTGAGCCAGAACAGCCATAAAAAATAGATTAAATGTGAGACAAGGAGTAGTGCAAAAAGGAGAGGGAGAGAAAGAGGATAATAAAAAGAAAAAAACACGAAACTTTACTTCAATGACAGGCAATAAACCTTACAACAATTTCAGCTCATATCCATATAAGGTAAATACTACATCTCATCCAACATCTATGATGAGTATCTTAAAACAAAAACAGATACAGTTACTAAGACGAACTGCTTTCTGGTAATTCAAATATTCCATTTACTATTTAGTGGGCCCTATATATATATAATGCTATCTGCTATTTTTATCCTAAGAAGGTTTATTATGCCAGCTCAATCTTTCTATAAATCACGTTCCACCACAGACAAAATTTGCACAGATACACTCTACCAAATCAATGGTTATGATCAATAACATCAAGCACGCTCAAATCTCACCTCTGGGTGAACATATGGGTCCTTGTCTGCCCACCTCCACTGGTAGACTTGGCCAGTGGTAGACACAGCCACCAGCTCTGAATGTAAAGCTGCAATGTGCAAGAACCTAGGTGGCGGATGACTACCTTGTCTTTCTGGCCAGTACTGTAAGCTGTCTGCTACATCAATGGCATCTGGCAACAGTGAATCTTTTTTCTTTGCAGTTTCTGAAAAAGAAAAAACTATAATTACGACAAAATAATAAACTTTGAATTAACTCTATCACATTCCCCAATCTAGCTTTGTCCTTTTTGGATATATAGTGCCTTTTTGATATATAGTGCCAAATACTGAACATCAGAAAAACCTCAACTTAACAAAAACCATTTTGACTATCAGGAGAAACTTGGGTTCACATTCAGTTACTGTTTAAACCAGAAATCCAAAACCACATCAGGAAACAAAAATTACAATCAAAATAACATGTAGTTAGTATGGTTTAAATTACCTTTATTAGTAAAATCATATATAGACAAGACAAAGCACTTTTTGCCAAGCACATTTTATGTAAAGTATAGGTTCAAAATTGGTATACCTATGCTGTAATTAGCAAGCACTTAAAAGAGAAAACTAGCCAAAAAAAAAAACCATAGGGGAAAAATTAGTAAAAATATCTACTGCAATATACAGCAAATGTGACCTTACAACCCGGCCAAGAACTGAGATGGACACAATTAAAAAACTATCAGATGTGATTAAAAGTGTTAAACCTGTTCCACATAACTACATGCAAGTTCTTTACACCATATAAGTTGGCTAAACTTCCCAATGAAAACCCAAAACTTTGAGCATGAGACATCAAATACCCGAGTCACTATCATTATACTGCAACACCGTAGGGACACAACCATACTACTACATAAAATAGCCAAAAAACATTTTCATCCCTTTTCAACTAAAAAAAAATACAATCTCAAATGCCTATTCCTATACAAAAATTTTCTGCAGAATGAAACTAATACGGTATAGGAACCATATTAAAACGTACAAACAATTTTTAATAGGGAATTCTTCATAAATAGCTAACACTATCCTTGTTTATTATTGGAGGACCCTCCTTTTGGCCTTCCCTCAGTCCATCCAGCAGCAACAAGTAACTGATGGTTAGTTTATTCTAACAATTTCTCGAGTAACAACTTTGTGAAAATGTCTAATGTCTGCAAGTTTCACATCCTTCAACAGTCCAGGTAGTACACGCATTTCTGTTTTACCACTATAATTCCAGCTTTTAATCTTTTATAACAGTATAAGCTTTATATTCTAGCAGTATATACGGAATAGGATGGATAAACAATGAAGATATGATGGAAGCTAGCACAGACTAAACAGACCTATTGTTTCCAGGTGCTTTCATCAGATAAAAGGGAGACGATACGCTGCTCAAATGGATGAGGGTCAGAAAGAGGGAGACCCACAGTGATAAAAGACAAGGCCTTTAATATCAAAGAACTAAGTTCTCTTGCAGGCTATGAGATAAACAGAGCAAGTACTGCTGAGGTTTATGCATAAGGTCAAGAATTCAGTTAGTATGATGAATCTGCAGAGCTGATTCCTGTGGCCAGATTTTTAAAAAGTAAATGAAAGGATGAGTATATTGGCCAGATAACGAAGTCAAAAAAACCGGACCAGAAAAACTGAGCTCAATGTTACCATTAAAAAAAAATAAACCTTTATCCAGTATACAATTCACTTCTTGACAAAAGGGATGCCCTAGCTCTACTTGAACCCTTTATGGGATAATACTCATGAGTACCCCACAGCAGCTTTCTTTACACTTATTCCTGTAATCATCAAGATATACTTGCTAGTCGTGCCCACAACAGTGTGTAAAAAAATTACCTGACATACAAAACAACAACAGTCAATGGAGCTTTAAGATTCAAATACAAGAGGATTATGGCTTTTCTTGCTAAACTGTGGCCTCTCAGATCACTGATCTAACCCCCTAGGCCACTTCAGTGTCTCCAGGACCCATCTACACAAAGCCTATTTTCAACCCTCACATCTGACAATTTTACCTGCATAAAGACTTCCAACACACATGCAACCTTTCTCAGCACCTATGAGACTGTCAAGATCAGCTTCGAGTACCTCCTCTACTGATATCTCAACTGCCCAAAGAATGTACCTGCACTGATATCTTAACTGCCCAATGAATGTGCATGTTTTACTAAGCTAATTCAGATCTCATGGAGTCAAAACTCTTTTCAGATATGTAAAATGAGTAGGGAGGCAAAAAGGGAACTTAACTTGTATCTTAAAATTAATTGGAAAAAGAAAAACAATTACACAAACATTACCTGCACCTGAAAATAACCAATTATACTACTTAGAAAGAAAATTAAAATTCCAGCAAAAAGGAACCAACTACAACAAATTTCCAGCTTATGTAACAAATTAATGTAGCTGTAAAAACAACATAAATAAATGCAATGTCATTATAATCTTTGGCAAGTATTTCTTTGACAAATTTGCAAAATAGACTTGAAAATATAGAACATAAAACTTGAGAAACAATATAACAAAATGAAATAGAGTATTTATGTAAAATTAGTTTTTTTTGTAAAAAGACTAAAATTGACCATGTTCCAATGTATGGAAAAGGTAACCAAGGTTAGGTAGGTGTGTGTGGTGTGAGAGAGAGAGAGAGAGAGAGAGAGAGAGAGAGAGAGAGAGAGAGAGAGAGAGAGAGAGAGAGAGAGAGAGATGCAAAACTAGGCAAAAGTGTGTCTGGTAAGAATCCCTAAAGCTAACTGATACAGCAGTGAAGTTTCTGATGTTGAAGAGAGAATCCAACTCATTGTGACTGAGGCCATTTTTTTTTTTTTTAACTTATGACTAGTATGCCAACTCATTATGGTGAAAACGACCAAGTTTCCCTAAGTCAGTGAGAGGGGACACCACGTCCCAAAGCAACCCCAAATTTCGGCAACATGAAGAAGAAATAGAAAAGAGGAAAGCTAATCTACATGGTTTTCACCAAGTCAACACTCTAGCCATAAAAGATTTCTTAATTTCATCGTTGTACAGCATCCATTAGTTTGTGACCAAAACATATATATATATAGTATAGTGCATCTTGTCAAAATGTTGAAATTTTAAACTTGCCTCATTCACATGAGCATAAACAAACCTGTGTGGGGTTGCGTGACTCTAACCGACAGCAGCGCGTTCGAGAGCCACTTACGGGGTCCCGAGTAATGACGGTCGCGCCACCTCAATTCTCGGTCTGCACGATGTTCCGACCCTCCAGATCCTGCAGAGCCTTCTCTGTCCCTCTCACCTGCTCGTCCTCGGCAGCCACCCGACCGGCTGTAATTGTTCAAAAGGTCATTCAAATATCTTAAATATTAAATCTTCAGATTCCCCAAAAATAATATGGTTCTAACTATCACTAAGACAGCACATAAAATGAATGAACCTAAAGAAATTTTACTCCTATTAAATACTGACATGTCACTACCCTTGTTTTCAAGTGTTTTGTGACCTAAAAATCGTGCTCAAAAGTCCACAACCTTCTGTAAAGAATATGGCTCTAAAAAAGTCTGAAAAGTCAATGTGATTAAAAGAGGAAGGAGGTAAATATGTCCAGAAAAAAAAGAAAAAAAAAGAAAAAAAAAAGGGGCAAAGGTGAAAAAATAAAACCAGTAGAAATTTAGGTGACATGTCACAAAACAGAGGAGAATCAAAATATTTCAAACCCCGATAAAGGTTGTCAAAGTTCATACCTTCTAACAGAGGAGTAACCAAACATGTCATCAGAGAACATGGCATCAGCATCTATGATGACTGACGGATGATCTGCTGCCACAGATATTCCAGCATCCAAGAGAGAGATTAAGTCTTCTGGCACATAAGAATCGCCACTCTCCTCTGGTTCTTCCACGTCTTCATCATCACGCGACAGAAGATTATTCACAGCGAGATTTACATCGAGGTTGGTACGCTGACGAGAGAACATTCCAATTAGTCGCCCATCATTTCTTGGCAGAAAAATTCCAAAAATTACAGGTAGATGTCTTTAAAAAACCCTATTGCAGCCTTTGAAACTTCTCTCAACTTTTGAAAGGTTTGTACTTGTATTTGAAATGGGAACAATCAATATTTTCCTTTCCTTCCCATTTTTCTTCTTTACTTAATAATATGGCAAACAAGTTCAATGAAGTTTCCCACAAGAACTGATAACCTTGCACCTTTGTCTTTAAGAGGGTTGGTTATGTAGAAAGAGTGGTAGAAGGGAGATCTGGAAAAGAAGAAGTCCTCACCTGAAGTTCCCGTATGATGAGGTTACGACTTCTACCCTGCAACACCACTTGAGCTTGGGATATAAGCTCCTCTGGAACATACTGAGCAGGCAACATGGGACGAGACGATCCCATGATAACACCAGACCCCCTCCCTCGTACTCCTCCAGAACCGGACGTGGTGCGTACGATCCGTCTGCCACCCGTGGACATACGAGCAGTGAGCTTCGTGCTATTCTGATTGCTACTCTTATTACAGCTCCTGTAAACATGGTGATTATTACAAACTTCTTTCCTGCAAGAGATTATTAACACAAGTATTCACTAGATTATCCAGGTAGTTGTTGACTTACGACCACAATTGGTTACAACCAACTGGTTGTAGATCGATTTGGACGTAAGTCGGCCCATGCTAATTCACCATAAGCCTACACTACACAACATACTTTATACATATATGGCATTTATTAATTTCAGCTAATTCTCTAGGTTCAATGCACATTGGCTTATGATAATCCAGTACAAGAGAAATTGAATAACATTTAACAAGTTAGCCTCGTGTATACAATGATATTATCATGATACATTGATCATATATATACGAATACAGTACCCTAGCCTACAGTATACTGTACAGTATTACATATACGATATAATTTAGTAATTTATTAATATAAGCCAATTTTGGAGGTTCAGTGCATTCTGACTGTGATATGTAAGTGAAAAAAAAAAAATAAATAAATAAAAAAATAAAAAAATCAGATTCGGACTAACTGGCATACATAATTGAGCGATATCAGGCTCCTGAGGGCTACATATATTTATGAAGTAAAATCACAATGAATATGCTTGTTTTCCGTGAATCTTTTAAAAAGTTATACATTACTGTTTCCAATAATACTGTAATGTATTCTCATATTATTGTATCATAAAATACTTACAAAGCAGTCAATGTTTTGGTTTGGAAATCAGCTGATGGCGATTATGAGTTTAGTTCGCTGTATTTAACTCAATTCAGAGCGAATTGCCTTGCTTCTAGTTAGCATAAAATATCTAATTATACTTGTATGAGACAAGGTAATTTGTCATTATACGACGTGTTTTTAAGTCGAAATATGAATTTAATACATCTCGTGAACTAACTTCAACTTTTTTGTTAATAGATTGCGTTGTGGGCATGTTTATTGTGTAAAAATATTGTGATTCTGTTCGGTATTTTCACTTCACTTCTTCGTAGGATGAACTTTACTGTTAGTTACGTTACTTATCTTTTATCAGCGTGAAAACAACAGTAAAATGTGTTCTTTCAAGACCTGAAGGTTTGATTAAAATTATTTTCTCTAAATTTCATCTACGGTTGCGTTTGATGGCATAAGTTTACTGGAGTTATATCCTTGTTGCCAATACATGATAATAGTCATTAGTTGTGGGTGGTCGTAAAGTCGATCAGTCGTGACTCGCATAGGTCGTAAGTTGACAACTAGCTGTAACTAATTTACTAATTCAACTAAAGCACTGAATTATTGGCTCTATGTTGGATGGAAAATACAAGAGATTACTATTCACTAGATTATAACTAATTTACTAATTCAAGTAAACCACTGAACTTATCTATGAAAGCTCTATGAAGAATGGAAAACTCAGCACCCTGTCTCCTACAAAGCACAATGGGAACATACTAAGCATAGACCAATATATGTACAACTTTAGTCTTCAAATGGTAGCTGACATCATTCAAAATATGAGATCAAAATGGATATTAAAACACTAACTTACCCTTGCTTATTATCTGCCTTATTAAGGTCCAAGGCATCTGTGTTGATTGAAAATACCAAGCGTGCCACACGGCCATCTTCTGTCAAGACAGCAATGTGTGATGGACCAATGGCCACCTGTCTGATGTTTTCACGCAATCCTGCTACTGCACTCACGCCAACACCGCCTGACCAGTTCAACCGAAGACCAAGTTCTTTCAGCCTGAAAAAATAAATACTTCCTATTTAGAGCTGCATACAAATATGAATAAAAGGTGATAAACAAAAAAATTAAACAAAAAAAAAATTACTTATGCAATCACTTTTTTGTTCATCACCTTCTCTTCTCGTCTTAGCATGTTAAGTTCACGATAACAATCAAGACAGAGTATTTCAAAATGCAGTACACTTATACTACAATGGGGATGACATGAGTCGGCATATGAGTAAAACTTCATAATAGGAACACCATTATAAATATGACAATTTGTCCAAAAATGATATTGTTATAATACAATAAAGTTTCATACATACTTACCTGGCAGATATATACTTAGCTAAGACTCCGTTGTCCCCGACAGAAATTCAAATTTCGCGCCACTCGCTACCGGTAGGTCAGGTGATCTACCTGCCTGCCCTGGGCGGCAGGACTAGGAACCATTCCCGTTTTCTATCATATTTTCTCTCTTCCACCTGTCTCCTGCGGGGAGGCTGGGTGGGCCATTAATCGTATATATCTGCCAGGTAAGTATGTATGAAACTTTATTGTATTATAACAATATCATTTTCATACAATGAACTTACCTGTCAGATATATACTTAGCTGATTGGCACCCTTTGGTGGAGGGTAAGAGACAGCTAATATGGAATAGACAGGTAAACAACATATGTTGTAGGTATAAAAGAAAAACCTTGGTTCCTACCTGATAGGTGGTAGACTTCGTGGCTGTAGCCCGGTAGTCTGCATCACCTCAAGACTTTAGCGAGATATGTGATCTATGGCTAAGAGTTCTTGTGGGTCTGCCGATGGGTATATGAACCGCTTACTCGGCAGAGCCTGAAAGGACTTTGTCAATGGGTACTGGACCACTTCTATGACAACACACCTTATGAAGGAGCACAACCAATCCCGACCACCTGATCCTAGCCACCAAGTTAGTATATAGAATTGTTCTGAGTTATCCCCGAACTCATTACAAACAACCCATAACTTGAAACTAAAACGCATTCATACAAAAATTCTCAAAAAAAAAAATTTTAATACTCCTCTAAAAGATATCACAAGAGTTCCTTACTGAACAACAGTGACTGGCCGCCAGTGCAGCACCGAGCCCTCTTTGTCAGCAGAAATCTAGAACATATCTAGTAGAAGGTATGTACAAAGTTAAGGATTGGTGTTTGCTCCCGTACCCAGTATCGTATCCGCCGATACGAAAGGCCCCAGAGAAAAACATTTCTCGTAGGTCACGCGAACGTCTTTAAGATAATGAGATGCAAATACCGAATTGCACCTCCAATATGTCGTATCAATGATTTTCTTTAGCGACATATTCTTCTGAAAAGAGAGAGACGTCGCCACTGCTCTAACTTCATGAGCTTTTACTCTTAAAAGCGGAAAAGAGTCGTCAGGACAGAACTTGTGAGCATCTGTAATGACGCTCCTTATGAAGAAAGCTAATGCGTTCTTAGACATGATTCTTGTGGGGTCCTTAATCGAACACCAAAGACTTTGTCTAGAGCCTCCCATTTGTTTCTTCCTTTGTAAGTAGAACTTCAAGGCTCTTACAGGGCAAAGAGACCTTTCTGTTTCTCTACCTACTAGACTCGATAAGCCTTTAATCTCGATCTCTTGGGCCAGGGATTCGAGGGGTTTTCATTTTCGCTAGAAAAAGTGTTCTAAACGAGCAGAAGGCCAAGTCTCTGTTAAAGCCGACTTCATCTTCAAGGGCGTGAAGTTCACCAACTCTTTTGGCTGTCGCCAAAGATAGGAGAAACAAGCATTTCCTCGTTAAATCCCTAAACGAAGCTAAATGAGGAGGCTCGAATCTGTCAGACGAAAGGAACTTGAGAACTACATCCAGGTTCCAGCTGGGAGGAGTTAGTTCCTTAGATTTTGTCGTTTCAAACGATCTAATCAAGTCGTGCAGATCTTTATTATCAGCAATCTCTAGGCCTCTGTTTCTGAAGACTGCCGAAAGCATGCTCCTGTATCCTTTGATAGTCGATACAGATAAGTGAGAGACCTCTCTCAGGAACAAAAGGAAATCAGCGATTTCGGTTATAGAGGTACTGGAGGAGGACAACTTCTTAGACTTACACCACCTTCTAAAAACCTCCCACTTAGACTGATAGACTCGTCTAGTGGAAGCTCTGCGGGCTCTAGCGATAGCGCTTGCAGCTTCGCGAGAAAATCCCCTCGCTCTGACAAGTCTTTCGATAGTCGAAAGGCAGTCAGCGCGAGAGCGGGGAGGTTTTGATGAAACCTCTTGAAGTGTGGCTGTCTGAGAAGATCCATCCTTCTTGGAAGGGATCTTGGGAAGTCTACTGTCCACTCCAGCACCTCTGCAAACCAATCTTGTGCTGGCCAAAACGGGGCTATCAGGGTCATTCTTGTCCCGTTGGACGCTACAAACTTTCTCAACACTTGCCCCAGGATTTTGAAAGGGGGAAAAGCGTACACGTCTACATGAGACCAGTCTAGCAGGAAGGCGTCGACCACAAGAGCTCTTGGGTCTTCCACCACTGAGCAAAAGACTTCCAGCCTTTTGGAAAGGAATGTGGCGAACAGATCTACATGAGGAGTGCCCCAAAGATCCCAAAGACTCTGAAACACCTCTGAATGAAGGGTCCATTCTGTGTGAAGGACCTGGCTTCTCCTGCTCAGTCTGTCCGCCCTGACGTTTCTCGTACCCTGAACAAATATGAATAAAAGGTGATAAACAAAAAAGTGATTTATGCAATCACTTTTTTGTTCATCACCTTCTCTTCTCGTCTCAGCATGTTAAGTTCACGATAACAATCAAGACAGAGTATATTTCAAAATGCAGTACACTTATACTACAATGGGGATGACATGAGTCGGCATATGAGTAAAACTTTATAATAGGAACAACATTATAAATACAAAAGTGTACTGACAACATAATGTAACCTTAGATGTAGGTACCTTGTAACTTTGACAAACATTTCCTACTTTGCAACCAGCAACAATGCCACCATTTGTAGCTATCGAAAATGCATAATTTTGTACACCGTAGTCACAAAATATCCTCCCAAATACTGTTGAATGATGCAGCAAATGTACACTGAATTTAACCCCTTTGGGACCGTGACGTTTCTACAACGTCATGGAGGGTGCAGTGACACTCCCCATGACGTATATACGTCATCATAACTCCATAGCGCATCAGGGAAGCTCGTAGTGTTGGGTTATGTCTCCTATTGGTTTTTGCAGGCGTGGGTAGGCTGTACTAACACACACTATGCTCCTCCTACTTTTTTTTCAGCCAATCGTGGACATTCTTGGCTATGACATCACAGCCTCCTCATAAGCTGATGCACAGTCATGGTTGCGTTCACACAAGTTTTTTCACAATTTTTTTAGTTTTCTCTGGTGATTTTCTTCGTTTTATTTGCCTTTTCACTGCAAAACCATGAGAGAGAACAGTGATATCTCTTCCAAGGAAAATGTTCTTTCTGAGGAAGATTATGATAGTGGTGACGAGCTCTCAAGTGATGAAATAGGTGAAATAAGTGATAATGGTGTGGAAGAATGAAAGGTAGAAGGTGGGTTTACATATTATGTTACCAACATTTTAGAGGATCATCATCCAACAATGTTGCCAGACTTTCGTGATGTTTTTCAAGGATAAATAAAGCGCTTGGGGATGCACTTTTCCTTATGTCTGGGGATGCATATAATTTTTTTTTTTCAAGATAAAGTGATGAAAACTCTTTGTTCAGGGCTAATGAGAGAGCTACATTATTTTCTCAAGAAAGTCCCCAGAAAAAAGGGAAAATTCATCGGTTGATATGGCGAGAAGTAAAAGTAAATGTTATATATATGTGTATGTATGTATACATATATATACGTGTGTATATATGACTTCACATTCATTTCCATTAATATATAAAGCAGAATAGATGTGAGTATAACCTTTTTTTCAGGGATTAAACGTCTTTACGGTCAGTTGGGAAAATGCGGGATGCAGCATCTGGCCGGTTATGCGTCTTGTGGTACCGAAGGGGTTAAAGTAATTATAGTAGCCATCAGTAAGATGACCATGAAAACATACTAAACCAAGTCCTTGTAATGTTCCATACATTACGGAAACTTACTTCAAATGCATAATTTGTTTCTAATTCAAGGAAACTTACTTCAATTGCATTAATTTATTTCTAATTCAAGGAAACTTACTTCAAATACAAAATTTATTTCTAATTTAACCAAACCCATAGTACATTATTTACTACTATAAAGTTGACCTTGAGGATCTGTTCTCTAATGAAGGAGGAAAACTGAAGGAGCTGGACAGCTGAGATAGAAAAGTGCAAGACACACAACATATGGTAAGCAACTCAGCAGGGAGAGAACACTGCCAATAGCCAAACACACCACAGGATAGGGACCTCTACTTATTGGGATGTAAAGACAAACCTACTGCCATGACACATTCAACAAATTCAATAGAGGCAGTCCTTGGTTATTGGCGGGAGTTCCGTTCCCGGTGGGGTGCATTATGGCACCAATAACCGAAACCAGATTGCCATTAACTGAGTCTGCCGATATACGGGGACTACTGTGCTTATAACAGACATTACTAACATTACACTAATATAAAATGCAGTATAAAAGACTCATGTAAGCACATTTGAAATAGATTCCAACAAATTCTGAAGCAAAGGATTATAAGTTCATGTCATGACTACCCTCACTACCTTTGGAAATGAGAAAAAAATCACATTACTGAATTCTATGGCTTATTCTTTCCCATTGATGCCACACTTTGGTCTTCGTGGTGGTAGATTTGTATTAACATGTAAGATAGGGTTACACTTTTTCCTAGCTGAGAGAGAGAGAGAGAGAGAGAGAGAGAGAGAGAGAGAGAGAGAGAGAGAGAGAGAGAGAGAGAGAGAGAGAGAGAGAGAGAGAGAAGAGAGAAAATAACATTAAATTTCATCCACATTGGATGGGCCTCATAAATCCTTATCAGCATATATAAAGTTAAAACAGAAATAAAACAAATCATAAATGATAAAAGTTGCATCAAACGTAATTCATCATCAGTAGGAGACTGCATTATAGGTGAGTTTATAACGGCTAAGGAAGGCTCTGGGAGGAGTGATGATGCACACTGGATAAGGTTAAGAATGTGTACCTGGTGTGGTCTAAGTGCATAACTTAATACATATACATAAAAAAAGTTTATACAGCATAATATGAGTTTTCCCTATAGAATTTAAAATGATTCCCTTCTATAGCGACATCTTTAATAATCAGTATAATATGGGAGATGGGTCAGTTTCCATTATGTCACCATGTTGTTTTTCGTGACTACTATAACAATTGGTCTACCCATCTGTATGGTTTGGGCCAACCTGAAATGTCACAGTATATACTTATGCAGTTTTCAACAGTATTCTTTTCACCTGCTGTAAAATGTTGTCCCATTTCATGTGTTACTGGTGCTACTTAGCATGAACCTAAGTGACGGTGGCATCACATCATTTCTACTAGTATCTTTCCCTGGATACGCAGTTATTTTCCTCCTTCAATGTCTTCACTGTTCTACATTCTTATCACTTTTAAAGGTTAAAAAAAAAAGATCAAATTTGAATGCAAAATATTAAAATTGTAGCAAATTCCATTTGTAATTAATGTTTAAGTACACTGTTCGACTGTAAATATTCTTTTTTTCAAGGTGCATTGGTTACGTTGCATGGTCAAAACACGTCTTGCCATATCTAAAAGGGCACTTTCACTCAAAATACTTTAATTTTGCCATAAATATTTAAAAAGATAAATCCTATCATATTTGCAATTATTATTCAGAATATGAACCCTAATCATGTGGAACAAAGCCACCAATGGGCCACAGACTTGTAATTCAAGCTTCCAAAGAATAGGTATGTTTGTTGCTTAGGAAGTATGAGAGGGTAGAGGGAAATTTGTTAAGACGAGATCTCACTAATTAAAAATAAAAATATATTAACCCTCTTACGCCGATTGGACGTATTAAACGTCGAGTCAAAATGTCTCCCGTACGCCGATTGGACGTATCATACGTCGGCTCAAAAAATTTTTTTTAAAAATTCGCGGAAAAATACTTATAGGCCTACCAGCCGAAAACTTTTGTATCATGCGCCTTGGGGGATGCTGGGAGTTCACGGATCAAGGCGTTGTTTTGTTACAATCGCTACGCAGGGCGCGCAAGCGCGAATTCTTTCTTATCGCACTAAAAAAGTTATCAGTGACACATCTCGGAAATTATTTCGTCACTTTGACATAATTTTTGCACCATTTTAAATTATCCTTTACATGAAGTATTATATATGAAAATGTGCGCAATTTTATGTAAAATACAACAAAAAAATACTCATGATTGTAGCTTTTATCAATTTTGAAATATTTTCATATAAATAACGATAAGTGCCAAAATTTCAACCTTCGGTCAACTTTGACTCTACAGAAATGGTCGAGGAAGAAACGAAAACAATTGTAAGCCTAAAATTCTTATATTATAATAATATTCAATCATTTGCCTTCATTTTGCAACAAATTGGACGTCTCTAGCACAATATTTCGATTTATGGTGAATTTATGAAAAAACTTTTTCCTAACGTTCGTGCGATAACTCTTCCGATAAATTTTTTCGTGCGATTGTCCTCATGTTTGCACCCTTTTAAATTTGCCGTTACATAAAGTTTTATATATGGAAATGTGCGCAATTTCATACACAATACAACAAAAACAACCCATGGTTGTAGCTTTTATCAGTTTTGAAATATTTTCATATAAATAACGTTAAGTGCAAAAAATTTCAACTTTCGGTCAACTTTGACTCTACCGAAATGGTCGAAAAACGCAATTGTAAGCTAAAACTCTTATATTCTAGTAATATTCAATTTACCTTCATTTTGCAACGACTTGGAAGTCTCTAGCACAATATTTCGATTTATGGTGAACTTATGAAAAAAAAAAAAAAAAAAAAAAAAAAAAAACATTACGTTCGCACGGTAACTCTTCCGAAAAAATCAGAATTTTTTTGTGCGATTGTCGAAATGTTTGCACCATTTAAAATTAGCTTTTACATACAGTTTTATATATGAAAATGTGCGCAATTTCATGTAGAATACAACTAAAAATGATTGAAGGTTGTAGCTTTCTCTTTTTCGAAATATTTGCATATAAATCACGATAAATAGAAAAAAACCACGTTCGGTCAAATTTGACTCTACCGAAATAGTTGAAAAACGCAACTGTAAGCTAAAACTCTTACGGCCTAGTAATATTCCGTCATTTTTCTTCATTTTGAAACAAATTTGAAGTCTCTAAAACAATATTGTGATTTATGGTGAATTTTTTAAAAATATATTTACCTTCACTCGCGCGCCGATTCGCGGCCGCAAGTCTCCGAAATACGTACATCGCATTATCCTAATATTTGCTCCTTTTCATATTAGCCTTTTTATAGAGGTTCATATATCAAAATGTGCGCGATTTCATGACGAATACAATAAAAAATAATTGAAGGTTGTAGCTTTTTCCATCTTCGAAATATGTGCATATAAAAAAATATATATATTAAAATTTCGACATTCGGTCAAATTTAACTCGTCCGAAATGGTCGAAATATGATATTGTTATAATACAATAAAGTTTCATACATACTTACCTGGCAGATATATACATAGCTAAGACTCCGTCGTCCCCGACAGAAATTCAAATTTCGCGCACTCGCTACAGGTAGGTCAGGTGATCTACCGGCCTGCCCTGGGCGCAGGACTAGGAACCATTCCCGTTTTCTACTCATATATTTTCTCTTCCACCTGTCTCCTTGCGGGAGGCTGGGTGGGGCCCTAATCGTTCATATATCTGCCAGGTAAGTATGTATGAAACTTTATTGTATTATAACAATATCATTTTCATACAATCAACTTACCTGTCAGATATATACATAGCTGATTGGCACCCTTCGGTGGAGGGTAAGAGACAGCTACTACTGGAATAGACAGGTAAACAACATCTGTTGTAGGTATAAAATAAAAACCTTGGTTCCTACCTGATAGGTGGTAGACTTCGTGGGTGTTTGCCCCGTAGTCTGCATCACCTCAAGAAACTTTAGCGAGATATGTGATCTATGGCCAAGAATTCTTGTTGTGGGTCTGCCGAAGGGGTCTTATCCACTTACTCGGCAGAGCCTGAAAGGACTTTGTCAATGGTGCTGATCCACTTACATGACAACACACCTTATTAAGGAGCACACCAACCAATCCCGACCACCTGATCCTAACCACCATGTTAGTATTAAAAATTGCTCCGTAGTTAATCCCCAAACTCTTCGCAATCAACCGTTAACTCAAACCACAATGCACACGCACACAATAATTTCAAAAAAAAATTTTTTTATCTATTACAAGATATCACAAGAGTTCCTTACTGAACGGAAGTGACTGGCCGCCTGTGCGGCAACTGCACTGTCAGCAGAAAGTCTAGAACATATCTATTAGACTTAAGTAGTAAAAAAAAAAAAAAAACAAAAAAAAAAATTTAAGGATTGTTGTCAGCTCCTGTACCCAGGATTGTGCCCGCAGACACAAAAGGACCTAAGGAAAAACATTTTTTCATAGGTCACACGCACGTCCTTCAAATAGTGAGCAGCAAACACAGAATTACATCTCCAATATGTCGCTTCCAAGATATTCTTCAGCGACATATTTCTCTGAAAAGAGAGAGACGTCGCCACTGCTCTCACTTCATGAGCTCTTACTCTCAGGAGTTTTTTAAAGAATCATCCGTTGCAAGCCTTATGAGTGTCCGTAATTACGTTCCTGACAAAAAGGCTAAAGCATTCTTAGACATAGGTCTTGATGGATCCTTCACTGAGCACCACAAAGACCTTGTCTAGAACCTCCCAACTGTTGCCTTTTTCTGCAAGTAAAAACTTTAACACGCCCTTACTGGGCAAAGAGACCTCTCCGTTCCCTGCCGACGAGACCGATAATCCTTTTACCTCGAAGTTTCTCGGCCAGGATTCGAAGGATTTTTCATTCTTCGCCAAGAATAATTCCTTGAAGGAAACAGATGGCTGAATCTAGATTGAACCCGACTTTGTCACTAAGGGCGTGCAGTTCACTAACTCTTTTTGCCGTCGCTAGTGACAAAAGGAATAAACATTTTCTCGTTATATCACGAAACGAGGCCAAATGTAGGGTTCAAATCTCTCTGAAGCCAAGAACTTCAGCACTACGTCTAGATTCCAGTTAGGGGGAGAAGTAATTCTAGACTTCTTGGTCTCAAACGACCTAATCAGATCATGCAGATCCTTATCGTTTCCCAAATCTAGGCCTCTATTCCTAAAGACGGCCGATAGCATACTTCTATAGCCCTTTATCGTGGCTACGGAGAGCTGCGATTCTTCTCTCAGAAATAACAGAAAATCAGCTATTTCTGTTACAGAGGTACTGGAGGAGGACAACTTCTTTGACTTACACCACCTTCTAAAAACTTCCCACTTGGATTGGTAAACCCGGATAGTGGAAGTTCTCCGGGCTCTAGCGATCGAGCTTTTGCTGCTTTGCTAGAAAGCCTCTCGCTCTGACAAGTCTTTCGATAGTCGAAAGGCAGTCGAGCGAGAGCGGGGAGGTTTTGATGAAACCTCTCGAAGTGTGGTTGTCTGAGAAGATCCCTCCTTTGTGGAAAGGGTGGATCTGGGGAAGTCTACTATCCAAACTCCAGTACCTCTGGGAACCACTCTTGAGCTGGCCAAAAGGGGGCTATCAGGGTCATTCTTGTCCCTTTGAAGTCACAAACTTCCTGAGCACTTGCCCCAGAATCTTGAATGGGGGAAATGCGTAAACGTCTACCTGAGACCAATCTAGCAGAAGGCGTCTACTGCTAGAGCTCTGGGATCTTCTACTACTGAACAGAAGACTTCCAGTCTCTTCGAGAGGACGTGGCAAAGAGGTCGACATGAGGAGTTCCCAAAGAGACCAGAGCTTGAGGCAAACGTCTGAGTGGAGGGTCCACTCGGTATGAAGGACCCCTGGTTCCTCCTGCTCAGCCTGTCCAGCTCTTACGTTCCTTACTCCCTGAACGAACCTCGTCAAGAGAGAGATGTTCCTTTGCGATGTCCCAACACAGCAGTTCTCTTGCGAGTTCGTAAAGGGCATACGAGTGAGTACCTCCTTGCTTCCGAATGTATGCCAGAGCGGTTGTATTGTCCGCATTCACTTGTACTATTTTGTTGCATACTAACGGTTCGAAGCTCTTTAGAGCTAGGTTGTACAGCCAAACAGTTCTTTGCAGTTTTTTTATGTGCCAGGACACTTGAAGAGCATTCCAAGTGCCTGACCTTCTCTCTTTCCCAAAGTGCTCCCCAACCTTTTTCCGACGCGTCGGAAAACAATACAGGTTTGGGCTCTGTATTTCCAGGGAGTACCCTTGCTTTTCCCTCAGTGGGAGTAACCACCATTCTAGATGTCGTTTTATCAGATCTGGAATGCGAAAACTGTCCGAGAGGAGTCCTGTCTTCATGTTCCACGAACTTCTGAGAAGAACTGAAGAGGACGGAGATGAAGTCTTCCTAGATGAAAGAACTGTTCGAGCGGAAAGGGAAGGGTCCCTAACCAGGCTCAAACCATTCCCTCGCCGAAGTCCCGGTTCCTTCCTTAGGAATAGGAGAGACTTTTTGTTCTAACCCTCTCCGTCTAGTCCTCTCTTGAGAAGGAATACTCGAAAACCCCCGAGAATCCATCCAAATCCCCAGATAGACCAAGTTCTGGCTGGGGATCAGTTGGGACTTCGTCGAGGTTCACGGAGTAATCCTAATGTCTTTATCAGGTTTTTAGTGCCACAGTCAGGTCTCCAAACACTGTTTCTTCTGACTTTGCTCTGATAAGCCAGTCGTCTAGGTATAGAGATATTACTGATTCCTTTCAGATGAAGCCATCTCGCCACATTTTTCAAAAGGTTCGTGAAAACCTGAGGCGCCGTAGACAGGCCGAAACACAAGGCTCTGAATTGGAAGATCCTTCCCCCCGTCATGAAACGGAGGTACTTCTTCGACGAAGGATGGATCGGGACGTGAAAATAGGCGTCCTGGAGATCCAGAGACACCATCCAATCCCCTTGGCGAAGAGCCGCCAGGACTGAAGCAGAGGTTTCCATGGAGAACTTCTGTTTTTGAACAAACTTGTTCAGAGCGCTGACATCCAGAACTGGTCTCCAGCCCCCCGAGGCTTTCGCACCAAGAAAAGACGATTGTAAAACCCTGGGGGAGCTTTGATCCAGCACAAGTTCTATAGCTCTCTTGTCCCACATCTGATCCACCATTTGTTGAAGTATCTTTCAACACAGGGTCCTTGTAATTGGCGGACAATTCCCTCGGAGTTGACGTCAGGGGAGGATTGTCCAGGAAAGGAATGAGATATCCCTTCTGAAGAACCGACATCGACCAAGCGTCTGTGTCATGGCGAGTCCAGGCTTCCGCAAATCCCGGAGCCTGGCACCTACTGGTGTTTGGAGGAGCGCCACTTCACTTTCCCCTTTTAAAGGGGGCGGGAACGGCGAGGCTCGACCTCTCTTCTCAGGTCGTTTTCCTTTTAGCGGTAACTCTAGTGGGAGGGCCTCCTCGAAAGGGTCCGAACAGGAGTAGACCCCCCTTTCTTTTCTCCCACCATCCACTGGTCTCTTCTTCCTGGACGATTGCAGGAGAAGATCCTGAGTCGCTTTCTCTGTCAGAGATCGGGAAATATCCCTCACCAACTGTGACGGGAACAGAAAATCAGATCTAGGGGCGAATAACAAAGCTGCTCTTTGCGAATGTGATACTCCTTTCGTCAAGAAAGCGCTAAAAACAGATCTCTTCTTCAAGAGACCTGCTCCAAATAAGGCAGAAACTTCCCCTGAGCCGTCTTGCACCGCCTTGTCAACACATGACAAAATTGCCAGGAGTACATCTGGTTCTAGCCCTTCAGGGGCATGAGCCTTCTTGGACATCACCCCAAGGGCGACCAATCTAGGAAGTTAAAGACTTCTAGAATGTGAAAAAGTCCCTTGAGGAGATGATCCAACTCTGACAGACCCAAGTAATCTTAGCCGTGTGAAGGCTATGTCTCCTGGATGCATCTACCAGACTGGAAAGTCAAGCTTCAGCTGAAGCGGAAGTGTGAGACCCATATTCTCCCCAGTCTGGTACCAAATCCCTCTCTTGCCCGTAAGTCTAGCGGGAGGCATGCAAAACACTGTC
The DNA here is from genome assembly GCF_015104395.2 of Macrobrachium nipponense. Taxonomy (NCBI): domain Eukaryota; kingdom Metazoa; phylum Arthropoda; class Malacostraca; order Decapoda; family Palaemonidae; genus Macrobrachium; species Macrobrachium nipponense. Next base: position 8,111,349 of record NC_087224.1, read on the forward strand.
CTTACTAGCTCTTTCTTAGTTAGCATCCAGCTATCCAGCGATTGCAGAGCTCTCTTCATAGAAATCGTCGGTCTCATTTTCAAGAAAGCCGACGATTTCGGTGTCTTCGAGCATGAAAAAAAGTGAACGAGGCGAAGGAGGAGCGGCAGGGATCAATGCATCTCCGTATTCTTGAGAAGGAGAGTTGTCAAAACTTTGTAGTTCGACAGTCCTTCTTTACCGTGAGACTCGTCCTCTGAGTCCTCTTCCAAAATCGGATCAGAAGGAGAGGCCACTTCCCGTTCCGGTTCTTCCTGTTCAAAAACTCTCGTACGGGAGACAAACTCCTAATAGGAGAGGGGCTAAGAGTGTAAAGAGCTCCTATGCTTGGCTGGCTCTTCGTACTTGGCTGGCTCTTCGCGCTTGGCTGGCGCCTCGCGCTTGGCTGGCGTCTCGCGCCTGGCTGACTCCTCGCGCTTGGCTGGCGCCTCGCGCCTGGCAGGATCCTCGCGCTTGGCTGGCGTCTCGCGCCTGACTGACCTCCTCGCGCTTGGCTGGCGCCTCGCGCCTGACTGGTGTCCTCGCGCCTCTCAAAGCTCTCGCGCCTGACTGACGTCTCGCGCCTGGTTGAAGTCTCGCGTCTTCCTGGGTGCCACATCCTTGTATGACAGATGCTTGTCTGGCGCCTCGCGCTGGCTGAATCCTCACGCCTGGTTGTTTACCTTCGCGCTCGGCTGAAGCTGCTGGTCTGGCAGACGTATCCATCTGGGAGAATCCTCTCGTCTGTAATGCGTTTCTCGCTTGCTGACTCTCTAATCCTAGAGGACGCTTCTCGTCTGTAGGACGCCTCGCGCTTGGCTGGCGCGACGCGCTTGTCTGGCGAATCAAAATCGTCCAACGAGTCTCTATCTGAGTTCACAAAAGACTCATGTCTCACAGGAGCCTCACTCCTGGCGGGAGAAGGAAGACGAGTCTTCTTGACCGGCAGTCTCACGTCTTTCTTACGAGGAGAATCCTTCGAAAGGACTCCTACTAAGGCGGATAAGCTGTTCCTGCACCGCCAAAATGATCCTCTTGGAAGCCTCTCCTGCGTCTTCTTGAACGGGAGGAGGGAGACCTCGAAGGCGTATTGCCCACATCATGGGACGTCAAAACCCTCTTCGCCTTCTTGATAGAAGGAGGCGCTTCTTCCGAAAAGCGTTCTGGGCTTGAATCCAACACAGGATCTCTCCAGTGCCTTTTTCAGGGGCCTGGACAAGTCCGAATCCTTCCACCCTCGTTTAGGAGAGGGAGAAGCGGACGAAGAGAAGCACTCTCTGAGGACGCTTTTTTCGATAGCGGTCCTGAGCAGACTGTCTATATACAGCACCTGCTGAAGGGACGCCTGACCGGGGGGAATTCTCCACAACCTCCGTACGGCTTTCGACTTTCCTTCTCCTCTGGGCTTGGGAGCTTGGAAGAGGTCTAGGCCTGGGAGCGTCGCAGAGACGGTCAGACGCCCCCAATCCACAACACTGGGGACACTCACTTCACTAAAATCACTTTCACAGTCCTTACCTTTCATGGTAGCCATTTTGGATCTCATCCTGTGAAGAGTAGCCTTCAGTTCAGCAATTTCCGAGGCCGAATCTGAATGTAAGGCCAGTGAGGGTCCTGATACAGAATCATCATTAAGAGAAGAGTTAGAATTATCCAAAGGCTCAATAGGCCTTGTACTACTACCTGCAATCTTAGATGCAGCCCTTCTGACTCTATCCCTTTCTAACTTCTTCAAGTAAGAAGTTAGAGTCTTCCAATCCTCAACTTCAACCTTTCACACTCATGACAGGTGTTAGAAATAGAACATCAAAACCCCTACATTTGCGACATACAGTGTGAGGCATCAACCGAAGCTTTCGGTATCCTCACCTTGCAGCCTACATTCACACACATTCTCACACAAACACTTGAATCAGACATTCTGAAGAAAAATCAAAAGCAAGTCCAAATCCAGTCCACAGTAGCGAATGCCAAAACAACGATCCAGGTACGTCACCAAAAGTCCACAAAAAGATGATCAATTGTGTAGAAAAGCCAATTCCAGTCAAGAGGTGGCAGCAACGATGTTGATACCACCGGCGACAGAAAATATATGAGTAGAAAACGGGAATGGTTCCTAGTCCTGCCGCCCAGGGCAGGCCGGTAGATCACCTGACCTACCTGTAGCGAGTGGCGCGAAATTTGAATTTCTGTCGGGGACGACGGAGTCTTAGCTATGTATATATCTGACAGGTAAGTTGATTGTATGAAACTGCAATTCTAATCTAAAACTCTTACAGTATCGTAATATTCAATCATTTGTCTTAATTTTGAAACAAATTGGAAGTCTCTAGAACAACCCATTATTTAGAATTACGGTGAATTTTTGAAAATAACATTTTTTTTACGTCCGTGCGTTACGAATTCGTACATCATTTTGTGATAATATTTTTCCGGTGTTGCTTTTATTGTTTTACTATGTATTATATATCAAAAGGATTGCAATTTAGTGTACAATACAACGAAAAAAAAGTAACTAACTCGTTAGCTTTGACCGTTTTTTTTGCACAGCGTGATTTGAATACAATTATCAATGAATTTTTTTTTTCGTTACCATATATCGCATTATTTACTATGATAAATGTATTATTTTTCATTTCTGATGATTGCATACTAAACTTCAGGCAATGAAAAAAAATGAGCCAAAATGAACTCTAAATCTTCAAAACTAAGCGCGCTGTGATTTTTTGAAAAAATTATTTTTTCCGGTTCCGTGCTCACTCCAAACCGGCGCCGGCATACAGGAGAGGTTTTGATTTTTAGGGCTTCGGCGTAAGAGGGTTAATAAATTAATGTTTGGGAATAAGAGAAGGTAAAGGAAATACGGAAAGGAGAGATCTCACTAATCAAAAATGATATTGTAATGATACAATTAAGTTGTTCATACTTACCTGGCAGATATATATATAGCTGATAATTTCCGACACCGACAGAATTTAAACTTACGACACACGTAGTGGGAGTCAGGTGGTTAGTACCCATTCCCGCCGCTGGGAGGCGGGTATCAGGAATCATTCCATTTTCTATTCATAATTTTTATTTCCACTGTCTCCTGAGGGGAGGTGGGCGGGTACTTAATTATATATATCTGCCAGGTAAGTATGAACAAACTTAATTGTATCATTACAATATCCATTTTGTTCATTGCAACTTACCCCTGTCAGAATAATATATATAGGCTTAATCCCACCTTTGGGGTGGGTGGGAGAGACAAGAATCGATGGATTTTAGGAAAACACCATATGTGTAGATAATTGATATCTTGATTCCTTACCTGTTTTTAGCATAGCTGGCTTCGTGATTACTGCCACGTAAGTCTGCTTGTGCTATCTAGTTGCCAGCAAGGTAGAGACCTATGAAGCTGGTGCACTCCAGATGATCTGTCAAACAGGGGCGAGACCACGACGTGACTAGACCATGGACCATACTAATGAGGGCAACGAGACCAAAATACCACCACCTGGCTTAGTTTACCAAAGGTATCCCACTTAACTAAGGCTAATGGAAGGGAGACCCCGCCCAGGCGTCACCCCACAACCATAAACACAAATTAAAAACCCCCTAATCCCTAAAGGATAGGATGAGTGTTACCTCCTGCCCCCAAAAAACAGTGTCCTGCAGCAATGTATGGTCGAGGGAGAAGCAATTTTCGTATGTCACTTTCACCTCCCGCAGGTAGTGTGAAGCGAACACCGAATTGCTTCTCCAAAATGTGCATTCAAAATATCTTTGAGAGCCATATTTTTTGTGAAAGGCTACCGAAGTAGCAATAGCTCTCACTTCGTGAGCTTTTACTTTCAGAAGCTTTAAATCACTGTCACTACACTTATTATGCGCTTCTTGAATCGTATTCCTGATGAAGAACGCCAGTGCGTTTTTCGACATAGGAAGATCAGGTTTCCTCACTGAACACCACAAATTGTCCGGATGAACCTCTGCAAGCTTTAGTTCTCTGCAGATAGAACTTTAGAGCCCTGACAGGACACAGGAATCTCTCAACGTTCGTTCCCAAAACTATATCTGCCAACCCTTTGATTTCGAAGGACCTCCGGCCACGGGTTGGAAGGATTCTCGTTCTTTGCTAAGAACATGGGACTTAAAGAACACACCGCACTACTTTCTGAAAAGCCCCGATCTGTTTGCTAATGGCCTGAATTTCGCTAACCCTCTTCGCCGTCGCCAGAGCGGTTAGGAAGATCGTTTTCTTCATCAGTTCCTGATAGAAACTGAATGAAGCGGTTCGAAGTTACTCGACATCAAATATTTGAGGACCACATCCAAGTTCCACGAGGTACTTTAGGCTGGACTACCTTCCTAGTTTCGAACGATCTAATGAGATCGTGAATGTCCCTATTATTAGACAAATCGAGTCCTCTGTGTCTAAAAGACTACCGAAAGCACGCTCCTGTAGCCTTTAATAGTCGGAACAGCCAACTTCACTTCTTCTCTCAGATGAAGAAGGAAGTCAGACTATCTGGCTCACAGAGGTTGTGGTGGAGGAAATGCCCTTCTTCCTGCACCAGGATCTGAAGACAGCCCACTTCGATTGGTACATAGCGATCGAGGAGGGCCTCCTTGCGGTGGCAATCGCCTTCGCCACAGGTCTTGAAAAAACCCCTCGCTCTGGTGGCCAACTTCTTGATAGTCTGAACGCAGTCAGACTCAGAGCGTGGAGGTTTTTGTGGTACCTCTCGAAGTGGGGCTGTCTGAGTAGATCTTTCCTTAAGGGTAGAGTCCTCGGAAAGTCTACCAGGAAGGACATCACCTCTGTGAACCAGTCGGCTGCCGGCCAGAAGGGGGGCGATGAGTGTCACTCCTCCGCTCCTTCCGATGCCGCAAACTTCCTCATCACTTCCCGAGGATCTGAGCTGGGGGAAAGCGTAAATGTCTAGGCCCGACCAACTCCAAAAGTAGGGCGTCTACTGCGACTTGCTCCCGGGTCCAGAGCTGGGGCGAGCAATAGAGTGAAGTCTTCTCGTCCTTGACGTTGCGAAGACATCCACCATTTGGTGGACAGCCCCACCAGATTTCCACAGCGACTGGCAAAAACCTCTGGTGAAGGGTCCACTCTGTCGGCAACAGCTGTCCTCGTCGACTGAGAAGGTCCGCCCGAACATTCTGTACTCCTGACACGAACCTTGTCAGGATCGTGACTTCTTGCGCTTTTGCCCACAAACCAGGAGTTCCTTTGCGATGGCAAACAGAGAAGGCGAGTGAGTTCCCCCTTGATTTCTTAGGTATGCCAGCGCTGTGGTGTTTGTCCGCATTGATCTGAACTACTTTGCCGGATACTTCTTCCTGGAAAAACCTGAGAGCCAGATAAATGGCTGACAGCTCTTTCAGATTGATGTGCCAGGACACCTGTTCCCCTCTCCAGGTGCCCGACACTTCTTTCCTCCTAGTGTTGCTCCCCAACCCGTGGACGACGCGTCGGAAAACAACACTAGGTCGGGGTTCCGAAGTTTGAGGGAGAGCTTCTGCGAGCTTCCGAGGATCTGACCACCAACTTAGGTGATCCTTCACCTCCTCTCGTTAAGCACAAGATCGCCTCCAGATCTTGCTTGTTCTTCCAACTGTTGGCTAGGAAGAATTGAAAGAGGTCTGAGGTGGAGCCTTCCCAGAGAAACAAACTTCTCCAGTGAGGAAATGGTCCCCAGCAAATCATCATTCCATTCCCTCACCGAGCATGTTCCTTCCCCAGAAAGGTCGCCACTTTCTCAAGCATTGAAGTTGTCGCCCCTGGACGGAAAACCCAAAAAGCCGAAAAAGCCACTGAGTCCATCTGAATCCCCAGATAGACTAAAGATTGAGGACTGGAGTCAAATGCGACTTTTCGAGGTTTACCAGAAGTCCCAGGGACTTTGCTAACGTCATGGTCGTGTGCAGGTCCTCCAGACACCGTTCGCGCGATGAGCTCGAATAAGCCAGTCGTCTAGGTAGAGAGAGATCCGTATATTCTCCAAAATGAAGCAGCCTTGCTACGTTCTTCATTAGAATGGTGAAAACCATCGGCGCTGTGGTCAGACCGCAAGCAAAGTGCCCTGAATTGGAATACCTTCCCCTTCTCAGGACAAATCGCAGGTATTTGATTGATTGGGGATGGATGGGACGTGAAAATAACGCGTCTTGGAGGTCCAGTGAGACCATCCAATCCCCGGTCTCAAAGCTGACAGCACCGATTGAGTCGTCTCCATCTTGAATTTCTTCTTTATTACAAAGAGATTTAGACTGCTGACATCGAGGACGGGTCGCCACCCCCTGAATGTTTCGGCACCAAGACAGGCGGTTGTAAAACCCTGGTGATTCCAGGTCGAAGACCTGTTCTACCGCTTGCTTCTCGATCATTTGTTCCAGCAGATCGAAAAGCACTTTCTGCTTCTCTCCTCGATAAGAGGGAGACAAATCCTTTGGTGTTGAGGATAGCGGGGGCGACTTCAAGAACGGGATCCTGTACCCTTTCCTCACGACATCCAGCGACCAAGGGTCGGCATCTCTCTCTTCCCAGGCTCTCGCAAATCGAAGAAGCCTGGCTCCTACCGGCGTCTGAAGGACTTCCGACTCACTTCCTACTCTTTGACGAGCAGGGGTTTTTCCTCTGGAAGAGCCTCTTCCTCGGGAGGCTGCTTTCGAGGAAAGTCCAGCACGAAAGGGCTTCGATTTCTTGGCAAACGAAGCTCCAGAAGATGAAGCAGCTGCTGGCCTTCTAGAAGACTGAGCCAGAAGATCTTGCGTTGCCTTTTCCTGAAGGCTTGAAGCTTATGTCCCTTAACCATAGCCTGGGGAAAGAGATGGTCTGAGAAAGGAGCGAAGAGCAAGTCCGCCTTTTGCGTTGGAGAGACGGATTTAGCCGTGAAATTACAAAAGAGCGCTCTCTTCTTAAGAATCCCCGAGCTAAAGTGCGTAGCCAACTCCTCAGAACCATCCCTGACGGCCTTGTCCATACAAGAAAGTACGCTGGACAGCTCCCCCAGGACTAATAGTATCAGAACTCCTTGACCTGGCATCTAAAACTCCAAGACACCAGTCAAGAAAAGTGAAGACTCTAGAGTCCTGAAAGAGGCCTTTTAGGTGAAAGTCGAACTCGTTATGGGTCCACGTGACTTTTGTGATGAAGACAGAAGGGCTCTTCTGGAGGCGTCTACGATGCTCCCAAAAGTCACCTTTGAGCAGAGGCTGGTAGTTTTAACGCCTATGTCTCCTGTCTCATACCACATGCCTCCTTTACCGCAGAGTCTTGAAGGCGGTAAAGCTAAAAGAGGACTTTCCTGACGCTTTTTCCTCTTCTCCATCCATTCATTGACTTTCCGGAACGCTTGCTTCGTGGAAAGCGACTTCTTCATTTTAATGAACCCCGATGCCTTCGTTGCCTTAAAAGAAGAAAATTTGAGGAAGGAGGAGTACGAGGGGCTTCCGGTTGAAAATCCAAAAGTTTCTCCGAACTCTGACTGTAGCAGACCGCATCAAAACTTTATAGTCCCCCCGATGAGACAGTAGCTGTTTGTTGTTCTTCCTCTGCTTCTACTAAATCGTCGCTAACTCTTCCTCAGACTGGAGAAGTTAGGAGGAAACTCTGAAGAAAACTGACGCCCATGAAGGGTTCCTTTCATCCACCTGAACTTGCATCGGTGAGGGACTTGGTGGTCTACCAGCGCGCGCTTGGCGTCCGAATCCGCACGTTTGGCGCCGACAGGTGCGCGCTCGACTTCTACCAACACACGCTTGGCGTCCACTGGCGCGCACCGAGCATCCACTAGTGCACGCTTGCTTCCACTGGTGCGCGCCGAGCGTCAGTCAGCGAGCGGCTGCCGCTCACTGGTGCACGTTTATCCACAACAGGTGCGCGTCTGGCGGCACCTGAAGCGCGCTCCACTTGCACAGAAGCGCGTTCAGCGTCGATCACTCGCTTGCGAACATGCGAAGACTTGCGAGCGGGAGATATATCATCCTGAGAGCGAGAAGCGAACTTCTCACCTCCTCTAGAGAGCTGCTGGGGAGCAGATCGAAACTCTAGAGGGTAGCTCGAACGAAGAGAGAGCGAGCGAGGAGAAAGAGCGGGTCTTGACTTCTTCACCGGGAGCTTCTCATCCTTCCTACGACGCGGAAGAGCCCTCTCTACCAGCAAGAGCGTCCTGAAAGTTGCTGCTGCAGTGACTGAATCATTCTCTTGTTTAGGCGAATCTTCCTGCTCTGGGGAGGGACTGATCCTGTGAGCAGGAGAGGGGCGGCGAGGGGACGCCCCCCCTCCTCCTCCCAGGGACGGCCTCTTCCCGAGCTCTGGAGCGACCGTATCGCTCACACGAGCTAACTGAATCCAAGTCCGAAGACTCCCTACGCCTTTTCCTGCGGCGGAAAAAAGCAGCGAACGCACTGTCAGGCGAAGATCGCAAAAGCGGCGAACTAGGACGTGAAGCGTCAACATTACGCGCCGTCCTTTTCAGCGGACGTGAAGCACCTTGAGAACTCCACCCTTTACGTGGGGGATGAAGCCTCCGATGACGAAAAACACTCCTTGAGGAGGCGTGCACGCGCACGCTCCCTGGCAGTCTGGGGATTTTCATCAGTAACTGCCGAAGGCACGTCAGATCGGTGGGGGTTCCTTGTAACCCTCCTTCGGCTTTCGACATGCTCCCACTCCCCAGGTCCTGGGAGTCCAAGCAGAGGTCCAGGCCTAGAGGCGAAACGAGGCCGATCTGACGCACCCTCCACTACACAAGGGGTATCACTGCACTTTTGCACGTCACTTTTTGCTCAATCAAGAGCCAACACTTTTGATTCTAGATTACGAATCGACTCCAATATTAAGGATAAAGTATTACTCTCTACAGACACTGTTTCAGGGCCCGGAGGCAAAACTACAGGGTTAGGAGCATTAACAGAAGGAGGGGTTAACAGGAAGAAACATTAATATCTTGAACGCCTGAAACACTCCTGGAGGAAGACCTCCTTAACCTATCCTTTTCAAGTTTCCTAAGATAGGTCTCATACGCCTTCCACTCAGAAATCTGTTTAGTCTTTCGCACTCCTTGCAACGGCTTTTCATACACCACATTCATGCTCCCTGCAAACTCTTACATACGTATGTGGGTCCTACTGAAGCTTTCAGTAGCCTACCTCTACAATCAGTTTCTAGAGCAGAACCTAGCGCTAGCTGAACTAGACCCTGACATATATTCCCAAGAAAAGTCCAAACCAAAATCAAATCAATCCACTAATAAACGTGTGCCTAGCCACCGATCCAATCATTAATCCAAAAAAACAAAAAAAAGAACCAAAATGGGATACTCAAGTAGCAATAAGTTTCCAAATCCAGACGGAGGTGCTGTAAAACAGATGTTCACAACACCGGCGACAGAAAAATTATGAATAGAAAATGGGAATGATTCCTGATACCCGCCTCCCAGCGGCGGGAATGGGTACTAACCACCTGACTCCCACTACGTGTGTCGTAAGTTTTAAATTCTGTCGGTGTCGGAAATTATCAGCTATATATATATCTGACAGGTAAGTTGCATGAACAAAAGAAAAAATAAAATATTAATAATTAGCAAGTTGGAGAAGGTAAAGAGGGAGGGGAGACAAAGACAAGACGTAATTTGAAAGGAAAAATAAATTAATATTAAAGGGAAATATGGAAAAAAAGTAAATTAATAAAAGGTAAAAATGTAATAAGGGTAGTCTGCAGTTTGATGGGACAACCACCAAATGGACGCTGACCCCACAGTCGCTGACGTTTAGAGTTACTTTGGGGTTCGTACCCCAGGCCAGGTCAGGGTACAGTGCCCAAAGTGAGGTAGGTAGGTTCTGATTAGGGTAATGCATCGCTGAGCAGGCACTTGCATGGACTAATGAGCCACTTTTTCACTCTATATTTAATTGGTGAAACAAAAATACAATTCAATATTTAAGCATACCATTCAAAAGATTGAAGTTTCGTCAACAAAATGAGATAATTGAAACTGCCACATGAACTAAAATAAGCATGTGAGGTCTTTGTAAAATGTGTTTTCAAGGAAGTTTTTTTAATCCAATATGGCGTGGTATTGTCTTGCGGACCAGGCATACGCAGGCGGACATGTCCTTCCCAGCCATCATTTGAACAATATTTTGCGTATCTATGTAATGTTTATTGCTTTTACTCAATATTGCAGTTGTAATCAGCACAATAAAAAACATTTTATTGCCTGTATTAGTGAAAGTATGAATGTCTTATTCACGGGGTTATAGTTTGAATTGAAATTAATTTTTACCTTGTAATTAGTGGTTTTATCCTTAATGCCATCACAACAAACTCCAGTGCTTAATTGATTGTAATTATACACAATGTTCTTAATTCACTCCAAATTGCAATTGAAACACACTTGAGTGTTGACAGCAAAGCTATGGCAGGAACAATTTTTGTCTTTTTGTACAGGGTGTCCAAAATGGCTCAGTATACCATTACAAGTATTTACTACTCAGAAACCATGTAACAGAGTAATTCAGTTTTTTGTAGAATGAAGTGCTCAGAATGTAAACTTGAATGTAGAACATTCTACAAAACTGCATTACTCTGTTATATGGTTTCTGAGCAATAAATACTTGTAATGGTATTGGGACTTTATGGGCACCCTGTATGTACACAGGGCTGCCAAAAGCACTGGCGAGCAGACGACAGATTAGTGAATTGTTTATGACAAAAATTGTTTTTTTGTTTTTTTTTTTTTTTTTTTTTTTTTTTTTTTTTTTTTTTTATAGCACTTTTTATTAATTCAAGTCTATATTACTATTTTGACTTTTTTATTTTTTATGCCTGAAATAAATGTAACCTTTAATGCTTGCATACTTGGAATGGCAAAATTTCATTGTTGCCAATTTAGTGGAACTTCACACATACGCCGATGCATTTACAAACTGTTTCCATGAATTCTAGTTGTTAATAGTAAGGCAATAATGATAAAATTGCTTTAATATTTACATATACTACAAATAGATATGCTAATTTCACTTATTTCCATGGTTTTGTGTAAGTCTTAGTCCCAGTTTGGAGGGTAAACACATACCCACTGGCAACACTGATAAAAAAAAATAGGAGAGCGCAAAGAACACTGTAGGTACTGTTCACAGCAAAACTGTTGATATTTGAGTCAGGAATCTAGTTACTTTTTCAACAACGAATATTTTCAAATTAATTACTATCATGAATACATAATAAATTTATGTAATTCATAACCTTACACTGATGTTTAACTATTTATTTCAAAATTATTCAGCGCACTCTTCTTCTTTCCTCCCGAAAAATCGCGAGTTTCCTTGGAATTGAGCGCGAACGTTGTCATTGTTTAAGATTGTTGTGAAGAAAGTGTCCCAGCGTCTATAGTACAAGTGGTGTAACGGATTTAGCACATGAAAATGTTATTGTTATAATACAATAAAGTTTGTTCATACTTACTTGGCAGATATATATATATAGCTGTATTCTCTGAAGTCCGACAGAATTTCAAAATTCGCGGCACACGCAGTGGGCGGCCAGGTGGTAGTACCCATTCCTGCCGCTGGGAGGCGGATATCAGGAACCATTCCCATTTTCTATTCATATTTTATAGTATCACTGTCTCCTGAGGGGAGGTGGGTGGGCACTTAATTATATATATCTGCCAGGTAAGTATGAACAAACTTTATTGTATTATAACAATAACATTTTTGTTCATGAACTTACCTGTCAGATATATATATAGCTGAATCCCACCTTTGGAGGGTGGGAAGAGACAGAATAGGATTTTTTAGGACAAATCTAGTAGTGATTTTAGAAACAAATCTTGGGTGTAGTACCCTCACCCCCCCCCCTAGCTCTTGGTTTCCCTACCTTTTAGCATAGCTGACTTTGTGATTACTGTTTCCAAAGTCTGCTTCTGCTTTACTAGAGTTGCCAGCGAGGTAGAGACCTGTAATGCTGGTGCGCTCTAGATCATCTGTCAACGGGGGCGTGACCACAATGTGACTAGACCATATGACCATACTTCTGAGGGCAACGAAGCTAAAACCACCACCTGACCTAACCTATCAAAGTTAGTTACATAACTTCTAGGCTAAAGAAAGGGAACGCGCCTCAAGCGACCGACCCTTCAACGTTAAAAGCACACCTATCCCTTTTCTATAGGATAGGATTCGTGCTGCTTCCTGCCCCCAATAATATATCTACGGATATGTATGGTCCTAGCGACTTGGCAGATCTCATATGTCGTCTTCACATCCCGCCGGGAGTGTGAAGCGAACACAGAGTTGCTTCGCTAAAACGTGCACTCAGGATGTTACTGAGTGTCATGCTCTGTTGAAATGCTTCCGAGGCGTGCCCTCCCACCTCTTGAGCATTCAGTTTAAAAAAATCTCAAATCTTTATGCAAACATAATGAATGATGACTGTTTAAAAGAACTCCTTAACTATAATGCCAGGGTGTTCTTGGACATGGCAAGTCTGGTCTTTTTACGGAACACCGCAGTTGTCCGAATGACCTCGACTTCCTTTAGTTTTTTATCAAGATAAAACTGAGAGCCCCTGACATGGCACAGGAATCTCTGTGGCTCTTGCCTGATAATTTGTGCCATCCCCTTGATCTCCAGCCCTCTGGGCCAAGGGTTAGATGGGTATTCATACTTAGCATGAAAGGAAGCCTTAGAGGGCCACCGCATTATGTTCTCTAAAGCCAAAACCTCTGATGATGGCTAAACCTCACTAACCCTCCTTGCCGTAGCTAGAGTGGTTAGAAATTAGCCTTTCTGGACACGTGTATAAGTTTACAGAAAGGAGAAGTTCGAAATGCTTTGACATCCGGAACTTCAGACCACGTTTAATTCCATGCCAGCTTCGATCTAGACAATTTCAAGATTTCCACAGACCTCAAAGATCGTGAAGGGCTTTTTTTTGTTTGACAGATCCGAATCTCTGAGCCTAGAGGCCGTCAACAACATATTTCCGTCTTCTACAATAGTTGCGACTGCTTTGGAGGGTGGGATAGCTTATCCCATACTTCAGACGGAAAGGGAAGACAGTAAAGTAATACACAGAGTTCAAGGTGGAGGAACAGTCTTTCTTCCTACACTATCCCCAGAAACGGTCCAGTCCAATTGTTACACTGCAAAATAGGCAGCACTGCTATGTCTTGGAAATGGGACTTGCCATTAACTTGAAGATCCTCTCGCTTCTCTACAATCTGAATGCATTCAGACTCAGAGGGGAGAGGTTTTAGGTACCTCCTCGAAGCGAGGCTTGGTTAGAGGTAGGAACCGATTCTCCTCGGGAAGGGTACCTTGGAAACAGTGCTCTCTGCAAGGGGACGTGGCCTCTGTTGAATTGTCCCAGCCTCTCAAAGACCAACTGGAGCGATCAGCGTCTTTGTCGCTCCCTCTGACGCCAGCAATTAATTATATTCCTAAGCTTTGAATAGGGGAAAAGAGACTAACCAACTATTCCCATTCCATACTACAGGATGGCATCTATTGCTACTGCTCTGGGATTGAGAATAAGGGAGCAACGTAGAAGAAGCTTCTTCGTCTTCACTATTGCGAAGAATCTACGAAAGGACGACTGCAGAGTCTCTACAACTCTCGACACACTTCTAAACGAGGATTACTCAGTTTGGAAGTTGCTGTCGTCGATCTAGAAAATCCGAACGGACCGTGTACTCGTGTAACGAACCTCTTGAGGTATCGTTACGTTCTGTGCTTATGCCCATAACCATCTCTCTCCTCTTAAGACATGAGAGAGCTGTGGAATTATCTAAGATGATTTTGACCACTCGGCTAAAACTCACTTTTTTAGGAACTGGAGAGCCAACCAAATTGCTCCCAATTCTTTTAGACTATGTGCCAGGACATCTGTACCTCTGTCTAGATGCCTGGCACCCTCTCGCTATCACCTAAGGTGGTCGTCAACGCATTGAGAGATGTTAGAATTATTTCTAGATTTTTTATGTTAGTATTTCAGTTCTCGTACCGGAACAAACTGTAGAGGTCTGAATTGCAGTCTATTCAGGGAAACAAGCTTCTCCAGAGAGGAAATGGTCCCCAGCAGACTCATCCATTCCCTCACAAAGCATGCTTCCTTCCCTAAAAAGGCTGCGCTGCATAAACAGGAGAGCATTATATAGTGATATGCCGCGGTAGACTCGTACAGAACTCTCTTACAGAGATATCTCTGTTGAAACTTTTTAAGTAAACGGAAGGCATGTTCATTCATGATTACTAGAAATCCCTTCAACCCGAGGCTAAAATCATCCATGATTGTAGGGCAGAGATACGGCTAGTCAGCCATTCCCGCAGGGGAGAGAGACGTAACCGACCGCGCATGTCGAGAGCTAGCCGCCGGTACTGCGTTAATCACAGTAACAGCAGCCTTCATTCATCGTCTCGCACCATTCTGCCTGAGTTGCCAGCTACTCCATTTACGAAGGAATAGGTATGATATTATCGAGCAAAAGAAAGCTCTCAAGCAGGCATATATAAACGAAACAGAATTCGCTAATTGCAGAAGCTGAGTTGTTGTTGTCGTAACAATACCTTAAGCGTTGTTCTTACCCTGGAAACTTTTGGAAAGTTGAAGGGAATATTGAATAAATACACTTAGAACAACAGTCCTTTCGGTTGCTATCCGTAGAGGTAAATACGATATGCGTATATGACTTGACCCATACGTAAGTAATATGACGCAGAGATAAACTACGTACATATTGTAGTAATTTGAGCATCAAATTCTCTACTAAATTCTTTCCTCGACGAGGGAGAGAGAGAATGGAAATCGATTGTCTTCTTTCTCTTTGCCAAGAGAACGGATTAAAATTATTCAAATAGAGATCCTCAAGAGAGAACCGAGGATCAAAAAGGACCATTCAAGCTTCTAATGATATTGGACATAAGACTTCATGGACGTAATCTACAAGTCTTTTTCTCTTCCCGGATGAGCCTCTGATATGAATGAGAGCTCTTCCGAACCTTGCTAATGAGAGCTTATCCGCTTACTCGATAAAAGTTTATTAAGATCTTTGTCATGAGAACTAGCCCATTTATGAGGGGTCCCCCACTTACTTGACAAAACGTTCAGTATCTTGTCAATGGGGAAAACCAACTAACTTGACAAAACAATTAGTATCTTACTAATGGGGGAAACCCCTTTACATGACAGAAAGTAACCCAGGAATCCGAGTATATAATCTTCCCGATTCTCGCAGAAATCGATGAAGGGGCAGGAGGGTTCGAAGAAAAAATTCGGGTATGCCTCTCCGCTAACTCCGAATCTTTTAAAAATTTCTGTAAAGGAACGTCCAGAGGAGCGTCCTGAAGAACGTCCTCTTGACGAGCGTCTAAAAAGCGTCAAGCGTCCTAAGAAGCGTCCTGAGCAGCAATAAGACGCCGAGCTTCCCGCAAAGCGTCCTGCCGAGCTTCCACCGAAGCGTCCTGGTGAACGTCCACAAAAGCGTCCTGAAGAACGTCCTCTTGATGTGTACGACGCCTATCGTTCTGCAAAATGTCCTGGCAAGTGATCTGCCGAGCGTCATGACGTGTAGGATGCCGAGCGTCTTCAAAAGCGTCCTCGCTAGCGTCCTGGCGAGCGTCCAGATGTGTAAGACATAAAGCGCCTTCCAAAAAGCGTCCTGGTGAACGTCTCTATGTGTAGGACGTCGAACATCGAAAAGCTTCCTCACGTCTCCGTGCGTGGGACGTCAAGCGTCTTCAAGGGACGTCCTCGCGCGAGTCTTGCCGAGCATGTCGGTGCATAGAACACCAAGTGTTCTGAACGGCATCTCAGAGAGGATCTTGTCGCCCAAAAGCGTCAACACAAGTAACTTGAGAGACTCCCTAGCGAGGGGAACGCCGCTCATGAAGAGCGAGCGTCCTAAGCAGAAATATGGAGATCGCCATCAGGACGAGTCTTAAGGACGTTCGCCACTCTTGACAAAAACGACGGCCGCCTGTGCGACATCTTGCGTCTTTGTAATGCAAATGAACATCTCCAGAAACTCACTCAAAAAAGGAACGCCGAGCGTTCCGAAAGACATCCTCGCAAGGTGCTTGCCTAGCGTGTGTGACATCTTGCGTCTTTATCAAGCTCATCGACACTTGCAGAAGGGTATTTAAAAGGAAGCCTGTGTGTTCTTGGTTATGAGGAATTCTTTGCCCTTCTGTCGAAAACTAGGATAGTCTGTCCAGCGTTGCTGCCGAACCAGAGACATCTCTGGCCGCTGACAGAGCGTCCCTTAGGGACGAGTAAGAGGCGTCTTGGCGAGCTGTTCATCAGCTTGAACAACATCCTGTTTCGTCTTTCTATTTCTTGACCAAGACGACGGCCGCCCTTTGTCACACTGATCGATATAAAATACTGCCGAAGGGACGTCAGAATAGTGTGGAGTCCCCTTAATCCTCCATCGACTTTCGACATGCTCTCTCCCTGGTCCTGGGAGTCCGTAGAGGCCCAGGGGCCCCTATAGACATTATGGGGCCGATCGTGACGCCCCTCCCACCTCCCGACGAGATAGAGGTCACGTGCAAGCGTCCTCTTCTCTAAAGCTTCTTGTAGAGAGCGCGAGTCCTTCCAAGAGCTCCAACCCCTGCGCGGGGAGGACGCCTCGGAGGACGAGAAGCAATCCTTCGAGATTCGCGCACGTGCACGATCTTCGGCATCTTGGGAAGCGTCAACAGGTCCTACCGAAGGGACGCCAGATCAATGTAGGGTTACGGGTTCGACATGCCCTCTCCCTGGTCCTGGGAGTCCGATAGAGGTCCAGGCCTAGAGGCGTTATGGGGCCGATCTGACCTTCCTTCCTGGCGAAAGAAGAGGACGTGAAGCGTTCCTCTTTCTTCTAAAGCTTCTTAGAGGGCGCGAGTCCTTCCGAGAGCTCCAACCCTTGCGCGGGGAGGACGCCTCGGAGGACGAGAAGCAATGCTTCAAGATTTGTGCACGTGCCCGATCTTTAGCAGCCTGGGAAGCGTCAACAGGTCCTGCCGAAGGGACGCCAGATCGGTGGGGAGCACATGTAACCCTCTTGCGGCTTTCGACATGTCCTCTCCCTGTTTCCTGGGAGTCCGACAGAGGTCCAGGCCTAGAAGCATTATGGGGCCGATCTGACGCCCCCTCCACAACACAAGGGGCACTACACTTCACAACACTGATTGGAGAGCGAGCACTTTAGATTCTAAGATTACTTGATGTAATCCTCCCCACAGACACTTCTTCTAGGCCCGTAAGCCATACCACAGGGATAGGCAAAATAATTTCTACAGGAGGTTAGAAGGTTCATTATTTCTAACTTCTGTTTACTGTGGAGGAAAACCTCCTGATTCTAACACGCTCTAAAATGCGTACACGAATCACTAATTACATTGATCTTTTAACAAAGAAAACATGTAAACGTCATACATACTAAGCGAGTGTCTACCGAAAGTTCTGGTAGCCTCAGCTTACCCCATGCAGACAACAAAGTCTGAAACTAGGCTAACTAGCTTCAGACATCATATGCAATGAAAAAATTCAAATTAATTTATGATAGCGTATGCCTAGCCACAAATCCAAGTCAATCATTTAAAGAATAATTAGGATACTTAAGCGGCTAATGAAGTTTCAAAATCCTAGGCAGAGGTACTGCAAACAGTTGTTTACAGCACCGGCGACAGAAAAAATATGAATAGAAAATGGGAATGGTTCCTGATATCCGCCTCCCAGCGGCAGGAATGGGTACTACCACCTGGCCGCCCACTGCGTGTGCCGCGAATTTTGAAATTCTGTCGAACTTCAGAGAATACAGCTATATATATATCTGACAGGTAAGTTTCATGAACAAACTGCCAGTTTATTGACACAATCTTCTACGAGTAAGGTGTTACAAGTAACAATTTGGTTAATCTAAGTTATCGAGACATGGCGGGTACTTAGATACTTAGAGGCTACTTGCAGTTTCCTATAGTATTTTGGTTGCTTATTAACAATTTAACATTGGTTTTTGGGGGGATAGCTGTAATTAACAGTTGCCATTCAGTATGTGTTCACCCTCCAAACTACACAAAACGTGGAAATTGGTGAAATTAGCCCATGTATTGAAAGTATATATACATAAATATTAAAGCAATTTTATCATTATTGCATTACTATGACAACTAGAATTCATGGAAACAGTTTATAATAATGCATCGACGTATGTGTGAAGCTCCACTAATATGGCAACGATGATTTTGCCATTCTTAGCATGCAAACATTAAAGGATACATTCATTTCTGGCATAGAGTTATCTAAAAAAAATCAAAATACTAATAGACTTAAAAAAAAAAAAAAAAAAATTATAATCCACTTACCCGTAGTCTGCTCTGCTATGGTTTTTGGCAGCCAGATGTACAAGGTTAGAAACATTGGATTGTACCTACTTTAGAAATATCTGTAATTTTTCGGGGTAATTTGGTTGCAAAAAAGGGGTAATAGACATGAATTAAATAAACATTTTGAAATAACAAAGTAACGTTGAACTAAATAAGGAGTAAAGTAAACAATTAAGGGAATAAAACTTTGCAGCGTCGTCGTCTGCTGCTTGTAACTGTGTTTGTGGAGTGAGCGTTTAGGAACCAGGAACAGCAACGTGGTTCAAGTGCAATGTGGAGTGAATTAAGACCAAAATGTGTATAATAACAATCAAATAAGCACTGTGGAGTTTCAGTTGTGATGGCAGTAAGGATAAAACCACCGATTACAAGGTAAAAATGAATTGAGTTCAAACCATGACCCCGGGAATAACAAGTTTCATACTTTCACTAATATAGGCAACAAAATGTTTTTATTGTGCTGATTACCACTGCAATCTTGAGTAAGATCAATAAACGTTACATATATACGTTAACATTGTTCAAATGAGTGCTGGGAAGGCTGGGAAAGATGGTGTCCATCTGTGACCAGACCCATCCAGCCACACGATAGCTGCCATATTGGATTTCAAAACTGCCTTGAAAACATATTTTACGAAGAGCGTCACATGCTTATTTTAGTTCGTATGGGGCTTTCATATATCACATTATGTTGACGAAACTTCAATCTTTTGAATGGTATGCTTAGAGTTGTAATTGCATTCTTGTTTCACCAATTAAATATCAAGTGAATAAGACCCTTCCAGCGTGATGATGGTGGATCGTCTGTGATTATTTACCCTAGTTCACGGGTAGTCTGTAGATTCGTTGGGCATGCCTTGTAACTCCTTCTGCCCGGGCCACCAATCCCTTCGTCAAGGTAAGTAGTTCCATCCAAAACAGCTGATGACCTCGTTGTGCCCTGACCCAATGCGCCATGCGACCTGTCTTTCCTGGCTTCCCAACATGGCCGTGTCCGCGTCTTATCCCGAACATCTTTTCAATTTGCCGCCGCCAATCCGGTCACGTTGCTGGATTTCGGGTGTCTTGTGTAAAGTCATTACTATCTTTATAATGAAAAAATGAAATTTTCATTATTAAATGAAGTTTTATTGTATACTTACCGAACAATTATAGAGCCGTGATTTCCACGAGCGGCAGGATACTAAATTCAAATTTAGCGCGTCGGCGTCGCCAACACTGGTGGTGATGACGTCATCTCCCTCCACTCGCGGGAGAACCAGGTACAACTGCCCAGGTGAATCCAATTCTTTCTGCCCGTCCGTCCACCTAAGGGGAGGAGGGTGGGTATAATCATAATTGTTCGGTAAGTATACAATAAAACTTCATTTTAATAATGAAAATTTCATTTTTATTGTAGTGTCTTACCGAACAATTATAGAGCTGATTACACATTTATGGGAAGGTGGGATTCAGTGGACCACTAGTATTTTTAAATGGTTACATTTATTGCAATACCAGTAAACACTCAAGGTGTCGTTGTACCTTACCTTGTAAGAGAGCTACAGCAGACTGTTACTGCCTCTGGTCGGTTGCTCTTCTTACTATTGTAGAGGAATTGGAATTTGACCAAAGTTAGCCTCCTACAGGAGTGGGAATCCTTCCGTAGTTCAAGCGAGTCAAGGCTGACTGACGGAGGATAGTAACAACAAAGATTGCCCTTGCCCTGGGCTAAGACCAGAAATTCAATCATACAAAACAGTTGTCACCAACACCAGATTTAAAAAACATATATACCCAACCATTGTAAAATCTGACTAACAGACTGGTGAGTATCCCAGGTACTCAGTACCCCCAGCTTCCCTTGAACTCGACAACCTATTCAAGGTGAAAAGTTAGCATAGAGGTGACGACCCCTGTGCCGTTTCTCCCAACACCATGCCAGAAACCGCCACCGGACCTAACGTTTACAATTCTCGAAAACCGTTTCTATCTCTTTGAGATAATGACTCGCAAAAACCGAATTCGATCTCCAGAACGTGCTCTGAAGAATCGAAGCTAAAGATAAATTCTTTCTGAATGCTAAAGAAGTTGCCACTGCTCTAACCTCGTGAGCTTTAACTCTCAGAACGGAAACAAAGATTGTCGTTCTCGGACTGCGAGTGAGCTTCCCTGATAAGCTCTCTATAAAGAACGATATAGCATTCTTAGAAAGAGACGAGAGGGATTTTGAACCGAGGTCCAGAGCTTAGAAGATTGTCCTCTGATACCCTTAGTGGCAAACAGATACTGCTTAATAGCCCTGACTGGACATAAGAGCCTTTCTTCCTCCTCATGTCCAAACCAAATCAGATAAGTTCCTTACCACAAAACTCCTCGGCCAAGGATTAGAAGGGATTCTCATTTTTGGCTAGAAAGGTCAAAGATACCGAAAATACAGCATTGCCTTGAGAGAAACCGACTCTTTTGTCTATAGCGTGGCATTCGCTGACACGCTTAGCAGAAGCTAGTGCAATAAGAAAGAGTGCCTTCTTAGTCAAGTTCCTGAGTGAAGCCGACTTCAAATGGCTCAAACGGTGGCCCCATGAGGAACTTAAGCACCACATCTAAGTTCCAAGCCACTGTATCTTGCGGGAGCTTAGTGGTTTCGAAAGACCAATAATGGAGGTCCGAACAGATCTGAATTGGAGGAAATATCCAAACCTCGATGTCGAAAAACCGAAGAGAGCATGGCTCTATATCCTCTGATCGTCGAAGGAGCCAGTTTCTTTGAGTTCCTAAGAAATAGAAGAAAATCTGCTATTTCTGTTAAAGAGGTCGCAGAAGTAGAGACTTTAGCACTTCTACACCACTCTCTGAAGATTCTCCACTTCCCTGATAGAGTTTGTTAGAAGACTCTCTCCTACAACGAGCGATAGCTTCTGCAGCTCTTCTTGAAAAATCCTTTCGCTCTGACAAGATTCCGGACAGTCTGAACCCTGTCAGAGCTAGAGCGGACAAGTTTTGGTGGAACCTCTTTGAAGTGAGGTTGTTTTGAGAAGCCACTTCTCTGGAGGAAGAAGTCTGGGGAAGTCTACTAACAACTGGAGAAGGTCCGGGAACCACTCTTTCCTGGGCCAAAAGGGAGCGATTAACGTTAGAGTTACATTGCTGTGCGACATGAACTTGTTCAGCACCTCTCTTATTAGACCGAACGGAGGGAATGCATAAGCTTCCAGACCCCGACCAATCCAACAGCATTGCGTCCACCGACCAAGCTAGAGGATCTGGGACTGGAGAACAAAAGAGAGGAAGACGGTTGTTCCTCGATGTCGCGAACAGGTCTATTGACGGTCGTCCCCAAGGCGCCAAAGTTTCTGACAAATCTTGTTGTCCAAAGTCCACTCCAGAGGTACACTTGCTGTTGACGACTTAACTCGTCCGCCAGGACGTTCATCTTTCCCGGAACAAATCTCGGGACTAGCTGAACCTTCGCTTCGTTTGCCACCAGGAGGAGATCCTTGGCTACTTCGTACAGAGAGAAAGACTGAGTCCCCCCCTGTTTCCGCACGTACGAGGAGAGCCGTGGAGTTGTCGGAATGCACTGCCACTACTCGGCCTTCTACTAAGCTCCGAAACTGTCTGAGCCCTAAGAAAATTGCTAAACAGTTCCTTTACATTTATGTGGAACTACTTCTCCTTCTCCGACCAAGCTCCTGAAGTCCGTTGATTTCCCAGTAGGGCTCCCCAACCTGTGTCCGATGCGTCGGAAAAGAACTGTAGGTTCGGGAGGATGGGTCGTAAATCTAACCCTTCTTCCAACCTTGCTCGAGAGAGCCACCACCTTAGGTCCTCTTTTATTTGATCTGTGACAGGAAAGGTAATCGAGTCTGGTTGTGTCTTCCTGCACCAAGAGGCTCTCAGGAAAAACTGCAGAGGTCTCATGTGCAGTCTTCCCAACGTCACAAAATTTCTCCACTGACGTCAATTTGCCCAGGAGCCTCATCCACTGATTGGCAGAACTTACCTTTTTGTCCAAGAACTCCTGAACTGTCTCCAGACAGCCTTGAACCCTCTTCGGGGACAGAAAAGCCCGAAAAACTTGAGCATTCAGAATCATCCCCAAATAAAGGATGCTCTGAGATGGAACCAACTGGGACTTCCGTTTGTTGACCAGAATTCCTAACTTCTGGCAAGATCCAGAGTTGTTCCAAGGTCCTTCATGCACCGACTCTCTGATTCCGACCGGAGAAGCCAATCGTCCAGATAGAGGGAGATTCTTACTCCTAATATGTGTAGCCAGCTTCCTATCGGGGATAGAACCCTGGTGAAAACTTGAGGAGCGGTCGCTAGTCCGAAGCAAAGCGCCCGAACTGAAACACCTTGCCTTCGAACATGAACCTCAGGTACTTCCGAGATTCGCGATGTATCGGAATGTGAAAATAAGCGTCTTGCATGTCCAGAGAGACCATCCAATCCCCCTGTCTGATGGACTCCAGAACCGACCGAGTGGTCTCCATATGAAATTTTGTTTTCTGGACATGCAAGTTCAGGGCGCTCACATCCAAAACCGGCCTCCAGCCCCCTCCCCCTGATGACTTGGGAACTACAAAAAGGCGATTGTAAAAGCCTGGAGGAAAACCCCATCCCCTTCTATCTGTACTATCGCTTCTTTGAGAACAAGCGCTTCCACTTCTGCGGCTAGCGCCAGAAATTTGTCTGAGCCCGGAGAGTATGCCTGGAATGGAATTGGCACAGGTGAGAGCGAGGGAGGTGAAACGAGAGGAATACGATAGCCGAACTTGAGTACTTGCACTACCCAGGCTTCTGCTGCTCTGTTTTCCCATTCCTCCCAAAACAGAGCCAGCCTGGCTCCCACTGGTTGCATGAAGAACCGAGCTTTCATTTGGAAGGTTTGTTAACCTTGGCCGAGGCCTTAGACTGAGTGGGTCGCAAATTCGATTTCGGCCGAAAGAAGCGCTTGGGTTTTCTCCCTCGAAAAGGCGCTTGGGCCAGAGGAGAAACCGAAGGAACAGTCTCCACAGGAGCTTTAGGTCTCTTAGTAGACTGTGCCAGTAAATCCGAAGTAGATTTCTTATCTAGCGCAGACGAAATTGACAACACTACATCGTCTGGAAAGAGGTTATCTTTCACAAAAGGAGCAAACAAGAGAGCAGACTTCTGTTGGGACGTAACCCTTTTAGAAGCAAAGGAGCATCAAAGTTGCCTTTTCTTAAGGGTACCAAAGGCGATGAGCGAAGCTAACTCATCACATCCATCCCTAATGGATTTGTCCGCACAGGACAGAACACCAATCCAATCCTCCGCTAACTCCTGGGAAAGAGAAGGACAGTCTCGATCTTGGTGGCCGCTAAAGCGCCAATAGTCCAATCAAGGAAGCTAAAGACTTCCAAAAGTTTAAATTGATTCTTTACAACATGGTCCAACTCAGGCGCTGTAAAGAAAAACTTTCGCTGCGGCGAAAGCAGATCTTCTAGAGGAGTCGATTAAACTGGAGAAGTCTCCCTGGGAGGAGGCAGAAACTCCCAGAGAAGGAGCTTCCCCAGTTACATAAAACCTAATACCTCTTTACGAAGCAACTTAGAGGGAGGGTAAGCAAAAAGAGCCTTCCCTAAGTCTCTTTTCATAGACATCCATTTCTCCGTCTCTTTCAACGAATGTCTAACCGCTTTAGATAGAACAAGTTTTGGGGGAGGAGAGGGTCTGAAGTTTTCCTCCTCATCAAAAAAGTCGAAGTTGGGGAGCGCGGAGCCGCTTTCTCAAAATAATCTGGATAAGATACCAGAAGATCTAAGGAGACGTGAATAACACGAGAGGTGATGTGAATCCTCCTCCTCTACTACTTCTTCATTCTCCGATACCGCCGAAGAAGTAGACGGAACTACAACCGGATCTGAAGGTTTCGAACCACCCTTGGACTCATTCATCCAGTTGGTTAACATCTCTAACTGCTTGCGCAAAGGCGCCAGAGACGAATCAAAAAACAGTTAACGTAGGCTTGGAAGAGCCTAAATGCTCAGCAGGAGGCGGAAAAACTACTTGCGCCTCGCTCGGAGCCGCCGAAATTCGAGGCGAAACAGGCGCATCAGGCGTAACAGACGAAAAAGCGCCTAAAGAAACACCTTAGAAACTGCTAGCTACAGCGCTAAAACCACAATCTCTACTAGTAGATGGAGCCGAAAAAGGCACAGATTGAGGCGACGAACGAGCCGCTAACGGCCGAGGCGCAACCCTACTCTCAGGCTCCTTATACCGCTTGACTGGAGGAGGCGAAGAATCGGCGCCTGAACGCCTCTTTAAGGGACGCGAAACGGGCGAATCTCGCCAAGAGCGCCGTGCGACCGGAGACGAATCGCTTGAATCATTTGAAAGGCGTCTGACCGCAACACCTTTCCAACGCTTAACCGAGCCCTGTTGAGGCGCAACAGGCTCAACAAGAGAGGCGCCTGTCTGTGGGCAAATCCCGATCGACTCCCTTGGACTTCCGGTATGTCTTCTCCCCGGTGCGGGGGAGCTGGACAGTGACCTTTGTCTAGGAGACGTGTCAGGACAGACAGACGCACCCTCAACTACACTCTTACCTGAGGCCGCTTTCTCCAAAAAACGTCTTAACTGAATTACCAAGTTTGCAAAACCGTATTCGCTAGTACCGAAAATTTCTGATCTAACCTCGATTCCAGACTGGCAATGGTGTCGGAAGAAACTACACGGAAGCCGGAGAAGTGGATTAGTAGGAGGAATAGGAGGTGTAGTTAAAGGAGACATAACAATTTGATGAGAAACAGAAGGAAACAGATGCATCGCAAGACGAAGCAGAGCTAAGTCTACTTTCCCTAAGCGCTGCTTTTCTAATTCTGTCTTTAGCTAATTTCTCCGAGTATGAACTAAAACTTCCATTGAGAATCAGTCCAATCACTACACTCGTACATGTTCGATCTGCTGAACAAACCTGTCCCCTACACTTAACACATTTAGTGTGAGAATCAATACTCTAGCTTGGATAATCTAGTTTTACATCCTGAGATGCAAAACCTAACTCCCGACGGACTAGAATCCGACATGGCAACGCCTAAATAAAAAGCAAAATAACAACAACGCCAAAAAAGAGTATTCACCAATTCCGAAGATCAATCCACAAGAAAAAAGCGAAGCAAAGTTATCCAAACCGCACCGACCACCGATGTTACACCGGACGCCGGCAGGAAAAGAATTTGATTCACCTGGGGCAGTTGTACCTGGTTCTCCCGCGAGTGGAGGGAGATGACGTCATCACCACCAGTGTTGGCGACGCCGACGCGCTAAATTTGAATTTAGTATCCTGCCGCTCGTGGAAATCACGGCTCTATAATTGTTCGGTAAGACACTACAATAAAATGGCCTTCTTGGTGGTTTTAGTGGTGAATGCGATAAGTGTGAAGAAGGCACAATCGGCCTCGTGAAGCATGGCGCACCTTCCAGTGGCAGTGTATCAACTATCGAGTCGTCCGAATCGGTAATTTCCAACCAGTCCGGCGATTCCAATTCCAATCTCAGATAAGGTAAGTGTGGGTTCATACACTTTTTTTCTATGCCAAGAATCATTAAACATGTCGATAAGGCGCACAGCGCCATTTGACCGTGCCAAAAACTAATTTTTGTGTGTAGGCATTTTTTCTTGCCAGAACATATGAGCTTGCCAAGAATCATTAAAATGTCGATAAGGCGCACAGCGCCGTTCGACCGCGCCGAAACTAAATAACACGCCAAAACATATGGCCACCATCTTGTTTGTATTTGTCCGCTAATTATCTAGCAGACGGTACTCTTGCCCAAAGAATCTTCAGGCGCTCCGGTATGCTTAAAGTTGTAATTGTATTCTTTTTTCATCAATTAAATATAGAGTGAATAAGGCCTGGCCAGCCAGCGCGATGACAATGGATTGTCTGCGGTTGCTTACCCTAACTATTTAAATGTTATCTACTGCACTCTTCTTCTTTTTCTCAAACAAACGACGTTTTCCCATCCGGAGCTGATACACCTCGCCATTTAGGGGGAAACATCACGACAGGCCAACCCTCATCACGGTAGACGGGTCTTATTCACTCGATATTTAATTGGTGAAACATGAATACAATTGCAACTCTAAAGCATACCATTTAAAAGATTGAAGTTTCGTCAACATATTGTGATATATGAAAGCCCCATACGAACTAAAATAAGCATGTGAGCTCTTCGTAAAATGATATTGTTATGATACAATAAAGTTTTATACATACTTACCTGGCAGATATATACTTAGCTATTTGACTCCGTCGTCCGACAGAAATTCGAATTTTGCGCACACGCTACCTGTAGGTCAGGTGATCTACTTACCTGCCGCTGGGTGGCAGGACTAGGAACCATCCCCATGTTCTATCATATTTTTTCTATACCGCCTGTC
Organism: Macrobrachium nipponense; assembly: GCF_015104395.2. Classification (NCBI taxonomy): domain Eukaryota; kingdom Metazoa; phylum Arthropoda; class Malacostraca; order Decapoda; family Palaemonidae; genus Macrobrachium; species Macrobrachium nipponense. The sequence goes on from NC_087224.1 coordinate 8,138,140, forward strand.
TCCTGAGGGGAGGTCGGGTGGGTATAATTTTGTATATATCTGCCAGGTAAGTATGTATAAAACTTTATTGTATCATAACAATATCATTTTTATACATTTAACTTACCTGTCAGATATATACTTAGCTGATTCACACCATTGGAGGTGGGAAAGAGACAGCTAAATATAGAATCAAACAGGAATCACAACTATCGTTGTAGGTAATAAATAAATAAAACCTTGGTTCCTACCTGTTTAGACTGAAGACTTCATGAATAGAATCCAGGAGTCTAGACAGTCTCAAGAGCCTCAGCGAGATATTGATCTATGGCTAAGAGTTCTTGTGGTTCTGCCAAAGGGGTCTTACCCGCTTACTTGGTAGATCCTGGAAGGACTACGTCAATGGGTGCTTATCCACTTACTTGACAAGACCTTATACAAGGAGCACAACATCGATCCCGATCACCTCAACCTATCCATGTTAGTTCTAAGATTGCAAGAAGTTATCTAACCTCTTGCAAACGACCACAAACGCGAATCACAAACATTCGTACAGTAAAGTACAAAAAATAAAAAAAAAATTTAAAAAAAAAAAAAAAAAAAAAAAATGTTTGTACAATCTAGTCAGTAAGACGTCTCTTGATTCCCCCACTGATCCAAGCTCGGACGTCCGTGCGCCAGCAAGCATACTAATCAGCAGAAAAAACCAACAACTCGTCTCACAAGGTAGATCTATGTACTATCAAAATTTTGAACAAATACAAATTTTTCTAAGGATCGTCATGTGCTCCCAGCCCCAGCACTGTATCGGCTGATACAAAAGGAGAGAAGAAACACTTTTCATATGTTACTTTAACGTCCTTGAGATAGTGCGATGCGAACACTGAATTACACCTCCAGTAAGTCGCATCCACAATATCTTTTAAAGACATGTTCTTCTGAAAATGCTAATGAAGTGGCTACGCTCTAACCTCATGAGCCTTCACTCGGAGAGTCCTGAAAGTGTCTTCCGTGCAGCCATTATGAGCATCTGTAATAATGCTCCTCACAAAGAATGCTAATGCATTTTTTGACATGGGTCTACTAGGATCCCGAACTGCGCACCACAGGCTTTGTTTACACCCGTTTAGTTCATTCTTCTTCTTTAAATAGAACTTCAAAGCTCTAACCGGACATAAAGATCTTTCTAATTCCTCTCCTACTAGATTTGAAAGTCCTTTAAAACTTCAAAACTCTTTGGCCAGGGTTTAGGTTTAGGAGGGGTTCTCGTTCTTGGCCAGAAACAGAGTCTGGAAAGAACAAATTGCCGCATCACTCTTAAACATCCTACTCGAGAATCTAGAGCGTGTATTTCACTAATTCTCTTCGCAGTCGCTAACGACAACAAGAAATGACAATTTGTCCAAAATTGCATTTTTCCTACTATACAAACCTGAGGTCCTTTTACAATAGGAAGGTACTAGCGGCAGCTGGATAGGTCGTAAGCTTTCGAACAAGGGGTTCGGTAGTTAACTGCTTGTCCGACAGGCGCGCGCTGCGCGACTGGGAGGTAAAACAAATCACTTTTGCTTTTGGCCCAAGCAAAAACTGCAGAGTGAGGGGTGGCATGAGGTGGGGCTATGTGTAAAAGGACCTCAGGTTTGTATAGTTAGGAAAAATGCAATTTTGGACAAATTGTCATTTGTTCCGCCGACACGGCATACAAACCTTCGGTCCTTTTACAATAGGAAGACTCACTTCTTGGTGGGTGGAATCTGAGTCTTTTGTGAACAGACTGGTGTTCGCCCAACCTTGGAAGCCTCCCTGGTCGTAAGAGCGAGGGAGGGATCCAAGCCTCTGTCCGATTGATCGGGGTGTGCACCGCAGGATCAATGGTCAGACCTCTGGACCGAGTACTAAGAGAGGGGCATGCGCATCTCTTCGTACCAGCAATGTAAGAACTTGTTCCTGTACAGGAGCAAAGTTAAAGTCATGGTTTTGACTCTTGTAGGCATCCACTTCCCCCCTTGTAGAAGGAAGTGGTGGATATTCTGCTCCCATCCCATCGTGCAAGGGATAGGATGGGGCTCTGTCGTATAGCTCACCGGCATCTCGCCCTTATCCAGCAGGGTGATGACCGTATCCCTCTACCCACAGGTAGAGAGGAAGAAAAGATAGAAAGAGAAGCCAGTCACTTCCTCATCACTATCTATTCATACAGTCACACCAGACTCGATGCTGTTCAGCCTGCTAGGGGTCTGGGTTCGCTAGACACGTATTGAGCAGCCACCACAGGTCCTAAGGAAACCGATCCAAGGACCTATGGGCAATATCCAATAGGTATAAGGAAGTTGCCGGTGGTCTGGTTGTACCAGACCACTGCCTTCCATACCTGCGCCACGGAGAAGTTCTTACGAAACGCCGACGAGGGGCCAATACTTCTAACTTCGTGAGTTCTCGGACGGGACGTACGGATGTCGTCACTACCATCAGCCTCATACGCCCTCCTGAAGATCTCACGCAGCCAGGACGAAAGAGTGTTCTTGATACTTCCTTTCTTGTTGACCCGTTGCTAAACGAAGAGGCTCGACCCTCAGGCCCGAGGTGTCGAGTTCTCTTCAGATAGCGCCGTAGCGTCCTCCCAGGACAGAGCAGCATCTCATCCACATCATTATCTGCATGACGTTCCCGTACTCTCTTCTTTCGCCGATGCCAGGTCCAGCCAGACGAGGTTCATTCGAGTTCCCTGGTTTGGTAAGACCTTTGGAAGCTGCTACTAAGCAAGGAGATCTCGAACGAGTTCGAGATAGTATCCAATCCGTCAGTTTCAGGAGGAGGCGACAAGGCGGCTCTGTATCCTTGACTGTGGGAACTTAGAAGGAGCTTCCTCGGCGAAGAAAAACGAGGAAATCCGCTACCTGCTGAAGATTGGCTCTGGAGGAGGAGATGGGCCCCCCGTCTATGACACCAACCACCGAAGACGGCCGACTTCCCCTGGTACACAGCTGCAGAGGACTGACGGACGTTTCCAGCCATCTCTGTTTGCGCAACGAAAAAGCTTCTCGTTCGCAAGAGAAGGTGGATAACAGCCAGCCGTGAAGACGTAGAAACTGGACTGCTCGGTGGTACCTCTCGACGTGTGGCTGGACGAGAAGGTTGTGCCAATGGGGAATCTCTCTCGGTTCTCTTACGAGAAGAGCCAGCAGGTCCGGATACCAAATGGCTTGTGGCCATTTGGAAGCCATCAGGATCATCCTGAGATTCGGGATGACCAGTGCTCGACTGATCACCTTGCGAATCAGGCTGAACGGGGGGGGAAAAGGCATAGGCGAAGAGGAGGTTGTCCCACGGGTTGTTGAAGAGCGTCCTCTGCAGCTGCCATGGATCCGGCAGACGGCCGAGAAGAACACCTGGAGCTTCCTGTTGTGCCGGATGGCGAACAGATCCTCGACTGGTCGCCCCTACAGGTCGAAGAGCCTTTCCGCCACGTCCTGGTGTAGAGACCGTTCGGTCCTTATCACCTGATCCCGACGGCTGAGCGTGTCTGCTACTACATTCCTTCCCTGGAATGTAGCGTGCCGACAGCTCTATTGAGTGTGCCTCGGCCCACTCGTGCACCTGCCGAGTCAACTGATACAACGGGAGAGACACTAGGTCCCCTGTTTGTTGACGTAAGCCACCACCGTGGTGTTGTCGTACATCAACACCACTGGTGTCTCATCAAGCGGTCCTGGAACTCTTGGAGAGCAAGGAACGCTGCCTTTAGTTCCAGTACATTGATGTGAAGGTGCTTGTTCGTTCTCGTACCACACTCCTGAAGTCCGCAACTCTTCCAGGTGTGCGCCCATCCCTCGGTCGATGCGTCTGAGAGCAGCTGCATGTCCGGGGGGAGAGTGCGCGGAGGCACTCCTCTTGAGGGGTTTCCTGTCGTCCAGTCACCTGGCTAGGTCCTGCCTCACCTCCTGTGTCAGTGATCAAGGGAGGCTTGGGGGATCCGTCGCCTGTGCCAACTCTCCTTTGGTCTCCCTGAAGAGACCGCAGGTGAAGACGCCCGTTAGGGACTGGCTTCCCCTTCCCGAGTGACGACAGGTGTCCGATCACGACTTGCCATTGCTGAGCTACCTGTTCCTGCCGCCGAGACAGGAACTGGTTGGCCGCCTCCCTGAATCTGCTACCGTGTCGATCAGCATACCCAGGTACTTCATCCTCTGCTTTTGTGCTCGAGATCGGACTTTTTCGAAGTTCAGAGCGATCCCAGAGTCGCGACAGAACTCGAGCAGTCGATCCCTGTCCTGTAGCTACTGCGAGCGGTAGCTCGCCAGGACTAACCAATCGTCGAGATATCCCATCAGACATATCCCGTGCGAATGGCCACCAGCAGACACCAGAGTGAACACTTGCGTGAACACCTGTGGGGCGGTTGAGAGACCGAAGCAACGTGGCCTGAGCTGGTACACCGTCCCGTCGAGGATGAAGCGGAGGTACTTTCCGAAGGACTGATGAATGGGTATTTGTAGATACGCATCCTTCAAGTCCACTGAAAGCATGAAATCGTTTCTCCCTGATAGAGTCGAGCACTGAGCGTGCCGTCTCCATCGTGAACCGGGTCTGGGCGAAACCAACCGGTTCGTGGGAGAGAGATCTATCACTGGGCGCCAGCCTGTCGTAGACTTTTTCCACCAGGAAGAGTCGGCTGTAAAGCCCGTGGTTGATCCGTACCGATTTCTAGAGTTCTCTTGCTCAGCATGGTCTTGATCTCCTGTCTCAATGCTTACGTTCTTCGATGCTCCTGGAGCGTACGCCCGCTGATGGACCGGGGTCCCCCATGGCTGGCCAGGAACCCCCCCCTTCCGGCAGCAGGTGATGGGGGAATGCCGTCCTTCCACTTGTGAACGTCGTCCGGTTGGGGCTGATCGAGACCTGACAGGAGAGCCGATACCGCTCCGACTCATTCCAGTTCCTCGTCGAGGTCGAAACCTCAGGAGGACTGAAGGGATATATAACTGCGATGTCCGAAGACACGTAGAAACGCCCTCTGTCGCAGTAGTAGGCGAAGGAGCTTGTTCGACCGTCCAGAACCGAGGGGGCCTTCTTGTCCGGAGACGAGAGACTACCTGGCTCAACACAGTCGGCAAGCTCCGATCGCGGCCGCCCCACCGTCGATTTGGGTTCCCTCTCGGGCCCCAAACCGACTCGAGCGAGACGTGGCTCTGCTGGTGGGAGCGGCGATCCTTCCCCGAGGTCATTGTGCTGACGAATCAGCGCCGTAACCTCGGCAAAGTTCCTCTGGATCTCGGAAGTCACGGCATCTTGCAGAGTGGGACCGTTAAGCCCCATTCGAACAAGAGCATATTCCGAGAACCTTCCTCCTAAGAAGGGGGAACAGCGACAGCCCTCTCGGTCTTCCCCATCCACTTGCGCATACGTCCTGGCCGGTCCAAGAACCGTGCCTGGCACGTAGGGCGTCGTGGTGGGATCATGAGGAGCGCACCCCTCACGATCACTCCTCAATACCTCGCTCCTCCCGGTGTAACCCGAGGAGGTTGAAGGTACGGTGAGGAGCAGACCTGACGCTCCCCTCGTCGCTCGCTGGCAGGAACCAGCAGCTTGGAGGGCTGCAGGCGATCGTCAACCCGCCGTGACGATCGAGCTGCAGGCCTGGTCGAACCGTCTCGCTGTGGAGAACGGCTGGACTGAGCACAGCGGCACTGATCTCGAGTGTCAGAAGAGCTGGTGCTGGTTGCCGTACCCGATCGCTCTCTGTGAGAGCGACGGTCAGGCGACCTGCAGGCTCCACTGTCGCATTGAGACCGGTGCTTGTCCTCACGGCACGTCACGTCGCTGGTTCCAGCCGTGGCTGGCACCGGCGAACGGGAGGGGACCTCTTCCCAGCCTCAGCCCGTGTCGGTCGTGGACCGTCCACGTCCCCGGGTAGCCAGCTGTTTCACGCGAGAGTGAGAGCTGGTCTGGTGAGAGTCGCCTGAGCGGCTGTCACCAGTCTTCCGCCCCGTGCCGTGAACCTGACGCTGAGCGGACTCAGAGGTCTGGTTCCTGGCTGCACGGTCGCTGTTAGGCGACCGTACACTCGGTACCTCCCGCAAGCGAGAGGCCGAGACGGACCCTGATGCAGTGGCAGAACCACTTACGCCAGGCGAGGAAGTACCGGTGTTAGCCGGTACCCCTCTGGTCCCCGTAGTCTTCTTCCTTGCGGAAGAAGAGACGGGCCCCGCTCCCGAAGGAGCAGGAGGACCAGCGGAAGAAACCCTCCCGTCCCACCGAGGTGAGACGGGTCCCCGAGAAGCTCAGGGGGAGGAAGCTTCTTAGGAGGGAGGAGGCAACCTTCTTCTTCCTCGGCTGTAAAGCCTTAGAAGTCGAAGGGGAAGAGGCGGCGGCTGACGACCATGAAAGAAGATGAAGACGACGACCACGACACCTTCCTCCTCTTCTTCGTCAGCTTCCTCAGGACAGACGTAAGATCTGCTATCCAGGGCGGAGCCGGGGCTGCTGTAGCCGAAGCCACAGGGCCCGGACGCCACCTGTACAGACAGACCACAGTCTGGGGTAGTACCACCACGAACAGGGACGACATCAGCAGGTATGGGTATCTCAGGAACAGCAGGCACGGCCAGCACATCCTCGGTAGGGACCGCCAGCGCAGCAACGGCAGGAACAGCCAGCGCAGCAACGGCAGGGATCGCCAGCGCAGCAACGGCAGGAACAGCCAGCGCAGCAACGGCAGGGACGGCCAGCGCAGCAACTGCCTGGACAGTCAGCCCAGAATCGGCAGGTACGGCAGGCAGCACCGGAAACACAGGAAGTGGAGCAGCAGGCAGCAACATCCTGTACCGGCGGCAGGTCCAGGGGCGAGTTCTAGGGCAGCGGAAGTGTGGTCGCTGCAGCGCGGCAACCACGAGCGGCGGCGGCACGCCCCCCTCTCGGTACGGTGAACGGCACTTCACAGCGGCTGTAGGCAAGACTGTTACCACGCGAGGCGAGTACACCAGGTGAGGAGGGACGTCGTCACCTGGTAGCGTGGTCACCACTCCAGGGTGACCGCAATATGCCCAGACATAGAACCGTCCGCCCCTGGACACCAGCACGCTCTGCAATTGGAAGGACGCCCATACCTCACCAAGGTCCACCTCGTGGCAGTATCACCTGGGGAAATAAAAAGTAGTAGCGTTAATAGGAAGGGGAAATCCCCTCGTGCGGGTTTGTTTGATCCCTCCCGAACGAGTGGAAGACCCCTAATACAATTGTACAAACGGGCACCGAGCGCCCTCCCCCGCGCTCGACGGATCGGGCGAGGAGAAGAACGCCGATAACCTCCCCCCCCCCCCCCACCAAGGGGAAGAGTCATCAGTGGGAACTGAGCGGGGGGGTTCTCGTTCCCCTCCCCCGCACAGTACCCATGTACCCAACAACAAAATAAGAGCTCTAGCAGTCGTGCCATCGGCACGAATACAAGGCATACGGATCAATTCCCTGACTGAGCGGAACTTGAACCAAATAATATTGATGCAATCATAATAAGGAACAAAATGAAAATGCATCTTGCAAACGATTCACTTCACAATGAAAAAGGGCTCGGATCGAGCGCATTTGCGCCCTCGGTACCGAGCGTAAGGGTGAAAGGTTTCATTCCTTACCTTATGAATCAAGGTTTCTGGAAACCTTGATCCATAACGAATTGATGCAATCAACAGATATATGAAAATGAAAAGACTACTGCGCTTGCGATTTCACTTCATACAATCAAAAAGAGAAGGATCAATTCCCATGAATAACGGAACATTGATCCCAGTCAACAATGCAATCTCAATAACAAAATGAAAATGAAAAAGAACTGTACTTGCGATTTCACTTCATTCAACATAAAAAAGGGGTTTGAAGGATCAATCTCGGGCAAGCTCGGAAACTGATCCAAAATGAGTATTGCTACAATAAAATAATCTATGAAAATGAAAAAGAATACTGTACTTGCGATTCCACTTTCATACTGAATAAGTTTCCGTGCCGATAGTATTCGTTCGGCAACGGGCACACAGGTCAAAAAAATATAAATGAAAAGAGTACTTACTTACGATTTTCATCTACACATTTCCAACCCAATATACGCTCGGAGCGAGCGCTCCCGCCCTCGGCACCGAGCATACACAATACGAGGATCATTCTGGGAAAATGAATTCCCGCAATTACGCCCTTCAGTCCCGCCCGGCACTCGGGTAATCGGAGAGCGTTGTGCAGAAAGATCCTTTAATTCACAATTGAAATCAATGAAATGATTGTACTTACAATTCAGTTTCACTAGATACATCGAAAAAGAAAAACAAAAACACAATCATGCGAAAGCAAACGACGATGAAGCGGGCAGAGAGCGATGATACACGTCCACACGCCAGCAGGCCGAAAGCAAAAGTGGTTTGTTTACCTCCCAGTCGCGCGCGCGCGCCTGTCGGACAAGCAGTTAACTACCGAACCCCTTGTTCGAAAGCTTACGACCTATCCAGCTGCCGCTAGTACCTTCCTATTGTAAAAAGGACCGAAGGTTGTATGCCGTGTCGGAACAAATACTTTTTCTCGTTAGATCTCTAAACGACGCGTTGAGAGGAGGTTCAAATCTACTAGATGATAGAAATCTCAAAACTACATCTAGGTTCCAGTTCGGAGTGCGAGGAGAAAAGGTTTTTGAGGTTTCAAAAGATCTAATAAGATCGTGGAGGTCTTTATCTTCTGCAATTCTCAAACCTCTGTTTCGAAATACGGCCGAAAGCATACTTGTCGATAACCTTTAATGGTAAAAGAAACTGATAATTTTGATTCTTCCCTAAGGAAAATCAAGAAAATCAGCTATGTTGGTCACAGAGGTATCGGAAGAGGACAGTTTATTCTTCTTACACCATCTTCTAAATACATCCCATTTTGATTGGTAGACCCGAATAGTTGAAGATCTCCGGGCTCTAGCAATTGCTTTTGAAGCTTTGCTTGAAAAGCCTCTCGCTCTGACAAGTCTTTCGATAGTCGAAAGGCAGTCAGAGCGAGAGCGGGGAGGTTTTGATGGTACCTCTCGAAATGGGGTTGTTTGAGAAGATCTCTCCTGTGGAAGAGATCTTGGGAAGTCCACTGTCCATTCCTGTACCTCTGTGAACCAATCTTGAGACGGCCAAAAGGGAGCGATGAGTGTTAGTCTCGTCCCTCTTGATGCCTGCAAACTTTCTTAACACCACTCCTAACATTTTGAAGGGGGGAAAGGCGTATGCATCTAGGCCTGACCAGTCCAGCAGCATGGCGTCCACCGCTATCGCTCTCGGGTCTTCCACTAAGGAGCAAAAGTTCTCTATCCTTCTGGATAGGTAGGTGGCGAATAGGTCTATATGTGGACTGCCCCACAGGGACCACAGAGCTTGACACACCTGAATGTGAAGGGTCCATTCTGTGGGGAGGAACTTGGTTTAACCTGCTTAGCCTGTCTGCTCTGATGTTCTTCTTCTCCTTTCACGATCTTGTGAGAAGAGTCACTTTCTTTTCTTTTGCCCAATACAACAGCTCTTTGTTATATGGAACAGAGAAAGAGAGTGAGTTCCCCCTTGTTTCTTGATATAGGCCAACGCTGTGGTGTTGTCCGAGTTGACCTGTACCACTTGACCTAACACCTCTGTCTCGAAGGCTTTTAGAGCTAGAAGAACGGCATAAAGTTCTTTGGAGTTTATATGCCAGTCTAGCTGATCCTTCCTCCATTGGCCTGATATTTCTTTTGTCCCTAGAGTCGCTCCCCATCCCTTCTCTGAAGCGTCTGAGAACAAGATTAGGTTTGGGTTCCGAACTTCTAGAGACAAGCCCATCGTTCTTTTCTAAGGGAAAAATCCACCACTTCAGATGATTCTTTACTTCCAGAGGAATACTGAAAGTGTCCGAAAGCTGTCCGTTCTTCCAACTCCAAATTCTTCTTAGGAAGAATTGAAGAGGGCGAAGGTGGAGTCTTCCTAGCGAAATGAACTGTTCTAGTGAGGAAAGGGTTCCCAGAAGACTTAACCACTCCCTCACCGAACTCCGTTCTTTCTCTAGGAAGCTCGAGATTTTTTGTAATCCCCGAGCAATCCTCTCCTGGGACGGAAAAGCCCGAAAACCCCGAGAATCCATCCGAATCCCCCAATAGACTAAGTTCTGACTGGGGATCATCTGCGGATTTCTCGAGGTTCACGAGTAATCCTAACGTCTTTGCTAGGTTCAAAGTAGACTGTAGGTCCTCCAAACACCGATTCTCTGACTTGGCCCGGATTAGCCAATCGTCGAGATACATTGAGATGTTTATCCCCTCTAAATGAAGACCATTTGGGCCACGTTCCGCATCAAATACGTGGAATACCTGAGGGGCGGTCGATAGGCCGAAGCACAAGGCCCTGAATTGGAAGATTTGTCCTTGAACAACAAATCTTAGATATTTTCTTGACGATGGGGTGAATCGGAACCATGAAAGTAAGCATCCTGGAAGGTCCCAGGGATACCATCCAATCTCCCTGACGTAGGGAAGACAGAACTGAAGCTGAAGTCTCCATGGAGAACTTCTTTTTCTCCACGTACCTGTTCAGGACGCTTACATCTAGTACGGGTCTCCATCCCCCCGAAGCCTTTGGAACCAAGAAAAGGCGGTTGTAAAACCCCGGGGAGAAAGGATCTTGCACTAGCTCTATTGCATTCTTGTCCCTCATCGACACCACCGTCTGAAGGAGTCCTCTCGTTCAGTCCAGGGTCCTTGTAACTCGTCGACAAATCCTTTGGAGATGTTGCCAAAGGAGGTCTGTCTACGAAGGGAATGATGTACCCCTTCTGTAGGACAGACAGAGTCCAGGGATCTGCTTCTCTTACGGACCAGGCATCCAGAAAGTATTGAAGTCTGGCCCCTACCTGTGCTTGGAGGACATGGCTGCTATTTGCTCTTTTTAAAAGAGCGGAAGGAAGACCTCCCTCGCTTGTCGAAGGGTCCCTTCTCTCCGAAGTTGATCGAGTTGAAGGGGCTCCACGAAAGGGCACCACTGGGGAGTCCGAGCCACCTTCTTCTGAGTCTTAACTGCAGGTCTACTTTTCTTTGTAGATTGTACAAGAAGGTCTGCGTAGCCTTTTCCGACAGGATCTCGCAACATCCTTCACTAAAGATGAAGGAAACAGATGTTCTGACCGAGGTGCGAATAAAAGAGCGGACCTCTGAGAAGGAGAAACTCCTTTCGTCAGAAAAAGGAACTGTAAAGAGATCTTTTCTTTAACATTCCAGATCCAAAAAGAAGCCGCCAACTCACCATAACCATCTTGCACAGCCTTATCCATGCAGGATAGGACACTGTGCAAAGTTTCTGGATCTAGAAAATCTGGCTCACTCGTCTTCTTAGCCAGCACCCCAAGAGACCAATCCAAGAAGTTGAACACCTCTAAGACGTGAAAAATTCCCTTAAGGTGCTGATCTAACTCCGACATACTCCAGGACGCCTTTGCTGAATTGAGAGACTGTCTTCTCACAGACTCTACAAGACTCGAGAAATCTGAATCTGCCGACGAAGGGAGCATCAATCCCATCGCCTCTTCTGTCTTATACCAAATGCCTCTTTTCCCCGTCAGTTTGGAGGGAGGAGAGCAATAAACCGTTCTCAAAGTTTCCTTTTTAGATAAAAGCCACGAATCTAAAGACTGGAGGGCTTTCTTCATTTGAGATCGCCGGTTTTCATCTTTAAGAAAGCCGAGGATTTCAGGGTTTTTGTGCTCGAAAAACAGAGATCTCGGCGAAGGAGGAGCTGCAGAACTAAGAGAATCCGCAAACTCCCTCTAGAAGTAACGAGGCTAAAACTTTATAATTGGAAAGTCCCTCGTTAGTTGAAACATTCTTCCTCAGAAATCTCTTCCAGTTCCAGGTTAGAGGAGATCGCTCTTTCCTGAACCGATTCTCTATCAGGAGAAGCCGCTCCCGTGGGAGGCGGTCCTGGCTTCTGCTTGCCTGGCAGTCAACCGCTTTGGAGCGTCCTCGCGCTTGCCTGACGACTCTCTCCTGAGAGGCGTCCTGCTTCTTGTTGACGTCTCGCGCCTCGAAGCGTCCTGGCTCTTGCCTCGCGCCTCGCTCCTGGGAGGCGTCATGTTTCTGGCTGGCGTCAACCGCTTGGAGCGTTCCTGACGCTTGCCTGACGACTCTCTCCTGAGAGGCGTCCTGCTTTTTGTTGACGTCTCGCGCCCTCGTAGCGTCCTGGCGCTTGCCTGTCGCCTCACTCCTGGGAGGCGTCCTGTTCTTTGGTTGGCGTGACGCGCCTATCTTGACGCTCGCGCCTGGCTGACGTTTCACGTCTAGCAAACTCGACGCTCTTGTCTGGCGTCTCGGGTGTCTGCTTGTTTGACAGGATAACGATCCTGCTCATGGCCTATGCAAGCTGATGAATCCGATTCCAAATCAGAGGAAGACAAAATACTATGGCGAGTCTGAACCCTCGATAGCCTAGACTTCTTAATAGGCAGGAAATCGTCTTTCCTTCTGGGAGGGTCTTTATACAGAACTCCCACAAGAGAAGTGATGGAATCCTGCATAGTGCGAAGGATTCTTTTAGTCTCTTCATTATCGTCTACCCTCGGTTGTTATTAAACCTGGATGGTCCCTCCTCTTGAAAACGCCCAGGACTAGAAGTAATCCTGGGTTCATCCAAACGTCTTTTAAAGGGGGGCGAGAAAGATCCGCCGATCTCCAACCTCTTTAGGTGAGGAAATTCTCCGTAGGAGGAGAAACACTCACGCAGAACGCTTTTTCTGTAGCGTTCTCTGGCATTCTGTGGCAATACGAAAAAATGCCAAAGGGACGTCTGACTGTTGGGGATCCTCCACAACCTCCTTACGGCTTTCGACATTCCTTCTCCTCTGGGCTTGGGAGCTTGAAAGAGGTCTAGGCCTGGGAGCGTTGTGAAGACAATCAGACGCCCCCTCCACTGCACTGGGGACACTTATAATCACTATCCACAGCACTATAATCACACTGCTTACCTTCATAGGCCGCCATTTAAGGTTTCCATTTTCCGAAGGGCGGCTTTAAGATTCGCAATCTCAGATGCCGAATCTGTGTGTTCTAATAAAGGAGCAGGTACATTAGATGGGGCAGTAAAAGGAGAAGAGGGTATAATATTACTGATAACCCTGCTAGAACTAGATAAAGGTTTGGAAGAAGACCTCCTCACGCTGTTTCTTTCTAACTTCTTCACGTATGAGGTTAGAGATTTCCATTCTTCCGCACTCAAATCCTTGCATTCATTACAAGTATTACCAAAAGAACATTCATACATCCTGCATTTCTTGCAAATAGTATGAGGATCAATTGATGCCTTCGGCATCCTAACTTTACAGCCCACATTCACACACATTCTCACCACATTTCCAGAATCAGACATCATGTTGAACAATCCAAATCAAATTCCAAAAACGGTCCACAATCGCGTATGCCAGTACAATCAATGCAAATACGTCACCGAGAAGTCCAAACGAAGATCAATTGCGATGCAAAATACGAATCCAGCCGGAGATACCCACAACGATGTTGCCAGTATGGCCGACAGAAAAAATATGATAGAACATGGGGATGGTTCCTAGTCCTGGCCACCCAGCGGCAGGTAGTAGATCACCTGACCTACAGGTAGCGTGTGCGCGAAATTCGAATTTCTGTCGGACGACGGAGTCAAATAGCTAAGTATATATCTGACAGGTAAGTTAAATGTATAAAAATATGTTTTCAAGGCAGTTTTGAAATCCAATATGGCGGCTACGTTTTGCATGGACGGTTCTCATCAGTGACGGCCACCATCTTTCCCCAGCCTTCCCAGCACTCATTTGAACAATGTTAGCGTATGTATGTAACGTTTATTGATCTTACTCAAGATTGCAGTTGTAATCAGCACAATAAAACAACATTTTGTTGCCTATATTAGTGAAAGTATGAAACTTGTTATTCCCGGGGTTATGGTTTGAACTGAATTCATTCTTACCTTGTAATCGGCGGTTTTTATCCTCCTTACTGCCATCACAACTGAAACTCCACAGTGCTTATTTGATTGTTATTATACACATTTTGGTCTCAGTTCACTCCACATTGCACTTTAAACCCGTTGCTGTTCCTGGTTTCTAAGCGCGCGCGCCATAAACACAATTACGAACAGCAGACGACGACAGACGACGAAACTGCAAATGTTTTATTCCCTAAATTGTTTACTTACTCGTTATTTAGTTTAAATTTTTTACTTTGTTATTTAAAAATTTTGATTTAATTCATGTATATTATCCCTTTTTTGCAACCAAATTACCCCGAAAAATTACAGATATTTCTAAAGTAGATAAAATCAAATGTTTCTAACGTTTTCGTACATCTGGCTGCCGAAAACCATAGAGGAATGAATACGGAAAAAGCCATGCATAGAGGAACGACTAAGTTTTTTTTTTTTTTTGCTTTTTTGTTTTTGCTAGCACTTTTCATTGATTTCAGTCTTATTAGTATTTTGAATTTCTTTAATAATCGTATGCCAGAAATAAATGTAACCTTTAAATGTTTGCAGTTTGGAGGGTCAACACATACCGAAGGCAACAGAGAGAGGAGAGAGAGAGAGAGAGAGAGAGAGAGAAAGGAAGGCGGAGGAACGAAGAAGAAAAGGGATGGCGGTGGGGGGGGGGGGGGGGAGAGGGTAGGTGGAGCTTTATACGCGTTGTTGTATCCACTTTTCTGCATAATGGAGTTTTTGTCTCTTGGTACAAGGACAAGTGTCGTTATTCTTTACGATTAGTGATTCACGATATCCTTATAAATTATCGGCACTGGGTGTAATGCACTATAACAAAATCTCGTTCTGTTACGAGTGTTCGTTACAGAAATAGGTATTGCCCAAAAACGTGCTTGCACTGTCTCTGAAAAAAAAAAAAGAAAGATAAAAAAATAAAGAAGGGAGGAAAGAGAAAAAAATAAACAAAGAACAAAAAAATAAAAAAAAAAACCGAAAAATAAAAAGAGACGGAAAAAAAAAAAAAAAACCCATAGTAGACATGCTGCTTAGTTGTCAATCAAGTTTTTATAACCAAGTATTTTTTACAAGCTAGCTATTGAATAAATTTGTATTTTTCTCAGTCAAAACATATGCCCCTCAATGCTAACTTTCCTCTTTTAAAACGACTTTCTGGTCATTGCAAATTCGGCCCCATAATTTCTTATGGTGCGAAAACAGACAGAGGCCCATGGACCGAAAACGATTGTTCGTCACACTACGGCGATAACTCCAGCAGTAAAATCTCTTCATATATCCAAAAAGTAAATAATAAAGATATATATGCGCATTACGATTATAACAATTACATGTATAGCTGATAACAATCTGCATGAATAACTGGTAAACTGTTCTGCAATGACAGTTGAGTATAGCAATTATTTACAATAGGTACGAAAGTCAAGATGTCCGTGACGTCATAATACAGAACTTGAAAGAACGTTCTAATTCAGAAAAATAATTACTTAAATTTGAGTCAGAGTCGAGTTACTTTTTCAATAACGAATATTTTCAAATTAATCATCATAAATATGTAAAATATTGATGTTTTACTACTTATTTAAAAATTAGCCAAGAGCACGCTTCTGTCATCTTCTACCAAACAGCTGTTTACGCCTGGCTTGTTGTTGGTGAGAAATCGTGTTTCGATTGTTGTGATAAAAGTGCTCCAGCGTCTGTGGGTACAAGTGGTGTGCGGATTTATCACAGGAAATGGAAAGTTTGTTGACACAAGCGACTCCGTAAACATCGAGATGGCGTCAATCTTCGAAACATTTTTAGTTGTAAGTAAAAATTTCTAAAGCGTTTTGGTGAGATTTTCCACTGCCGCCGTGGGCGCCATTTTCAGTACCCTCTGTTTAAATCTTAAAATTTGGCCTTAATTTCTAACTTTGGAGAAAATACTTACTTCGAAAGGAGAGTAGAGGTCTTTAGCTCCGTTTCTCACCAACAACAAGTCGCGACTGATGCCCATCTCGGGTGTCAGGACGCGTTATAATGTACTTTTTCGGAGGGTGGCTAGGTGTTGATTGTAGGTGGCCTGCTTGGCCTGCTGTGATGTTCTACCCTAAGATTGTTGTGAATAGTGTCCCAGCATCTATGGGTACAAGTGATGTGCGGATTTAGCACTGGAAATGGAAAGTTTATGGACACATGTGACTCCGCAAACACCAAGATGGCGTCAATCTTTTACACGCAAGGTGTTATGAGTAAAATTTCGAAAGTCATGAAGGTAAGTTTGCCCCGCGCATGGCTAGACTTTCAGACAGGGATGCATTACCCTAGGGTAAAAAACCGCATGGTACAGGGGTGGACCATGTACGATCAATGTGTACAACCCCCAAAAAATTACATTGCAACGCGTCCTGACATGGAAGATGGGCATCAGTCGCGACTTCTTGTTGGTGAGAAACGGAGCTAAAGACCTCTACTCCGGTGTCAGGACGCGTTATAATGTACTTTTCTTGGGGTTGTACACATTGATCGTACAAGGTCCACCACTGTACCATGCGGTTTTTTACCCTAGGTCATGAGCTGGCATCCTAGGAAAGGTTAGGCTTGTTTACCCTATGCCGAATCGCTACCCATGAGGCACAGGACCTCAAAAGGACCCCCAAAAGAGCTTTTCAGGGGCAACTAGATCAAATCAGGCCTAGATGCAGCCTAACCTAAACGGAGACTAGCCTTTGTAGAATACAAAAGTGTCCTAAGTAAGCATCGCGTTAGGCTAGCTACAGTTAGCCTCGGAAGTTGTTACGGACTGAAAATAAAGGTTAATTTGTGGCATCGAGAAGTTGAAATATGCTTTAATAAACTGGAATAAGGAAATAAGTTAGAGAGACGTCTTATTTAGGCGATTGCCTAACGTACGTATACCTAGCCTATAGGTCTGGGCGATTGTCTTCTACTAAGCCAAAGACATCAATCAAAATTTACGGGCGAGTTTACGCCACATCGCGGGAAAAAGTGACGCAAATTAAGCATCGATAACGGCCGCGCTTGCAATCCGGTTCTGGAAGGAAAGGTGGAAAAGAAATCGGAGAGATAGAAAAACGGCCATAGCGAGAGATCCCCAAAACGAGCAGCGTTTGGTCGACCCTTTTGTTTTGGTTTCCCTTTCCTCACCTTTCGTTCAGCTGGTCTTCGGTCCCCGGCAAAGGGTGGATCACGCAGTGCAGCGAATTCATCCCTCAAGTGCTTCCGCGACGTCCGAGCAATAACCACACAACAACCGACGGTTATTAACAACACTATCAGAACATGTTTATCAGAAACCGTGGGTTGACGAAGCACCACCACAATCGGCCATGTTGTCTTCTGATTTCTTCTGCCCTCCGGAGTATCGTGCGTCTCGCTTTCAATTCTCGTACATCTAAAGCTCTTCCCGTGAAGACGGCGGGATTTCACGCATATATGTGGCATTCCCGATGAAATGGCCCGACAAAATAGACTTTTATACCTATCAGATGTTAATTTTAAGGTAGATTTCTTCGCCAGATGATTTCGGCCCTCAGTACTACCGTGCGTCTCGAATATTCATTCTCGTACGTCTCGTCGCCTTTTCCCGTGAAAACGACAGGATTTCCTGCATATAAAAGACATCAACGATTAAATTTGCTCAATAAATTGGCCTTTACATCTATCATACGTTAATTTAAGCGTAAATCTCTTTTGAAAATCACTCAATGACTTAAGAACGTTGCTGGGTACATCAGGTCTACATGCGTAGCGGCGAGGTTAGTCTGACCATCAAAAATGTAAATAAAATGCTCGTATGTGGCACTTGTTTTCTCATAAAAAATCTATCCAAAAGCTAATTGTAGCCCTATCAAAGTCACTTTGCTTTAAGTAACTGGTGTGTGATTTACAATGTACATTGTAATAATATATAATGTTACGCATAATTGAGTTTGTACATATTACGTATCCTATCCATACGCTCGAAGGCTATTAAAAAACTTTTAATAATGCATAGATTAATAAAACGCTCTGCATTCTTTTTTTCACATTCCATGTAAAATATCTTAGAAGATAATTATATGCCCGTATTACTTTTATTTTTATAATATCTATATATAAGTTTAAATGCGCGCATTCGAAGATTACGCGCTACGGGTATAAACGTAACCAAGTCAGGGAATTAATGCACAGTACACTGCTTTGATGATTTTATTTGGGACTATTGTTCGTAACGTACAGCACAAAATCACATGCATGCAGAAAGCAAATGAAGTTAGTTTAGGTCGTAGGTGATACGCACACCAAGCAAGTTGTACTCTCAAGTGGATTTATTGTAGTTATCGTACGCTTGGCAGTCTTGGCTCCTTAACTACATAAGAACGAACGTTAGCTGTGTTCTTTGTCATTATTTATTATTATATCTGTATTTCACCTCCTAATGTAACATAAAATACATGTGTTGTTAACGGGTTTTATCATATATTTATTTTTACCTTTCATTACTTGTTCATTCTAGGATTTTACCCAAAATGACTCATACTACGGACAGATTTCAGTTTAGTCTTAAGGCTCCGCCGATCTGTTTAACTTGATTTTTCCACACTTTTTTATTAGTATTACTGAAAAGACTTATTTTATCTGATTCAGGCTAAGTAATTCGTCCGATACAACGAAGAACACGAAGTGACTCGTTCAGAGAACGCTTCTAAATAACTGAAGTACAAGACTGTGCTGGAGTTTCATGGTGAAAGGAGTGTTCTCCTACATCATTCAATCAGCCATGTTGGAGCGAGACGAATGCTTTCGCCAATTAATATATCAAATTTTGGAAGTAAATTGTATTTTTTGCCAACTATACAAACCTGAGGTCCTTTACATAAGGAATTACTATTCAGCGCCAGCTGGACCAGTCGTAAGATTCACTAACAAGGTAGTTCTGCAGTATGTCCGATGGTCGGGAGTCCCGCCGACTGGAGGTAAACATATCACTTTGCTTTAGGCCCAGGAACAGAGTGAGGGGTGGCATGAGGTGGGACTATTTGTAAAGGACCTCAGGTTTGTATTGTTAGGAAAAATATAATTTACTTCCAAAAATTGTGATTTGTTCCGACACGTTATACAAACCCTCAGTCCTTTACATAAGGAAGACACTTATTGGTGGGTGGAATCTGAGTCTTGTGAACAGACTGGTGTTCGCCCAACCTTGGTTCCCTCCCTGGCTGTAAGAGCAAAGGGGGGAACCTAGCCTCTGTCCAACTGATCAGAGTTATGGAGGAGTTATGGAGTTCCATTTGACAGCGTCTGTGTGTGAGAGAGAGAGAGAGAGAGAGAGAGAGAGAGAGAGAGAGAGAGAGAGAGAGAGAGAGAGAGCGTAATTGCTGGATGGGTGGTTAACGATTGAATTGGCTGTTGGTGAGTTCTGGGTTGCCTGCTGGTGCCGTTAGAGATCAGAGTTCTGTGTTTTAGTCAGTTTTTAGTGAGTCTTTGGTGAGAGCTGGTGACAGTCAGTGGTGTCGGGAGCAGTATATTGAAGGTACTGGAAGTCAGTTGAGTTTTGTGTGTTATTGATTTGTTTTGTTGATTTGTTGTTAGTTTGGTGTTGTAACAGTAGTTTGCTTTGGAGTGGTTGTGCCTGTATTGTTGGATTTGTTGTGCTTTTGAGTTCCTGAGGGTTATATGTGAGTTGTGGTTGATAGTTGTTGTTAGTGGGTGTGTGTGTTGCTTTTTTTTGTTTTTTTTTTGTGTTGGTAATTGTTTGTGCATTGGTCTTTTGTTGTGTTGTTGAGTTTTGTTGTTAATGTGAGGTTGTGGTTGTGTTCCTTGGTTGTTTGCTGTGTTGTTAGGTTGTGGTTGTGTTCCTGTTTTGTTGTTGCATTCTTTTTTTGTTGTTGTGTTGTTTTGTTGTGGGTTGTGGTTCTGGGTTGTGGTCTGGGTTGTGGTTGGTATCTCTGTGACCTCGACCGGCAGACAGCACAGCATAGCCCTGGAGTACCTGGAGTTGGTAAGTATGTGTGTTTTGTGTGTGTGTGTGTGTGTTTTTTTTATAGGTATAGGTCAATTGTCCTGTGTGTATGCTGTAGTGTAAAGAGGAAAGTGTGACTGGGGTGAGGTGGGCAGCTGGAGTGATTAGGTTTATGTGGGGGGGATTTAGCCAGCTTGTTTTTTTTTAGCTTGTGATCCCGCCACAGAGTGTGCACTGCAAGATCAGTGGTCAGACCTCTGGACCAATTCATAAGAGGGAGGCAAGCGTACCTCTTATGAATAGCAAGCAAGAACATGTCCTGAGTAAGAGAAGCCAAATAAGTATTGGATTTGTTTCTTACGGGTGTCCGGTTCCCCCTTTGCTAGGGAAAAGATGGATAAATGCTTCTATCCCTAATGAAAGGGATAGAATGGAGCTAGGTTATGTAGCTTACCTGCATCGTCGTCCTATCCAGCAATGTGATGAACTGCAGGGAGAGGGGAAAAAAGAGGAGGAAGAGGAGCCAGTCACTCTCTCATTCACTCTCTATTCATGCGATATCACAAGGACGAGATGCTTCCTTGTCCTGTAAAGGAGCTGGGTTAGCTACATAACTTGCTGAGTGGCCACCATGGGTCCCAAGGAAAAGTGTCCAACGACTTGTGGGCAATATCCTGAAGGTAGAAGGAGGTGAAGGTGGTCTGGACCACACCCCTGCCTTCAGCACCTGTGCAACAGATAAGTTCTTGTGGAATGCATGGGTTGGACCAATGCCTCTGACTTCGTGGGCTCTCAGACGAAAGGTACTGGTGTCGGCACTCTTTGACATTTCTTCTTGGTCACCCTGGTGCTAGTGAAGAGGCGTTGACACTCAGGCCTGAGGTGTCGAGTTTCTTCAGGTAGCGCCGTAGCACCCTCACAGGACAAGCAGCATCTCTTCCGCATCATATCGGTGAAGTCTTCTAGGGAGAGGATCGTGAAGGACTCGAACCTGGCGTCAGGGACCGAAGAGTTCTGAGTCTTCGTTACGAGCTCCGGGACGAAATGAGGCGTAACCAGTATCCCCATCCTCGGAGAGTTAACATCGAAGGAAGGACCATGAAGTTCTCCGGTTACGAGCTCCGGGACGAAATTGAGCGTAACGGATCCCATCCCCTTGAGTGTTTAATATCGAAGGAAGACCATGAAGTTCTAATCTCTTCGCTGATGCCAGGGCCAGCAGAAAGACGGTCTTGAGGGTCAGATCCCTGTCTGATGACTCCCGGAGAGGCTCGTAGGGTTTGCAAGTCAAACTCCTTAAGAGAAGAGTCACATCCCACCCCGGGGGCCTAAGTTCCCTGGGTGGGCTAGACCTCTCGAAGCTCCTCATTAAGAGAGATATTTCCATAGTGGAGGAAATATCAACTCCTCGCAGTTTAAGGACTAGGGCCCGGGTGGTGCTGTATCCTTGACTGCGGAGACAGAGAGGAGCTTCTCTCGGCGAAGAAAGATGAGGACATCCGCTACCTGCTGGAGAGTGGTTCTGAGCGATACCAACCACAGAAGACGGACCACTTTCCCTGGTATACTGCTGCAGAGGACTGTATGAGGTATCCAGCCATCTCTGTTGCTGCTCGGCGAGAAGACGTCTCGCTTGCAGAGATGGTGGATAACTGCCAGCCATGAAGACACAGGGATGAACTGCCTGGTGGTACCGTTCTATATAAGGACAGCTCATTCCCGGTTAACTGATCGGAGATTTCATACCTGGACAAGTTATTGCACAACTGATATATGGGACAACTCGTAACAGGTATAAATACTTTCACTTAAAAATATAACCCTCTTAGATATAGCTATTGATAAAATAGGCAAGTTCTTTGTTTTATAAGTGTTAAGTGCTCATTTTGGCTTTTGAGTAGCGTCCTGTAAATTTCAGTAATGCTCGATACTGTTCGCCCAGTGAACTACTCGCTAATGGTCGTCATGGTTTTATAATGAATTGAATTTTGTGATTTTAAAGTCTGTTGGTTTTGTAAGTTTCCACAATTTATTTTGGCCCTCGCAATGTTATATATATATAAACCTTGGTGAGGAGCTCAATAAGCTTTATAACAATTCCTCATTTGATTTCCAGAGAGAATGAAGATGAATCGAGAAAAGTAAGGCCGTGAAGTCAAGATGTGCTGGAAGACTCAGTCTGACTCCAATATTTCCAATTGAAATATGAAATATTCCAGGGAACTTCAACTAGTCCCGCAGCCCGGATCATTGAGATACAACGATCGAGATACCGACTGTAACCCCTACTGGTATTTAGGAGTAGACTTGTAAACTGTGAAACTGACCGTCTGCCGAAAATATATGGGTGGCTTACTTAAGAAGCACCACTAATTGCTCGTTAGATTTTGGGTCTAGATCCAATATATGAGATGCCAGATGAAACTAATATATAATATATCTGCAGACTCTACTGATTATAGAATGACCAGTGACAGACATTTTGGAGGGTGGGTTCCCCCTGACAGATGCACTGAAAAGGGGGGGTTAATTGGATCTAGATCCAACTTAGGAGATACCGAGTAAAATTTACACTAAAATAGCACTGCATATCCTAGAATACTGTGGTGGTAATGACAAATGTTTTTGTGGGTGGTTACCCCCTGACAGACGCCCCACAACGAGTAGGGAGGGGGAGACAGGATCTGCATCCAACATTGGAGATACCAAGTAAAATGTGTACTACAATAGCACTTCATATCCTAGAATGCTGTGATGATAATGACAGACATTTTAGTGGGTGGTTTAACCCTGACAGACACACCCTAACAGGTGGGCAGGGGGAAGGGCAAGCCCTGATAATGAATGTCTAGATTAGTGTAGTGGGCTACTATTGACCCGTATTATACATTATCGTGATATATTTAATAAATATTTTTATCTTTTCTATATCCTTTGTATTTATCTAACACAGTGTTTCCCAACCCTTGACACTTTTAGGAACCCCAACACACACACACACATATATATATATTTATATATATATATATAATATATATAATATATAATATTATATATATCTATATATATATATATATATATATATATATATATATATATAAATATATATATAAGCATTTGTATTCATTACCTTTAGTAAAACAGAGGGAAAAAATCTCGCACGATATGTTACGATAAAATAAATTATAGGACTACGATTTCTCACGCCATGTTTAACGAAATATTTATACTTATAAATAAATAATTAAATAAAAAATGAATTCTTACGGAATACCTGGCGATCGTTCACGGAACCCCGGTTGACGATGGCTGATCTAACATAAAAATTATTTATTTGTTTCATATAAATAACAGTCATCTGTAGGCCCATAATAATTCAGTCATATTATTATTTATTCAAGCAAGCAACTGACTTCAATTATAGTAGGGGAGCCCGGGGCTAGTTGGCTATAGGGGTAAGTTGGCACACTCAAAATGACTTTCAAGTTTACCAATAGATGACTCTAATACATATACTGTGTAATTGCCACGTGGTTCCTCAATTACCAGCAAAATTCTATAGAGATAGAACGTAGGAGCTCGAATTTAAGAGACAATTTTTTATTTTGATGATAGTAAGTAAATATTTTAATCTTTCTGTTATTTGCTATAACATCTATACATTCATAAAGATTGTTTTTTCAATTATAGCATAGTTTTCCTTATGGTTTAAAGATTCTTTACCATTAAAATGATTAATTCAAGGCTCCTTGGTGTGGACTGGTAAGCGTTTTTGTACCAAACGGTAGGGATGGGGCAAGTTGGCTCAAAATAAATGGGGCAAGTTGGCACACGTTATTTGATATCAATAGTAAGCCTATTTATTTATATAATTTACGTTTTGTTTCTGGATTTTTGGAAGGATAATGAGATTAGTGTCCTATCATTTTCCCCACATTGTTCTCACAAGTTGCAGCCCGTGGATTTTAGTGTTTATAGACATCTGAAGAAATGTGTTAACAGGGCATGTGATTCGTGGATGACTGGTAATCCAGGATCAAGTATGCCATCTGTGACATACCTGGTAAAGTTTCCTCGGCTTTACCTCTAGCTGTGACTTATTCTGATGTTTTCAATTGGTTTAGGATTGATGGAATTTCAACTTTGAATTACGGACTATTTCAAGATTTTGATTTTACGGGTGGTTATGTAACAGATTGAGAGATGTCCGAAAAGACACATGGGCCTCAGATCAGTCATCAGCGTGATACAGAGTTTAAGAACTGCTCCTGTTGATCCAGAAGAAAGCTCAGCTGAAGAGAACCTGTGTTTGGTAAGCCATCAGAAGTGTGGGTCCAGTGCAGGGCATGTAATATGTGGGAGCATGAAGACTATGACGAGGATTTATTTCACACCTGCCACAATTACAACTAGATGATGATCTGAAGTAATACTAATGCCTTATATTTTGTATTTTGGAAATTCAGAGGGTATTTTTGCTATTTGATTTAAATGCAATGTAGTAATTTTCTTTTAAATATCAATGTGCCAACTTACCCCAAAATGTGTGCCAACTTACCCCGTGGGGCAAGTTGGCACGAAAAGTTATTTTTTTCTAAAGCTTATTATTATCTTATGTTGAAAGCAAACAACAATTATTTTGCTCTATGATAAAGACGAATGTTAATATTTTCAATGGTGGTAAGAATTTTGCAAAAATGATTGTTTTATATTCGCAATAACCAAAATTGTACAAAGTGTGCCAACTAGCCCCGGTCTCCCCTACTCGCTTTAGGTTTGTTTACGAGATGAAAATTAATGTAGCGGTGGTTGGAAGACTGGCACTATAAAGTAGCATATAAGTTCTTATCATTATTAGAGTTATTGCTGTAAAATGTCTATGTACATAACATTTGTTAAATAGAGTTACGCACCCATCAAATAGATAGTAATACACAGTCAAAATAACAGGGTCTGCTCACAAGGCGGTACTAAAACCTATCCTCTCCCCTTGTGAAACGTCATCAGTTACAAAAGGACCAAAGACGATAATAAAACTATACTTACGATAACATTTTCATATAACTATTTTGGCGATGGCGTTTTTTTATATAAATTTTCCTATTATTGCATGTTGCCGTATACTACGTTAAAGTACAAAGAATGCTCTTTCAAATGATATATAGCACATTACAATTACGATTACTTTCAAATCCATAAGCGCGCACAGAAAAAATTATCTACGCACACAAAAATGTGCAATTACTTCATCCGTCAATCTACATACATTCACGTTTCGTAGCCTAGCTGACTAAGGGATGATGATAGAAAGAAACTGAAAAATGGATTAGAAAGCTGATAAAATTTACTATATAATGCATAAATAAAATTGATAGGTGTTCTCAGAAATTTTCGAGGAATTCTAGGTCAAAGACGGACCAAAATTTTTTAATTTTATGTAAATATTTACCACATTTTTCTTACATAATTTTTCATCTTATTACGTTTTGTCACATACCATGTAAAAGTAAAAAGAATGCCCTTTCAATTGGTATATGACACATTACAATTACAATTATTTTCAAACCCATAATCGCGCACAGAAAATATTATCTACGCACGCAAAAATTATAAAAAAATTAAGCGTTCATGGGAGATCTGAAATCTAGCCCCGCCCCTTGTGAAACGTCATCAGATACATCCAGCCAGACTGACGAATACCTTTTTGTACTTTTTTTCGAAAATATTATAATCGTTTGAGGCATGCATAATTAATACCTTTATGTATACAGTTTGTGTTATATGTAAACTTATGTGTTCGGAAGTATATTTATGTGATATGAAGTGCTAATGAGAAATTTGCGGGAAATGTGTTCCCTGTATCATTTTCTTCATCATTTATTCCTTTGATACCTTAATATCGTATATGATGTAATTCTTATACTTTTGATATTGTTTTCTTTTTTGTGGCCAAGTCGTGCAAATGCAACTGCCATTTTTTACACTGCCTGTATCCACATTTTCTTTGTATTTATTGCATAACAATAACTATTCACAATAAGATTTGGAAAATATAATTAATCTATCATTCTAACCTTTATCATAAAAAAAGTTGCTTTTCAAAGTGAGGTATGAACACAGTGACAGAACTAAATACATTTCTTAAGAATTATTTAAAATCTTGATATACTATATTTAGTACCTGAGACGAGAGAGAGAGAGAGAGAGAGAGAGAGAGAGAGAGAGAGACAGAGAGAGAGAGAGAGTTGTCATGTTAAAAGAAATGGACTTGAAGAGAATACAGCAAACCAGTATATAGGTAAGTAAATAAATAAGTAAAGAATAAACATATGAAGAAAGCTGGAGTAGCTATGTGTGTTCAAACTGGTATATTTTGTACAATAAAACAAGGTTTGGTGACTAAATGAGAGAATGGGTATTAGAAAAATCAAACATGTGACCTCTACAGATTTTATCATCAAGATTTTATGAAAAACACCACGCGACATGGATTATATGTATAAAAACAAAGGGTTCTTTAAGAAATTCAGTGGAGAAACACTGGAGTGTTACTCTTGTGATGTCACAGTATTAGCTCCGCCCCCACTGCCGAGTTAAGGAGACCCTATATACTTTGAATGGTTATTAAAAAACATCAAGCATGTTACCTCTTTACAGGTTTTATCAGATTTTATAAAAAAAAACAACCATGCGGTATGGATTAAATGTATAAAAACTAAAGCTTCTTTAAGTAATTCAGTGGAGAAGCGAGAGTCGTGTTACTCTTCTGACGTCACAGTATTAGCTCCGCCCCCACTGCCGAGTTGGGCAGACCCTGTTACTTTGACTCTGGTAATACATATGTAATATATACGCTATAGAGGGTACAGATCATAATAATTGCGCTATAGCCTACTCGGTTTGTTTTATCGAAGCAGGACTACCCTATTTTGGTTTCAACTGACTTTCATGCTAATGAAATCATGGATACATTTTTGTATTATCAGTTTTATGAATGAAAATTTTTGTTACTATAGTCGATTTTTTTTCGGCTGGTGTAAAATTCGTTAGATATAATACACCTGGCTGAGGAAGGACACAGAGGATCTCTGTTTTTTAAACAATCTCTCCACACACCAAGTAATTTCGAACATTTCCATTCTCTCAAGAAGATTATGAATAAATACAAGAGCAAACTCGAACCAAAAAAAATAATCACCTAGCATTAATGTAAAGAAAACAAGAGAAATGAAAAATTAGTGTGATTGTGAATTTTTTCTATCGTTAATGTTTAATGAGCCAGTGTTTAGCGAATTGTTAGGGTTTAGTGAGTAAGCGTTTAGTGAATGTTTATGAGTAAGTGTTTGATGAATGCTTAGGGTTTAATGTGTCAGTATTCAGAGAATGTTTGCTGAGTCTTTAGGGTTTAGTGAATGTTATTGAGTGAGTGTTTAGGGTTTTAGTGAAAGTTTTGCGAATTTTAAGTGAGCGTTTAGTGAATGTCTTGTGAATGTTAGTGTTTAGCAAATGTTTAGTATGTAAGTGTTTATTAAGTTTTTAATGAGTGGATGTTCATTCTCTGTTTAGTATTTAATAAGTATTTAGGGTTTGGTAAGCATTTAGTATTTAATGAGTGCTTAGGGTTTAGTGAATGTTTAGTATTTAATTAATGTTTAGGATTAAGTGAGTGTTTAGTGAATGTTTACCGAGTGTTTGAGGTATAATGAGTATTTAGTAAATTTAGTGTGTCAAGTGTTTAGTGAGCATTTAGTGTATAGTGAGTGCCTAGTGAGTGTTGGGTATTCAGAGCGTTTTGTGTTATTGAGTGTGTGTTAAGTGTGTGTATGTGTGTATAGTGAATGTATGCAAGTGTGAGTGCTTACTGAGTAAGTGCATCGTGAGTGTTGGTGTTTAGTGATTGTACTACATTACTGTTTAGTTAGTGCTTTGCTACCATATGCAAAGAAAGTCCTGTATTTACACAGGAACCGTTTATGCTTGACACTGCTTAGATCCAAGACCAGATGCTTAGGCCTTGACCACAATGGTTCGAGTGCTTAGGCCTGCTTTCGTAAGGTAATTTTTCTCTGTGAAATTGGGTCGAATAATAATAATAATAATAATAATAATAATAATAATAATAATAATAATAATAATAATAATAATAATAAAGATTTAAAAAAGTAACTAATAAAATATAGTACTAATATGGCCTTCCGAAGTCACTCTCGGCAGGGAGATCGCTACTCCAGAGATTGACGCCCTATGCCTTGCATACAGCTGACATATATGCACATTCGGTTGTCCGATTTTTATGACTGTTGGAGACGCATTATAAATCATATTAACAATGGTAAATACATTGAACAGACGTGAGGATATAATATGATGTTAGTGCCTGTCTACTGGATATAATGAACAAATAAAGAAAAAAATATTATTAGGGAGAAAATTAGCCGAATAATGGTCGTCAAAGCCAGCATCGATAGAATGTATTGAAACAAATTTACATAGGCTGCCTGTGGTGCGTGCCGGCGGGAAGTTAAGAGACAAACCCACTCAGCTGGCTTTAAACATCAAACTGCGTATCATTTTTATTTGAGTTTAGATTTTCTTCCCTGAATATATATGGTGCCTGATACTTGGTGATAGTGTACAGATAAATTTGAGTGAGGCAGCCGAAAATAAGTGGACTATTAGATAATTGACATGATATTATAGGCCAACTTAATTTGGGAGTCAGGAGCTCCAAGTTGTATGATCAACTTCGGGAAGGGGAATAAAATGGGGGAAAATGTTTTAATCTTTATTGTTACCTTATCCTGAACAATTCATTCACATTTCCGTTTCCAGCAATTATTTGTGTTGTGATACATCATCTCTTTGTGAATGTGCAGGTGTTAAAACGGCTCTTTATGATGGGAATTTGGTTTTAATATCAATCGAATTCCCATATCCGATAAAAATTTCATTGCATCCACACGAACCAACAGCAACTAAAGAACAATTCAGTTATAGTAAGACACGTTGGGCTACGAACCTCGACATGGCTGCAGTGTCCTAACTATAGGCAAGAAAAGAAAATGACCAAAGACGATATTAAAACGAGAATACTTATCTTACATTTCTTTTTTTAGAGGAATTGAGAGTGGCACCACATGACTGGTTTAATTATTCAAAAATGGCTCAGCACACATACTTGTAGCTGTTGCCACTTGTGACCCCCTCCCCCCATCCAGATAAAATACTTTGTGTGAAGTAATGACTCCAAACCAAAGGATAGTGCTAATATTATATATAGTGTATATATATATATATATATATATATATATATATATATATATATATATATATATATATTATATATATATTTGTGTGTGTGTGTGTGTGTGTGTGTGTGTGTGTGTGTTTGTTTGTGTGAAACTATAGAAAGTAGACCAAGCCTAGTACGTCTCACACATAGTAATTATATGGA
Organism: Macrobrachium nipponense; assembly: GCF_015104395.2. Taxonomy (NCBI): domain Eukaryota; kingdom Metazoa; phylum Arthropoda; class Malacostraca; order Decapoda; family Palaemonidae; genus Macrobrachium; species Macrobrachium nipponense. Next base: position 8,167,517 of record NC_087224.1, read on the forward strand.
TGTGATGGAATTAATGAAGTGCAATATTCCAAACTTCAATAGGAATTTGAAAAAATAACTCCGGCAGTAATTCCTATCCTGAAACATCACAAAATTTCTTGAATTTTTTGCCTTTTACATTTTATCAGGCTCACGATTTTCAGATACTTAACATATTTCTAATATAAATATTGCCTATGATAGATTTTGAATTATTTCAAGGTGTCCCATCTCTCCCTTCCAATCGTAGGTTATGTCTGTGAAGGGGTAACCACCCACTAAAATGTCTGGCATTACCATCACAGCAGATGTGTAGTGCTATTGTAGTACAAATTTTACTTGGTATTTCCAATGTTGGATGCAGATCCTGTCTCCCCCTCCCTACTCGTTGTGGGGTGTCTGTCAGGGGGAAACCACCCACTAAAATATCTGTCATTACCACCGCAGTACTCTAAGATGTGCAGTGCTATTGTAGTACAAATTTTACTTGGTATTCCAATGTTGGATGCAGTTCCTGGATCCCCCTCCCGCCCCCGCTCGTTGTGGGGTGTCTCTCAGGGGGTAACTGCCCACTAAAATGTCTGTCATTACCACCGCAGTACTCTTGGATGTGCAGAACTATTGTAGTACAGATTTTACTTGGTATCTCCATGTTAGATGCAGATCCTGTCTCCCCCTCCCCACTCATTGTGGTTTTTTTTTTTTCAGGGAGTAACCACCCACTAAAATGTCTGGCATTACCATCACAGCATTCTAGGATGTGCAGTGCAATTGTAGTACAAATTTTATTTGGTATCTCCGATGTTGGATGCAGATCCTGTCTCCCCCTCCCCACTCGTTGTGGGGCGTCTGTCAGGGGGTAACCACCCACTAAAACGTCTGTCATTACCACCACAGTATTCTAGGATGTGCAGTGCTATTGTAGTGTAAATTTTACTCGGTATCTCCTAAGTCGTATCTAGATCCAATTTAACCCCCCCCTTTTAAGTGCGTCTGTCAGGGGGAACCCACCCTCCAAAATGTCTGTCACTGGTCATTCTATAATCAGTAGAGTCTGCAGATGTATTATATATTTGTTTCATCTGGTATCTCATATATTGGATCTAGACCCAAAATCTAACGAGCAATTAGTGGTGCTTGTTAAGTAAGCCACCCATATATTTTCGGCAGACGGTCAGTTTCACAGTTTACAAGTCTACTCCTAAATACCAGTAGGGGTTACAGTCGGTATCTCGTTCGTTGTATCTCAACGGTCCGGTCTGCCGCTCTAAACTGGCATGACTAGAACTCATAATAGCCTTGGTTTTCACGATGCCTTCCAAAATTCAATCTAATGCCAACCTCGCAATACATGGGCATTGATGCACTGAAATTGGAGGCGGATTTTGGCGTAGAAAAAGAAAATTGCTTTGGAACTTGGAGTGCAAATGACTTCAAAATAGGTTTCTGAAGAGTGCAACAAGCGACTGATAACTTAACTATAAGATATGATCCTTGCCAGAAAATGTCCTCAAAAGCTGTGGCATATACTGCATTAAGTATTAGGCTTTTCATTTTACATTGAATGTTTGTTGTTTAAGCTTTCGTTGTCCACCAAAAAATAAAAGTTCTTTTAATATTTCTTGTTTTATCCTGTTCCAAAGTTAAATAGCTTTATACCTGTTATGAGTTGTCCTAAATATCAGATGTCCAGATATAAATTGTCCAGGTATGAGTTTCCCGAAACAAATCTACCGGGAATAAGTTGCCTAAATGTGCTTGGCTGCTTCAGACTCGGTTAAGTTGGCAGAAGCTCCCTAATAAGGTTTGAGCAAATAAGGGTGTTTGTCAGCAAACGGCAATATTTAGCATTAAAAAAACACTTACAAGACTGGTGTTTTGTTAATTTTTTACTTTCGAATTTATAGCTTCTTGGAAACTGATTGTGGTCAGGTGAACTAAGTAATTTTCATAAAGGTTTTACAAAAAAAAGAAAAAAAAAAAATAAGCACAAAATCAGCTTTAGACTTGCGAGAATTTTCAGGGATTTGAACTTAGTATTTCATTAACCGCAACTGAAGATTTCTGGTTATAGGAGTTATAGAAAGCTCCTTAAATGGACGGGTTATTTACGAAAATAGGGCTTGCGTACTCAATAGCTACTCAATCGAAAATCTCCAAAACCACGCTATATCTAACCAGCGCCTCAGTGGCGTGGTCGGTATGATGTTGGCGTACCACCTCGGTGGCCGTGTGTTTAAGATTTCTTTTCTGTTTTAAGTTTCTTTTTTTGACAGATTTGCAAACAGAAGTGTATTTGGAAAAAAAAAAAAAAAACAGTAGTTTATCTGCTTACAGATGCAGAGGCTGTAAAAAAACAAATGGAATAAATGTAAAATTTTTTTCAAATCCTTGTTGTTTATATAAATGATTTGTTTGTGCTTGCTCTCTTATAAGTAATAAATTTAATGCAAAAACTGAGTTTTCCATTGATCTCCCAATTCACCAGGTACATAAATTAATGCCGGATTTTATTTGAAAATAAATAGACAGAGAGACAGACGCTTCCTCAAACGAGTTATGTACAAAACCATCCTGAAATCACTTCCTCTCTTTCAGAATCCAGGACACGACGTTTGATATGATGAAGGACTACGAATACGATCATGCATGTGTGTATGTGGCTACATGAGGCAACATATCCTTTAGCCAGTAACATATAATTAGGACAGATATATTTTGAAATAATGAACAGACATTCTAAAAAATAGTTGATTGCTTAGAAATAAACAAAAATGCTCTCGAAAACACACAAAAATAATCACAAAACAAAAACGAAAATCACATAAATATACCATTTCAGAAACAAACATGAAATACACAAAACAAAAATCTATTAGAATCAATTAGTCTTAAAAACAAATATGAATATACTCCGCTGACTTGGTGAATAAATATGAATTTATTTGTTGAATAAAATATACTAAACTCTAATAAACTTAAATAAGATGTTGTGACGCCATGGTACATTTTTACATCATGATTATATTTAATTTATGACAGTTAGTCGCGGGGCAGAAGAGATTGTTAGAGTTTACCATTAAACTACTTTTTTTACGTTTTCACTTCGGGTAGAAAATTGTCTTTATAGAAAATGGTATTTTAGGACATTGGATAACTAGACAAATTAGCTCTCTCTCGACGAAAACTAAAAAAAACAGCAAATCATGGTCTGGAGAATGTGAAAGTTGCCACTTGTTATTTTCAAAACTTTTATTTTTTTATAGACTGGATAAATATCAAAACTCAGTTTATTCGTCTTGCCAATATTAATGCATATTAATGAATATTCTTGGAATAAATAAAACTGTCATGTGTCAATCGTTGAAATGACTCATTTATCGAACGTAAGTTTGAGTGAGAGTTCCCAGTTACTGCCATCTTTGGAACTAAAGCAGACGGTAGACGGCGTTCAACCAGTATCCTCATGAGTTATTCGATAGAATTAATGTCGATTTAGCATTATATAAATAAACTTGTCGATTTAGCATTATATAAATAAACTTGTATTATATACAAGTTTTTATCATGAAAACTAATAGTAGAATTTGTTTGGAAATTCGTAAGCCAATGACATCCTATTTTCACTCATACATTCGATTCCAGACGAAGACATAAACAATGAATTCGTTGTTAATTAACACGTAAGTCTTTTGTTATAAGAATCGATACGTCCTAACTATAACTGATATACGCTTCTAGTTTGTTTTGTGATGTCGGCAGATGATTGAATTTTGTCCTAGAGCAATCGGATAATCTTTGCAAGTCTTAGAAATATATCTTAAAGGCGCGGTAGTCCACCCCCTGATGTCCTGCGTGAAGGCCTGTAATGACTTGAAGGCGAAGTTCCTCTGGGATGAGCAGACGTAGGCATCCTTGTCCATAAGTGTAGACTATCAGGTCTTCTACCATAGATAACCTCTCCCTAACTGAGTAGAACTGACGTAGGCAGGTCAACTCTTGTGCCTTCTCTGGGCGCCAGTCATTTGCTGCCACTTTAGCTACCAACATCTGGTATACAGGGTCATTAGAGGCTGCTACTTTGACCCTCTCCTCGTCAAGTATGAGGCATTCTTGCTCAAGGGCAGTGGCTGAATCAGCGACATGTGCGGCAGTCATATTCCTCTTCAAGTTCAGAGTCCTTGTCATCTGGTTCGCAACGGAGAGCTTCTGTACAGATAAACTGCTGCTCATTTTTTTTTATTGTTTTCCATGATTCAATAAATATTTGATAATCTGTGTGCTGATCTTGACTTGACGTAATGCAGTGAATTTGGACCAATAAACAAGTTAACTAAGCATTCATGACAGAAGTGAAAATTAAATTTATCATAACTGTGAAAACAGTGCCTCTCAGAATTATAGTAATGTTCATTTGTTCTTGGTCGCGAATCATATACCAATGTAGTAAGTTTTATGTAATGCTATCCAATTGTATGTCTATATAGATAGGAGAGGAATTCTGTCCTGATGCCTCGAATTCTTCGTTTGTTTATGAGGAAGAAGAGTGCCAATTAAGATGGGAAGCTGAGGTTCGTTGATAACTTCGAGGAAAACAAGTAGACATAAGGGAACTGGATACAAAGGAAGGACGCTTCTATCATAATGAAAGCCAGACTGAATATGTTGAACTTAGGGGACCGCCTCAGTGGGGTGTTATCGAAACATTGCCGGGAGCAATTATGTTTTGCTACCCATTTATAAGTCACCTAATGGAAAGTTACTACAAAAAGTTTCAAAAATTTCTATCCATTCGATTTTTTTATATTAATTTTTTTCCCGATTTTTAGATGCATTGCTTTAAAAGCCTAAGGCTTCCTTAGTTTTTAACTAAATTTTAATAACTAAAGCAATTAATACTCACAAAGAGTTGCTCTATCTAATGAATTGAGAAAGATAAAAAAAAAAATCATTGATATAAAAAAATTATTTTTTTTATTTAATTACTAAATTCAAAAATTCATAAAAAATAGAAATTGGAATAATTTGGAAATTCTTCCAATTATTTCGATGTAGAATTTATCAAGGATTTCAATGATATTTGAATTTTGAAAATAGGACAACAAATAAAAAAGCCTTAGGGTTTTAAAGCGACCCATATACTGAAAAACATAGTTTTGAGATATCGCGTGCTAAAGTTTGCGTAATGAAATTCTCAGTGAAAACCGCATAGGCATCAATACAAAAATTTACTTAAACTTGATTTTCTTATTTTAACAGCATAGTTCTATGGTATCTGGTCCTTCCACTTTAAAAAGTGATATTAAACCCCCCAAGGGGGTGGGTATCATGAGGCACGACCCCACTCATTGTCGCCAGCTAGGCCTGGGAGGTGATGAATGCACATGCTTCATCTTGGTGTTCTTTCTTGTTATCTTTTTTTTCAACCTTTCTCTAGCTAATGTACGCTTTCTTGACTGCTTCTTCCTTGGCATTTTGATGAATAGACAAGAAAAAACGGACTTAGATATAAAGAGTACTTGACAACTTCGGCTCAGAAGTGAAGTATGTAATTACATCGAAGGTATGCGGGTTACTGATGTGTTTGTGCAGCTGCTCCTCCTACGGAGTCCTGCTTCTCCGCTTCAGAAAGCGTAGGATGGGAAAAATGTCGTACACGAAATATGATTACCCATGGAAAATTTATGTAAAACGCAACGGAACGAAAGGATATTTTTCGTGATATTTTCATTGCAGATACTTTCACAAAAAAATCATTTTTGACCCACTTACAGGTTAGCTAGAGCACTAATATTTTACGTCTGGCTGTGGCACACATCAATGTTACCAGAAATGAGTAAAACTCGATTTCGCCCACCGACCTCAAAATTGTCGTATTTCAGGCCTCCCCAACTGAGGCGGTCCCCTTAAAGGTTAATAACTTCCGGGGTAAATTTAAGGACGAGGTCTGTGAAATATGCAGAGTGGAGGAGGAAGACACCACCGAATATTTATTCGTGTGTAAATCAACAACAAATCATGATAATCTTCTTCTTCTTCTTCCCAGCTTGTTCCCATTTTTATACGGGGTCGCCGTTTCGGATGAGCCGTTTCCATCTATTTCTATCTTGCGCTTCTGCCTCATCAATTCCCTTCTCATGTAAGTCTCCTCTCACACAGTCCTTCCATCTCTTTCTTGGTCTCCCTCTTCTTCTTCTTCCTTGCACCTCCACTCCCATAGTATGTCTCCCAGCGTGGTCCTCATCTCTCCTCAACAGGTGTCCATACCATCTCAGCCTCCCCTCCTGCACTTTCTTTGATACTTCCACCACCTTAGTTGACCCCTTATGTAGTCATTTCTGATCCTATCCACTCTTGTTACCCCAGACATCCACCTAAGCATTCTCATTTCTGCCACATCCATCTTCTTCTGCTCTGCTTTTCTCATGCTTGCTGTTTCCGTACCATACAGCATTGCTGTTCTTACCACCGTCTTGTGAAATTTTCCTTTTAACCTAAGCGGCACTCTTTTGTCACAAAGAACTCCCGAGGCCGCTCTCCAGTTGTTCCAGCCTGCCTGTACCCGATGTTTTACTTCTTCTTCCATACTTCCTCCAGCGTTAACAACAGATCATGATAATAATACTTGCTAAATGAGCGCTTTCTAGGATATATCCAAGGTCGGTCATGTTCCAAGAAGCAAGACACTTCTAAGACTTTAGAATCCTTGACAAATGACAACAGCGTTCGAGCTCTGACGGGACATAATGTTTATAATGTTGATTTTGAATCTTCGGAGTTCTTTCGACTGTATCATCGTTCTGGACGGTAGACTTATCTTTATCGGGAATTTGCTAAGCGATTTTTTTTCATACCTCGGGAGCACTGTTGGAATATGCTCCGTTTTCGTCTGCTAAACGGAATGCAGACAACACACAACGGAGGTTCTTTTGCGACGGAAAATTTTCTCCGTCGCCCATACTTGTGTGCATAAAAAGCTGTAAATTACTTATTTAATAAAACTATATATAATTAGATAAATGTTCTTATTGCTCCTTTTGCTTGGAAAGCAAAATACAATTCATTTTATGGAAACTCTTGACGTGGAAGAAATTTGAAACAAGGTTTAACCCAGCTTCGACCGAGTGTCAACAAGGAGCTCGGTTACTATTTAGTTACACGCCAGTTAAGAGAGAGTTACATATTAACTTCCAGTTGAGAAGAGGTGAGTTTTCCATCATTGGTATTGCGCCAGTACGAAAATGTGGGTATTTGCATAAGTGTTATTATTCTAATTAAATAAATTGCTTGTGTTAGCGAATTATAAAGTTCCATTTTTTTTAATGGTTTAGGGGTAAACTAAAGTGAGGTCAGTATCAGGTTACAATATCGGTGAAATAGGTGCTTTGTAATTTTAATTTTAAAATGTGTATCGCATAGTATTCACCTTTTTCAAGTGCAGCAGCTAAAACTACCTCAATCCTGTGAGGACCTAATTCATAATGTGTATAACTTTTTTTGCCATAGTGCCAAAAGAAAATATGAATTCAAAGAACATCAGCTATTTTGTGAATTAAAGCCCCACCAAATGCTTCACCCTTGTGCTTCTAGGTGGTTATCCTTAAGCCCCGTCCACACGGTCGAACTTTGCCCGACAGACTTTGTTCGATGTGACGTCAGAAACGGGAAAATGTGACGTCAGAAGCGGAGAAATGTGGAGAAGGTTGTGACTTTTCCCGCCTCTGACGTCACATCGAACAACGTCTGACGGGCAAAGTTCGACCGTGTGGACGGGGCTTTAGAAAAAGCAGTAGATAGAGTAAAACAGTGCTGGGAGGCACTGCAACTTTATTTTGACAAAATCAGGTTTGAGGAAAATCTAACATCAGTGCAGGAAATGCAAAGAATGTTGCATGACAAATAAATTTTTGCATATCTAACTTTCCTTCAATGTGCATTGCCAAAACTTAACAGTATAAATGTCATATTTCAGTCACAAGGCCCAACCAATCATCTCCTAAACCTTAAGATTTATGAAGTGTATAAAACTTTTTTTAAACTACTTCTGTTATTCAGAGGCAATAGCGAAGGTTGTTAGTTTGAATGACATAGATCCATCAAACACCTCAAATCATAAACCAATAAACCAAACTTACCTTGGGATGGCTATGATTGACTTGTTCAGTAAGCCTCAGTATCAGGAGGGTGAAACAATATCCATAATTAGAAATAGGTGCAGAATTTTCCTCACCGAGGCATGCATGCAAATTAGGAAACGGTTTGACTTAAACTGCAAACTCTGGAAATCTGTGTCCTAATTACATCCAAAGAATATCTTGGACAACAGCCTAAGAAGAACAGTTCCATCCCTAAATGATCTCATAAAAGAAGTTCCTAGTATTGCTAACAATTATGACATCCAAAAGCTTGATGACCAATGGCGGGACATCCCTTGGCACACATTTCCAGAGGAGATTAAGATTAAGGAATTGCAGAAAGATGCTGAAGCTTTTTATAAATGTTTAATCACCATTGAAGATGAATTTGGGGATTCAAAATACGAATACCTTGGAAATTTTGCATTGGAAGTGCTTTCACTTCCGTGCTCGAATGCCGATGCTGAGCATGGAAAGCAAGAAATTCATTAAAACTAGAAAGTATAAGATCTTTGATTCATTTGAAGGACAGCTACAAAATGAACGAAAAAATTTGAGCCAACAAAGGGAATGCTAATGTGTGTAAAAAAAAATAGTTGTTTTAGAATTAAGAGTTATAGTTTATAAATTGTTGTTCTATTATTGCATATGAGTGTGGTTTTGTTATTGGCCTATTTGCATATTGTATATAGTTATTCAATAAATTGTAAATTGCTTGAAATTTTAGTTTTTATTAGATCAGTGAATACATTAGTGTCTGCTAGAATTCTCTGTCTGGAACCGTTATTTTTGTTTCGTGAACAAGCAAAGAAAACGGATGGAGAATTGGAAACGGAGCTTTGTCCAGCGCTGCTCGGGAGTTTAATTCCTCCGTAATTCATCGTATCGTAATAGGTCCTGTTGTGGAGTTTTTACGGATCGTTTATCACCCACTAGAGTAGTACAGTTGGCTTTGGCGCTTGAGATTTCCATTGATTGTCACTTCGCTGGTCAAGTTGGACTCAACCCCGGGCTTCTGCAAGGGAACACTGGAACTTCACTATATTATTGCCAATGCTGTGTAAACTGCCCAAATCTACGAGAAATATTAAAGCTCTGCAGAGCTCTTGAGCGTTCTCTCTTCCAGGATGTTTTTGTTCGAGTTTTGACTTTTGAGGTCATTGCTAACTGTCAACCTTCAAGCCTGGTAAAGCTGCTCTTTATCAACAGGTAAGAAGTAGGAGGTATTTTTTCAGGTCAAGTTTCTTTGTCATAAGTTTACTTTAATATTTTGTCATTTTTAATTTGTCATGAATTCGAATTTTTTTTTTTTTATTTGTAATGCATTTTAAATTTGTCATAATTTACTTTTAAGTTCTGTAATTTTAAAATTTTAACCTTTAAATGTTTGAAATTTGCTTATCTTTTTTTGTTATTCACTTTATTTGTTGTAAATTTAATGCATCATTATCGTAAATTTACTTTAATATAAGGTTTCAACTTCATAAATTTAAACTTTTAAATTATATACCGTTCTTGAATCTCTTCAGTTCTAGTCTCCATCCATTATTTCTTGTCTGGTTTTCGTTTAATGTAAATAGGTTACTATCTACTTTTGTTTTGCCTTTCAGTATTTTAAATGTTTCTATTAGTTGTCCTCACAATCGTCGCGTTTCTAAGCCATACATATTCAGGCTCTCTAGTCGTCTTCGGTAATCTATTTGCCTGATGGATGGAATTAACTTTGTGGCTCTTGCTTGTGCTCCTTCTAATCTATTTTTGTCTTTTCTTAGTGTTGGTGACCTATACTGTACTGCATATTGAAGATGGGGCCTAACTATTGATGTGTAGAGCTGCAGCACTGTTTCCTTGTTTCTGTATTTGAACTGCCTCTTTATGTATCCCACCATACTCTGTTTTTTTCCATCTGTCCATCCGCCTGTGGTGTTTGCGTATGGTAACACTGCGTCCCGGGCTTTAGACAGTTACATTCAGCTTACATTCAACGATTATAATAATATCCTATTTCGAATATTAACGGTGTAATTCGCATACAGTAAATTATTAAAACACTTTTCAGTTGCAAATGTACACCCAGATATCCTTTTATTTACCTAAAACATACACATAGCGTAACTATCTAAAGCCAGGGACGCAGTGTTACCATACAAAAACACCACAGGCGGATGGACAGTTGAAAAAAAACAGAGTATAGTTTCTGTGACTTCTCTGCTTTTATGCTCTGTTTTGTGGATTTTAAGTCCTTGGTAATAATGACTCCAAGGTCCTCCTTTTGTTCTACACTACTTGTGTTATTCCCAAGTAGCATGTAGCCGGCATGAAGTTGTTTGTTCCTATTTATAACACTTTACACTTATCTATGTTAAAAGAGAGAGAGAGAGAGAGAGAGAGAGAGAGAGAGAGAGAGAGAGAGAGTTATAAATGACGGGGCGTTGGGTGGTGGTGGTGGAAGTGGGGTTGGGGGTTCAGAGGTTTGGTGGGGTAGCGTTATTTCGGCCTGTTAAAATATTGCGCGTCGGCGTTGCCATGGCGACGAAGGTGACTTCAACTCTCTATAGGTAGTGATCCTAAATTGTTTTTCTTTGACTATACTAATTTCTTCCTCTGTTCTGAAGTATTTAAGCAGGTTATGTATTGATGAGAATTTCTATTGGTTATATCAGTTATAATGAGGGAGGTGACTGGAGTCTTCGGAAAAAAATATATATATTAAATAGAAAAAAGGTGAATAACAGGCATCGACTTAGAAAATATTTATATGTATTTGTTAATAAAATGGAGCAAGTACAATACACTTTTGATAGCATATTCATTACATATTTTATTTTAGTTAACATGTTATACAATGACGTATATTATGATGAACAGACTTAGACCTAAGAAATATTCACATATAAAAAAAGAGAGAGAGAGAAAAAAAGAGAAAAAACTCAGTCATCTTCATCCCAGCGGAAGAATGGCGACTGAATCGAGCGTAGGCCTATACGTATATATATAGAAACTCTGCCGGCCTCGACGAAGGTATTCCTATGCAAGTGTGATTTGCTACAACTACTGAAGAAGACACTTGGCGGCGGCTTCTTCTTCTGCTGCTGCTGCTGCTGCTGCTGCTGCTCCCGCTGGCACAGCAGTCAATGTTTTGGGCCAAGAAATGATAAAACCTGCCATTTGGCACATTAATTAATTGTCCGTCTTGGGAATTACAAAACAACCACATTCATTAAAAACACTTTTCGATGATTAAGTCCTCCACTTTTTCCCACCTAAATGTACGACGATCATCTTTGCATTCATAATGTATAGACCGCATTCCTTGTGGAATTGAATATATTTATCGTAGAGGCAGAATATGTGTGCTACATGTATTATTTATATAAACATACATCCTCTATAGTCATATATATCTTTGAAATCACGGAAAAGACCCCTTCTTCAATAAATGAATATCTAAAGGAATCTGTCTAATGATTTTTCTAAGGAAATAATATCAGTTCACTGTACATGTTTATAGTCTGAGACCAGAACAAGACGTATATATATATAGAGGTTCAACTAGGTCACAGAGATGCTATATAGAGTACATAGTATCTTTGTTAGGTTACTAGAGGATCAAGCCTTGAGTTTGGCATCGTCTGTCTATCAACCGAATTCTGTGGGCGGATCTCTTTGTCGTCGCAGAGATCCGACGAGATGTTATCCTTATTATCTGGATCAGGTTTAGCTTTTTTAAATCATCCGCTGGAATATCTTCCTCTTCAGCTGCATCGAAATGGTAGTCCGCCATTTTCTCTTCAAGGTTCGACAAGGAATCGTCCTGTTGACGCTCATCCTTTGCAGACTCCAGATGATATAACAACTCGAATCGGTAGAAACGCCGAATGGATTCATATCTATCTAACGGGGTCGTCAGGCGATGCAGCAGTTATTCGCTGGTTAGAAAGTTAGACACAAAATATATAGAAATTCGCTTGGACCAGCCAGACAAGTATCAATAATATTGGTTAAGAATTATATACAAATCTGTATTTACAATCTCTCTCGGCGTCCGGGATTCGATGTGAAGGTCACAAGAGAAGCGCCAATTCTAGACACCCGTTCGAGATGTCATTGGAGCTATTTTGCTACGTATAATATATACAGGAAGCATGACGTCCTCCCTGACAGCCTTCATAATCGAGGTCAGTGACATCAAATGTACAAATGATCAAGTTCTGAGGAATTATGGCAGAAGTCTCAGCTATGGAGACTGGGAAGTATGTACTACTACTATGGAGAGAGAAGGAATTCAACTAGGGAGGCCGGAGTGTCACGCGGGGCAGTATGGAATTGATCGCTTAGGAGCGTCGTCAGTTGTTTTTCTGAAATACCTACGATATCATTTTAAGGAAACCGAAACAAGTCGCCTTCAACTCAGTCGTATTCCAGCTCCCGAGTCGCACTTCTGTCATAGATTATAATTATGTATGAATAATGAGATTATTTCAAGACAAGATTTTAAAACTTGAGAGAGAGAGAGAGAGAGAGAGAGAGAGAGAGAGAGAGAGAGAGAGAGAGAGAGAGAGAGAGAGAGAGAGAGAGAGAGAGAGGCGTTACATTTGCGTTTCACAGTGACGTCACATCCAGGACGTTGAAACGATATTCTGTGCACAGATGACAGAATCGTTAATGGCAGAGGAGTTATATCTCGTGACCGTCAACGAATCGCTACTACGCACCAGCCTGTACGTAGTATACACAGAGTCAAGTACTGAGTGAGAGTTAGGCCTATAAGTGCGCTTTCTCACTCCACTATATCTGTATCTGTAGAGGACATAATGAGTATGGAGGTGGAAGACCTCACACGGGCATCCCTCGAATAAGAAGAGCATAGTTTAACCTATGTCCTGGTCTTACGAGGGGGGTGGGGGGTGTTCGCAACAACAACAAAAGGATGCAAATAAATAAATATTTGGAAAAAAAGAAGCTGACTTGAGCAAAACATATAGTAGTCTTTTCTCTCTCTTATAGAAGAAGAAATAATAATTCTGCGACCCATTTCACCCGAGGGAGGAGACTAAGAACAGAACTGGATGAAAGCGTCGGTTGTCTATTGCCTTCTCTCAGTGGACGAAAAGCTCCCTCAGAGATTTGTTATTCTTCTTCTTCTTCTTCTTCTTCTTCGTCTTTAACTTCTTCCAAGATCGGCAAGAACTCAAGGAGGACGACGACGACGACGCTTCGGGAACAACCCAGAGGAAGAAGAAAAAGTGAGTATAACTCTTCGTAATCAAAGTTCCTGCTTTCCTCATCTGGTATTGGCTCTTGAGGGCTCATACATCAAAACATTCCACTTATCGTGACATTCCAGACCAGCTCAAAGTCTGATTCAACGAATTCATTCCGGAAGACCGTTGCACATATATCCCCTCGTCACAAATAGAGCCGACGTCGATCGAATCTCGGTCTCACGTCAGTTTGGGAGCTATTTGGAACTTGACGTCTTGAACTCTCAAGAAGCCGCTGATGGCGCTAACGACGAAGTCCACCCAGAACTAGCACCCTTCATGATATATATGATCCCCATTTCTCAACCAACACAGCGCCAGGAGCTTTAAATTAGACTCATATAACAATAGTTAACGTAACAACAATTAGGAGCCAACCACCCCCCGCCCTCCGCAGATCTCGCGTCGCTAATAGTACTATCTTCCTTAAAACTAGCGTTCTGTTCATAGTGTCAGTAATGGCCTATATATAATGGTCCTGGATGACATGAAGGCAATCCCACCGGTGGCCCTATTCCCGCGAGAGAGAGAGAGAGAGAGAGAGAGAGAGAGAGAGAGAGAGCCATCTGGGGAGCCATCTGGAGGTGAATTGAGGAAAGAGCTTCAAGAGAAGAAGCTTCTGGAGGCAGCTCTGCTGGAAGCCGCCTTCGAGTGGTGGTCGCTCATGTCGCTCAGGGAGTCTGTGTCCTGTGGAAGTGGATTAGAACGATTAGTGGGCTTCGTTGATCACAAACAAAGTCATGACTCCTGTTGACAACAAGGAGTTACAGGACGTATATATATATATGTATATATATATATATATATATATATATATATATATATATATATATACCTTTTTCTTTATATATATATATATATATATATAATATATATATATATATATATATATTGGTGTGTATATGGTGTGTACCGTATAGTTTGTGTGTACTTGTATTATTCTTAAGAAGACAGACTAGTGAAGGAATTAATGCACGACTGGTCAGTCACAGAGCATTTATTTATATAATTAGTTCCTTATCATCAAAAATAAAAAAAAACTTAATTTTGAAACTCATCTAATTAAAGCAATTCTATTAAACAAAGACTTTTTTCTACAACGAACTATATAGAAGCATAGACTGTGTCATACATCATCATCATTATATTCATTTTGGTATTTTATTCCCAGAACATCACTGTAAAGGAGACATTACTGAGGCCAGCCAGGTGTTGAAAGAAAACGACACTGACTTGTTTCATTCGTAAGTCATGCAGCATCCCGTCCGTTAGTACTACTACAACTGTGAGATGAAAACGGTTGATTATACAGCAACGGTCGAAGGAAGGAAGGAAGGTGTCCGGGAATCATCTCGATCGCAACGAGACAGAGACTTGAGAAAGAAGAAGAAGAAGAAGAAGAAGAAGAAGAAGAAGAAGAAGAAGAAGAAGAAGAAGAAGAAGAGAGACATGCGCAAGGGTACGAATCCACACGAAAGGACAGGAAAACAAAAGAGCGACGACGACAGAAAGGGCAAGTAGAGAAAGGGAGACTGTCGTCTCTAGAATGATGAGGAGAAATCGAGATAATGAATGATTGATAGATGAAGAAAATGAAATGAAAGAACCGCCTTAAGATCTGCTCTCCAAGACGCCAAAGTGATATATCAAAGAAGCCAGGGGGTTGGGGGGAGTAGTAATGCCATGGTGAAAGAAAAGTCAGTCTTCATAAGAAACGTAAGATAAGGGCACAGGCAGGAAAGATGCAAGAATCACAAGATCAGGAAAATGAAAGGGTCTCAAGATCTGACCTCGAAGGTCCCAGGAAGGAGATGCTATTACCGAAAGAAAGAGACATTTATTGTCACACTGATAAGAAAAGGAGAAAAGGAGTTAATTGTCTGGTTTTAGATCAGGAGAGCGAAAGAGTCGTAAGATCTGATCTGGAAGAAGCCTGGAGAGGGCTGCCGTGCCAAGGTAATGAGTATACACCACCAAGCATCTCTTGTAGGAGGAGGAGAAGGAGGAGGAGGAGGAAGAGGTCTGTGGAGGAGGAGGGTCACTTACACGAACCGGGCGGTAGAGTTCTGTCTGTGGGTAAACGACAGTCGAGCCGCCGTCTCTTTCAGCCATCGTCTGGTGCTCCTACGTGGTAAGGATAAAGCGTGAGTGAGGAGGACGTCCTCGACAAAGAGAGAGAGAGAGAGAGAGAGAGAGAGAGAGAGAGAGAGAGGCGATTGTGACATTTTACAAGGGAAGGGGGAGTGGGGGGCGGGGGAACTCCCTTCGCAGCTTGGAGAAACGAGGGAGCCAAGACAAGACTCCTTCCACCTCGTGAGAAGTGATTCTCAGCACTTCCGTCCAAGCAGCAGCAGCGAGAGATATGAGAAGTGGAAGTTTGGCTTTGACAGTGGACGAGTTGATGAATAATTATAGTCTGGATTCTGTCCCTTCACGGGAATATCGTCTATAATAATTCTACAAGTCTTTCTCAGTTTAAATCATTCTTTATTGTAGTGGTTATGTATTCATGACATCTTGAGGCAGTATTTCATATTGACTGGACGCTCTACTTTACCTCTGGTGACATTATCATCTTCATGAACATAAATAACATAACCTCAATGTCTCAGGTGTTTGGGGGAAGGGCTAATTTGCTTGTAACTGAGGAATGACGAAACTTAACTCTTTTCTCAGCAGGAAAACCCACTTTCACCAGAACCATAGCAATGGACTGTGTTCTTTCGTCGAAATCAAAAGTGATTGTGGCTGAATAGATCTATCATTTAACTACTAACTGAAAGCAATATGCGCGCTAAAAAAAAAAAAAAAAAAAAAAAAAACTGGGCAAGGAAGCATTTCAAACGGAAACTTGAAAAAGAAGCACTAAAATATCAATATTATTTCATACCATGCAGACATGCGTTCAAGAATTCCTTTATAAGACATTTCAAAGAGGAACAATTTTATTTTTATTTTTTTAATTTATATTTTTGGTGCAATTTGCCTGCTCAGATCTAAGAGGCATCAGCAGCTGTGCTTTAAGGAAGAATCTGCGTTTAATAAGAATTCATTACACAGGCACAAAGTCGTCACGATGGCTAAATATATTTAAGAGCAATGTCACAAGGTTCGCCTTCCTGGCATCCTTCCTCTGGCATCGTGCCACCAAACTTTGCATCAGATTGATCGATGTTTATAGATTGGTGCAAAATCGAGGGAGGTCAAACTTGGCACTCGGTAGTTAATAATAATAATCTTTCTGTACTGGTGGAAAAATCAGGTCTGTCAAACTGTCTACTACTTTGCCCTTTGCTTCTGTATTGTTGCAAAACTGAGGCCTGCTAAACTTTGCACCAAGGAGCTAATATTTGTTTAACATTGTGTTGAATTAAGGTTCTGGTTCTTCAGTGTTTGGACCATTTCTCTTCATACCGATGCATATGAAATAAATTTTTCTGCCGATATAAATTGCTGGATGCAAAGTTTGGTCTCAAGATGCCAAAAGGTGCCTTCAAACATGTCTCAAATGGCGCAGTTTCAAGTCACTAGTTGTCTAATCGTACTTAGCGATAGATTCTTCAGGGCAGCCACTATAGTAGTGTAGGAAAGATGCTGAAATGAATGACTGGTTTAGGAGCAGAAATATGTTTCAGTTTGTTTAAATGGTGATTTGATCTATTTCTAGGTTTTGCAGGAATCTTATCTAAGTTTAGGATTGAATACCAAGCTTTGAATATTTAACATTTCATGATCATATAATCTCTCTCTCTCTCTCTCTCTCTCTCTCTCTCTCTCTCTCCTCTCTCTCTCTTTGTTTCATTGAATTTCATTGTATTATTATTTTCATTTTCCTACATAGGTTATATGTATTCTTCAAGAGTATCCAGTCTCTCTCTCTCTCTCTCTCTCTCTCTCTCTCTCTCTCTCTCTCTCTTCTCTCTCTCTCTCTCATTGTGTGTGTGTACTTGCACATGTTTAGTAAAGGTTATAATACTTGTCTTGACTTTAATGTGAAATCTTTTTAAGGCTGCCAAACTCACTCTCTCTCTCTCTCTCTCTCTCTCTCTCTCTCTCAACTTACATCTGATATATGTTGCGAAGAGAGGGCTTTTGACGAATAGAAACTCTCAGCTCCCATCGTCCGAATGGGTGGTCGAACTGTGGTTTCGTCATACGAACGAGCCTCGCTCATCGTTCTGAAAAAGAAATAAATCATAATAATAATAATAATAATAATAATAATAATAATAATAATAATAATAATAATGATAATAATAATAATAAGCCGTTTCACTCATTTTACTGTACCTCTGTTCATAATCTTTCTTCCATCTTGCTATCCACCTTCTCACATTTATTGTGCAAATGCCCTGAGGTTTTCCTCCTTTGACCTTTTTCAGAGACCTTTTGACCATCAATTTCCGTCTGAGCGCTGAATGACCTCATATGTCTAGTGCTTACCTCTCTCCATCTCTGAAGGAGAAGCTGACGCCGAATTCCGAGTTAAAGTCATGGCTGCTCCCGTGATGCAGCCTGTCGGACGATCTGGACCTGATGGACCCTGGAGGAAGTTGATGGTGGAGGAAGCTGTCATTGAGATGTTCCCTGGAGTGGGACCTGGAGCGGTTGATCCTGTTGGTGCTGCCGTGGATAGAGGCGGTCTTCAGGCTCTCTCTCCTGCTCGTGTGTCCCTGGTGCTTCGGCGGGAGAGTGGCCGAAGCCTGCTCGAGGAGATCTACGAACGCCTGCTGGGAGTTGGCCAGGTCAGATCTGGCGTCGGCTCCGATCATGACCCTTGGTTCGCCGTTCTCGCCTCGGCTGACCACGGATGGACGGCGAGGTGCCGGGCCCTTGACGCGCGGTATCAGCTATGGAAGGAAATTGATCAGTGCTTTAATTGTGTTTTTGAGCGAGCATCTTATTATGGTTTAACAACTGTAGACCTCACAGCTATGGCAAATACATACTACCTTTATAATTGCCAATAAGAGTCTTTTCCAAGAGTTTAACCACATAAAAAGATCTGTGGTGCTTAGGATGTTCTTATGAACACAGAAGAAGGCGTGTTCACTGTCACTAATCCTCTCTCTTTCCCACACACACACACACATATACGTACATGCATACACTTTCTTACAGCTGGCTTGCTTCCCCTAACTAGGAGTCATCATCAGAAAACAATGACCAAAATCTATAAACTTTATGAATTTTGATTAAACTGCTTTTGTATCGAAACAATAGACCAGCTAAGTCCTAAAAAATGTATGTACAATTGAGCACATGATTGCACAAGTGGCTTACCAGGACACTGCTCATACGTAAGGGAGGCGTCAGTATAACAAGTGCTAGAGCACACTCATGTGCTTCTCATTGATAAGACTACCAGCCACCTTAGATTGAAACACTCAACAAGCACTTACTAGTTTGCATGCTAGAAAGGAAAGTACTGTGTATGTCTGTCAAGTATTTAGCTACAATCAGTTAAGCATGCACTCCTCTAAAGACATAACTAACAGTATGATACTACATTAGTCTACCAAGCATTCAAACTTACTTATCCATTGCAAGGCACTGTTGCACTTCCAAAGAAACGTGAAAACGAGCCTATATAAGTTGTTGCCACAAGAGCGTGAAAAAGTAGATACAGCAGTCTAAGGATACATCATACACTCACATTATGGGGCTATGTCCCTCTACATATGTAGTGATCAGGCACAATCAGGCAGACTCATTAGCTTGATACGTAGCCATAACAAAGAATTGTATTAGTCTACCAAACAGTCAAGCATGAGCCTCCAAGAATACATACCAGCAGACTGGCCAGTGTTAGTGTCAAGCCCATCCTCAGCTGCATGAATACACATGTATACAATGAAAGATACATACACTCACCACGGGGGGTAGGGTGGTATGCACCCCTACAGATCTATCCTCTGAAAAAGAGTTGTTGGACTGCCGGCTCTCGTTCATCTCCGAGCGAGTAGGCCGCATGGGTCGGTCTGGCTTCTCAGGATGTTTTGGGCCCTGTAAAATTAGGTATGATTACTAGTTGATGGATTCACCAATTAGTTCATTGTGAAAGCCAAGAGGATAGAGAGCACCTTAGTAATACCACCATCTAAGTGACGTCTACAGACAATACAAAGCAGGGAGGGAGGAAAGAGCAAACCAGCTATTCAAGAGAGGTGATGGATGAACCTGCCTCTTGAAAGACAGATGGAAGGTTACAGAAACCTGAAATTACAGAAACAGGGAGAAAATTCCAGTGCAGCCTGGTGGATCAATAGCCAAAGCACAAAAATTGAGTGATTGCTTTCCTACAGAGTAAGCATTAGATGTGGCAGCTTTGGTTGTGGGTATATGATAGGATAATTTTTGGAAATGAAAAATGCTTAATACAACATGATCTAAAATTCCGAAAGACTGAAGATGAGTTTTAGAATTATCCTAGGGCTGTAACTGTGCAAAGCAAAACCATGTTAAGGTCTGATAAGGCGCCTAATTCTGTAAACAATCTGTACTGGTTATTGAAGATGCACATGATAACTGGCTAAGATGGCGTAGGGCAGTGTTGTCTGTTGGTGTTAGTAACAGTCTGTTGGGTTGAGATGAAGCCTTAAAGCTGATGATATAATTGCACATGTGAGTAATTGTCAAGTCTGAGGCAAATGCAACATGTTTTTACTTAGTATATAAAAGCTGAAGGGCAAAACCTGTCTATTTGTTTGGATGATGATATAGGCAGGGGTCGGTTTGTGTTCTCTGAAGTGCCCAACTTTTGAAGTGAGATGTACCAGTAAGTACTACTAGGTTGAGGTAGGTTAGACAACCACCAGAGACCTAAATTAGTTCCCAGAGCAAAAAGTTCTGCCCTTATCATCCTGTAATCTCTTACTGCTACAGTAGAATGGTTCTTAACCATAGACAGTACTGTCGCTGGTTGTGTGCCATCATCTTAAGCTTTGCAACAAGATAAAAGAAAAAATAAGCTACCTGGTGTAATGTTTGGCACCAAATTACTAATAGGCTCTACACAAATAGCATGGAACGCTGCTAACCAAGAA
This sequence comes from Macrobrachium nipponense, assembly GCF_015104395.2. Taxonomy (NCBI): domain Eukaryota; kingdom Metazoa; phylum Arthropoda; class Malacostraca; order Decapoda; family Palaemonidae; genus Macrobrachium; species Macrobrachium nipponense. The sequence continues at coordinate 8,187,941 of NC_087224.1, forward strand.
AGATGTGCCGTGAATCCGAGGATGGTCCATGGAACTCTCTGAAGAAGTCTCGTGTATCATTGCCCGTCGGTCTAGAGTGCTTGCCATACCCGTTCCTCTTGCCCTCAAGAATGTAGGTGCACCAACCACCTGTGAAACAGGCATATGAGGACTCTGTATGGTATAAATGCTCTTAATCCAATAAATGTGTCAATTCTCAGTTTTTCTTATAGTGGCAATATTGTTTTGATACTAATCACTTTGTAGACCAGTCCTATTTAGTAACAAATTTTTAGTTCATTTTTTGTCAGTCAGTCAGTAATCTCCACTAAAATCCATCTCACAGGATCGGAGGGCAATTGCATTTGCCATTTCGGAAAACTTAACAAGATCTGTAGACAAGTATTAATTATACTTCAAGAAAATGCTCTGAACAGATCTAAGTATATCATTACCCAAATGAGACTCACTTCAGCTGGAGTACCTTCCATTCATGTGACTGAAGAAGCCATAAAATTGCATAAGTTAAGAGTTCACTGACCTGACGAAGTGAATTAGCACTTCTTCTTGACCTGAGACAACAGAGAACAAGACACAGGAACAGAAGAAGAACCAACAGCGAACCGATGGTCACCAGGGCGATCAACATCACTGAAAAAATAATGAGAGTGGAGATCAGTCACAAAGATATACATAGCTTCAGCTAGTTAGATTAATTATATTGTGTGTAAATGATGATATTTTTGCCTTTATAAATAAGGAACGCTGCAAGAAATAAAAAAACAATCATTAACATTTAGTAAAATTGTTTGTCCTAATTATGCAGATCAAGGAACTAATAGGACACATAAGGACTGTTGTTGTACAGTAAATTAAGTAATACACATATTGAAAATTTTTGATATTCGTGGTTTGTTGAATTATTATGAGATTTAATCCACTTTCAGATGATGAAATCATATTTCTTAAAAAGGAAGCCTTACCTCGAAGGTTTATTTGACATTTTTCTCCGCTGAACCACTGTGAACATCGGCAACCTTTGGTTCCATCTACTTTGGTGATGCATTCCCCTTGGTAGTTACAGAAGGAGCATTGCTCAGTCTGGACTGCAAAGAAAATAAAAAAAATTAGTATTATAAGGATGTGACAAATGTTTTCCTGTAACCAGCCAAAGAAGAGATATCATGAAGAGATTCAAAACTCGGGAAGCATTCGAATTAGGATTTAAGCTACATACCAGCACATTCTCTTCCTGGCATGTCGCCCATGTCCTTAAAGCCATCTCTGCAGATGCAGAGGAACGAACCCGCTGTGTTGGAACAGTGAGCATTGTGGGAGCAGTCGTTGTGGTCCTCGTGGGAGCATTCGTCAAAGTCCTGCGAGGCCAAGACTGCCACTTCTCTATTGGCGAAGATTTCGCTGTCTCCTAGAGAATAGTTGCTTGCCTTCAGGGAGGATTCGAGCGTCTTTTGTAACATCCACTCGGTAATCAGCTTTTCCTCTTCGTCCTCTTCTGGCCTCATTAACTCTACCTTGATCTCAGCAACGACTCCTCGTTCCTGAAGAAGTAAGATCTAAGCTGTTAATATATAGAGGTGTATATATGAATTCACTATGCTCTGGAATAACTTACACGCACGGGCAATAATAAATGATAATTACATCTGTCCTGGTCAGTGTTAGAGCCTGGGCCTTTTGTTTAGATACAACGATAAACAGTCTGCTTTTACCATTGAATGAAATTGTTTTACTAGGGCTGCTTAGCTTTTAATCCTTTCAGTTACTGCATTGTCATTTATCTAGAGTGTTTACAAGTGTAAGTTTACAAAAACATAAACTTGTTGTAATGGTCTTCTTTCACTTTAGTACTTGCTATTTCTCCATATGGAATGTTGGGAATTCTTTTTTAAAAATCTACATATAGTATATGCAAGTAGCTAACAACAGTACATACCGTGGGGTGACCAGAAGCAGGTATAGCCATATCTCTTGTATCAGTGAATTTGGTGACTGTGGCAGAGCGGTAATGTGGTCCAAGCTGTGATGCCATCAGGGCTCCATCCAGCCCATGAATGGTTATGTCAGCGAGGTCTTGAGTAATTGGATGTGAGATGTTATGAAGGACAGGATCAAACACTAACCGACCATCGCTCATTCCATCCAAAAGAAGTTGGATGTTGTAAGCAACAGATGCTGTGGGAAAAACTCAGGTTAATGATGTTTTGGTTTCTCTTCTACAAACTGACGTCAAACTATTAGCAAGAGTAATCAAACGAGATATAAAAACTGATTTTCTTCAATGAGGAACAGAGATTAATAGTATAAAAGACTTACGTTTGCAAGAGTCATATCCATTTCTTCTGGAATATCCAGCACGACAGACGCAAGAGTGAACTCCCCTGATAAGTTTGCAGACTTCTTGACGGGTTGCAGAGCACTGAGGATTACATTTTGAAATAGGGGCACGTACAGGTCCTCCTACATTTATTTCCTGATCTGGACTTTGGCTTTCAATGACACGACTGATTTCATTGTCCTCAGCAATACCAAGACTGGCTTCATTAAGGACTACTTCAGCACTTCCTGGTAGGTGAAGATCCTCCTCCTCAACTGGGCGCGGGTCAAGTGGGAATGATGGATAATTGGCAGGATCAAATGGTGATCCAGGTGGGTATGTTGTGGGATCATCCTCATGGAAATTATTGTTAAGTTTTGGTACATGTCCATCAACTGTTGCAGATACGTAGTTGACACTGGTAGATGTACCAACAATAGTTGTAACAATAGTTCGCAGTGGCAGAGTACTAAGAATTACTTGTGTTAAAGTAGAAGTAAGGCCTCTTGTGAATATGATGTCAGTATGAGTAGCAGTGATGATCCTTGCCGATGTTTCTACACGAGTGATGACTCGTGTGGAGATACCACTTGGACCACTGACAAAAGATGTCAGATCGCCCCCTAGTGGTTCATTGTTTTGTGCTGGTCTTGTGAATAATGATCCAAATATTGTTGTGGCTCCAGATAAGACAGTTGAGGATCCCCTGACAACAGTTGTGCGACCGTTGTTAGTACTTTGACCAATCAAAACAGTTTCAGAACCTGTTAAACTAGTTCCTTCTAACCCTGGTGGAGGCTGAGGTCTAGTATCATCATTTCCCCCCGAAATTATGCCAACACCAACTGTGGACTGAAGAACAAACTCTCCTTTAACTGGAGAAACAATTACTGGTTGCTCTGGGCGATATTCATCAATTGACTGAGCTTGTATAACCTGTGTCCGCACAATTCTGTTATCTCCCTCAATACTAACAATGGTCTGAGGCCCAATCCTTGATGGCTGGGGCATTTTTGGTGAGGGTCTATTAAATATAATATCTGGATGTGAGTTAAAAGAACCTATTTGATCCTGAAGGTGTGCTGTTGCTACCTCAGAAGTGACAATTCCATTGTTACTGTGTGATGGCACACGAATCGGTATAGGAACAGGTCTTGTTTCTTCAATCAAAACTGGTTGACTAGGCTGTAAAACAACAGTAGTACGATCTTCATCTGTTACAGATGCTGGTTGACCAGGAGGTGGGAGATCCTTGATATCAACACCTCCAAAGAAGATGGTTTGAGAACCAGAAATCACAGAAACTCGAGTTGGTCCAAAAGATTCCTCTGTCATAGCCGTGAAGCCTGCTTGAGTACTTGGCGGATGGAATGTAGGGCCAAAGCGCTCCATGTCTTTCACATCAGTGGGAACAGATACACTAAGCACATTTGGACGAGGTAGGTCAGGGAAAATGCTGGCAAAGTTAATAACAGGTTCTTGAGTTGAGGTAGGTCGAGAGGGGAACCTAGGCTGACCTTGAACAACAGATGATGGCCTCCTTAGAGGAATGAACACATGCTCTGCGCCTTCAGTTTGGTCTAGTGAACTGCTGAGAGAAGCTCCTACTCCACCTACTGGAATTAGCAAAGGTTCTCTTTGGGCTGCAATAATAGTATTGGATGGTCGAAGAGGAGTGCTAACCTTTCTACGATTTTCATCAGATTTTCCACTTGCCAGTTGACTGTTGAGGTTATTTCGTAAAATTCCAGCAACTGCAGTCAACATGGGGCCAAGATCAATATTTAATCCATTTTCATTGGAACCAGTAATGCTAACTCCATCCAGGCCACCAGAACCATCAGAAGATTCTGTTGAAGGAGCAAGAGCTGGGGCAGCATTTGATGAAACAGCACCACTGCTGCCCTCAGATACAACACCAGCAGCAGGAATAACACCTGCAGCAGGTACTGGGATAACTGCAGGCCGGACGGTGAGAGGAGTTTCAGATCCTGTATCAAGGTCATCACCACCATCTGAACCTTCTGGCCCTAGTGTTGTCATTTCTCCTGTTGCTGTCAGAATGGCTGAGGAATCGAGAACTTCTGAGGTTACGATAGGTGAAGGATTTACTGCAAAGGATACAGAAGGTGAAGCCAAGAAAGAAGATTTAAGAGATGCTAAGAAAGCCGAGTCAAAGATAACCACTGTCTGGCCACTCAAAATGGATGTTGAGGCTTCATCAGTTGGTCGGACAAGTAAAGTTGCTGATGTCGTTGAGTCACTGACAACTAAAGTTCCTGATGCCTTGTCACCTTCCTCAACTAAAACTGTTGCTTGCACACCTTCACTGTCTTCAGGTTTAGAGAGAGCTGTAGACTGAGAAGCCAAGAAAGAACTTTTCAATGAAGAAAGGTAAGAAGGATCTAACTGGATAGATGATCCGAGCCCAGGAGTTAAGAAGCCTGTGGTTGTTACTCCAATAAATGCTGTGCTGGACAATGTTGGATTAATAAGAAGGGAAGCTGGGATGGCTGTTGTTGTAATAACAGAGGTAAGCACCTTTGTTTGAGTTTCCACTCTTGAATTTACAACACCACCAGCCAATGTGGTGTAATGTGTAAAGGTGGCAAAGAATGTACGGAACTGCTTATATACATTATCTCCTACCTTCATGTATGATAATGTTTGGGGCTCTGTAGCAAATTCACCAGTTGAAGTCACTTGTCCACTGAGGTATGAGCTTTTCAGGGACATGAGTTCTTCAGAACTTAGGGCAGACGTCAAGGGCTCTGTAAGCACATTAGATGAGACCTCAATTCTTGAAGCAGTGATTGTTTCACTGCCTTCAAGAATAGTTGTGAGATAAGTGAGAGTTGTGTAAATTGTTTTTGTTGCATAGAGGATGAGATCCTCTTCATCCAAGCTGACTGATGCTGGTTGAAGTGAGGGGCCAGTAGTGAGGGTGAAGCCTCCTAAACCAAGAGATTGAGTGCCAGTTATGTAAGTGGTTTCAGTTATCACTTCAGATGAAACAACCGTGTCTGTACTAACAACAGTTGTATCTCCACTGAGAGCCGTGTTATAATAGGTCAGTGTTGTAAAGTAAGTCTTGGTTAGGATAGATGAATATGTGGGCTGTATAGTTGCTCTTTGAACAGATGGGGCCTCTGTGATGACAACCTGAGTAAGAACCTCTTCAGAAGTGACTATCCTTTCGTCGACAGTCTGTGTAAACGTGTGAGTTGTATAATATGTCTGGGTATCAAAGATAACCTGCAAAGGCAAAAAAAGATATGTTTATATTAATAAATATAATTACAATAATTAAATGCAGATTACATTACTTTCTCTCATATTCTCTCTTCATTATGTTCTTTTATCATAACGTATTTCTGCCTATATATTCACAAAGTCAGCTGTTGATTTATATCTCAAGTACTATATACTTAATCTAGTGATACAATCATTACCTTACAATCAAAAGATGCATGCGCTTAGGTGCACTCAAACTAAGATAGAATTAAACTGAGTTACTGCAGATTACTGAGGAAGCAAAAAAAAGTCATACACAGTAAAATAAACAAGTATAAAATTATTAATAAAAAAAATATGCATACAACAATCTCCCTCACCTCAGTGCGTTCAATAAAGTTTCCGTTATCAGGAATTGGCACCGTCACTATATTCTCGACTGTCTGCTTGCTTGTGATTACAAAAGGCTTGTTGGCAGCGAGCAGCGTGTTGTAGTATGTGTAAGTGGTGAAGTATGTGTTGGTCTGGTGGAGTCCATCATCACCACCAGTAACTTGAGTTACCTGGTAAAAAGGGAAGTGGTTCAGATCATAATGATATTAGTTTTGGCATAATATACCCTTAAAATTCATTCTGATGCATCATTTTACTTGACAGCTCATGAATAAGTGTTGTGGCCCCAGGTTCTATCTATTTTATCTACCTTGATTATATCCTAGATTTCAACATCCAAGGCAAAATAAATCTTCAGCAAATGGTGCATAAAGTCTTGCCATCTTCCCCTGTATCTAATACATTAATCTTATTTAGAACGATTTACAGTGAGTTAGGATTGGAGATTCCTCCTAGACAGAAAAGTTAAATAAACATATATACACGATTTCATCTCTGAAAGCTAAAAAGTGGAGGCAATGTTATGAATCAGTGTCTTTTTCTCTCCTGTGACTGTCTAAGTGCCGTTGTGCATTCCGAGTGCTCGCAGAGGCTACAGTAAGGTCATTACTCTGTTAGTGATTAGGAAGTGCTTTGTCTACTGAGTGATTCTTTTATTTGTTTAGTCTACTAATAGGTTAGAAAAGTACGCAGATGAAGAATCAATTCAAGAAGGTGAATGTAATTGCTGTGAAACTTTACTGCTGCATTCCTGTAGTGAACAACCTCAAACATCAGTTTCTTTATGTTTCCCCAACTGCAGAAAAATAAATCTGACGTTGTTCAAGAATTTAATTCTCCCATCAGATTAGGTTGAGTAAGTTAGCAATTTATGTATTTGTTGAATTATTGATTTGTTTATAGGTGGGGGTTTCAACATTTTTTGAGTGCTTTACTACTAGATGTGATAGGCCACACCCATGGAAAACAAAAGCAGTCGAACCGTGATGTGCAATGGACTGATCTCAAAATTTAGAGATCTCTCAGGGAGAGTAAATTCACTCCAGATGTTTAAAAGGTATCCTTTAACACAGAGTAATGGCATCAGTCATGGTGACAAAAGTGCAGGCTACTGAAAAGGTATGATTTTGACTTCCAATCATTTTTTACCTCTGCTGTGACACTTGGTGTGTAAGGATGCATGAGGCGACCTAGGTCGTAAGTCACATAATTAGCCTTTGTCACAAAACGGGTCATGTCTCCTGAACCAACCAGTCTAGTCAGGTAAGTCGTAGTTGTTAGATAATGTCTAATGAGATATGAAAATACTTTTGTCATGTTTACATGCTGCAAATTCTCAGGCCACAACAGTCTCCTAGATTTGCGACTCAGTTCCTCCATTTCTTCCAAAACATTTTCTTTCAGTACAAAAGAGACCTTATTGTCAAGAGATTTGGGAACCTCATCAGAATATTTTGAAGCACTTTTTCTAGAGAGGAGCATCTCCGAGCGTCTTGTGGCAGGAAGAGATCTCTGTGTTCCACTGAGCGCGGCATTGTGAAGTGGACTCATCTTATCGCTCCAGTCAGGTTTTTGACCTGAGGGACCTTGTATAGTATCACTTTTAGTTCTATCTTCTGGATTCCGTGTCTGGACTGGGGGTGTATGATTATGTGGACTATGCAGTCCAGAAAAGTCGTCGGAACGAGATCGACCTCTAAATGAATTATAATCAGTCTTCTTGGTTTTGGAGAACACAGGACCAACTTTCACCTGTCAGTATGGGTTAGTAAAGAGTCGTGAAAGTCATGTCACATGGTAAATAGCTGCAGATAAAGAAAGCGTTCATTACAGTTGTCTGTCTGTGAATAAGTATAATCTACATACGTGGAAATTAGGTGAAGGCTTGTTCTAATTTGAGGTTAAGTATGAGAGTTGACGGTTAGTCTCGTTTTAAATAACTAAGAAGTAGTACATGTTCATGTACTTGAGAGTTGTTATGCTAAAGTTGGTATGTTTTTAAAACATAGGTGAATTAGTAGCACGCCGAGGTCATCCTTCAACTGTGAAAATAACTGATCTAATGATTTTAGATACTCTTCATTCCCTCAACATTATCTTTCATCGTCCATACATCGTTACGGAGTAAAATTAAACAGTAAAACAAAGTAGAAGTATGGTAAAGAACATTTGAGACTAAAACCTCAATACTGATGATTAACAAACAACTGCACATATTGAATAGGCACCTGTTGAAATATGTTACTCAAACATTAATGCTTACATACATACAAACATATATATGTGAACAAAGTTACAGCCACGGAGGAATATTGAAACAGTTGAGATGGTAAGTACTTTCGTCTTATTACCAAGACATGGTCACAGCAACTAGAAATATACAGAGACAAGGGCATATATATATATATATATATATATATATATATATATATATATATATATATATATATATATATATGTATGTATATATATATATATATATATATATATATATATTATATATATATATATATATATATGTATGTATAAGTATATATATATATGTATATGACTGGTAAAAGTGTTCTGTAACAACAGAATTCCATCTAATAAAAGGAGCCCATAAAAACACCAAAATGTAGAGAGAAAAGTACTATATTTCAGAGACTGCTGTCTCTCTCTTCAGGTATATGAATGAGAAAAGTTTACAGAAAAGGTGGTATTTATACCAAGAGATTCGTCCACAAGAAAGCCAATTTAGGTCACCCCCGCTGATAATCTTCCTTTAATCTTCTTAAGCGTTGGTTGAATGAACACTGCGTCGACGATGTCCGATGTCCAATTCCCTTTTGAGATGTTCATTACCTGCTTCTCTTTTTTATTAAGGCCGATTCCATCATTTGACTCTTGTACCGGCAGTTGCTGCTATAAATTACACGTGACATATTCCAGTTTATTCTATGGTTATGTTCATTTATATGATTGAAAATAGCCGAGTTCTGTTGTCCATACCTAACTGACCGTTTGTGTTGTATTAATCTCTGGGGAAGTGATTTACCTGTAAATCCGATGTAAGATTGGTCACAGTCCTGGCATGGGATCTCATATACCCCAGAGTCTTTGGGCGATGTCTTTTGTTGGACGTTAATCAGGGATTTGGCTAAGGTATTTGGGTAGGTAAATGCAAAAGGGTTGGATTTCCCAAGGGTGTGAGTTACTCTCTTAATCGTCTCCAGGTGGGGAATTTTTATTTTATTGTTGGGTGTGTCTCTGGTCTTGTCTTTAGGGGGTCGGTAGAAAATTACGTTTGCTTTTTGAATTGCTTTCTCAATTATATGGTCAACCAGCTCCTTAGCGACAAAAATACTTGCGAAAAACTGACGAAAAATCCCCTCCAGAACGTTCCCACAGAATTTTTTCGGAAAGTAAGATTAATTGGCCAAGACAAAAAGAGTATTGAACTATTAGAGAAATTTAAAGTAATTAATCCTAAATTACCCTACTTTTATGGTCTTCCCAAAACTCACAAAGACAATCTTCCATTCAGACCCATCGTTTCATGCGCCGGAGCTTTCAATTACAAAATTTCTAAATGGTTAGCTGGCCTCCTTTCTCCTTTTTAGGCACTTTTTCTCCCAGTCACATCAAACATTCGGAAGACTTTTGTCACAAATTCAGAGAAGCACATATACCACTTCACAACATAAAACTTTTAAGTCTTGACGTAGACTCCCTATTCACAAAAGTACCAGTACAGGACGTTCTTCAGTTTTTAAGGGAAAAATTATCCCCCTATTCAGATCATTTCCCTTTGGCACTTGACAAAATAATAAAGTTAGTTGAATTATGTGGCATCTAATAAACGTATTCATTCGGGGAATCATTCTACAAGCAAAAATTCGGGTGTAGTATGGGTAGTCCTTTAAGTCCTATTTTAGCCAATCTGTACATGGAATACTTTGAAACTACAGTAATAAATGCAATAAAACCCAAAAACATGCTGTGGATGAGATACGTGGATGACATACTAACATTTTGGGATAATAAGTGGGGTAATTTTAATGAATTCCTCTCAAAATTAAACGCATTAGTGCCCAGCATCAAATTTAAAGTTGAATGGGAAACAGACAACAAAATTCCTTTTCTTGATGTTTAATAATCAGAGACACGACAGAATACAAATTTACCATATACAGAAAACCAACGTTTCTCACTTTCATATATTCACTACTTTAGCTATCATGACAATACTATCAAGATAGGTCTAGCTAGCAACCTATTCTTAAGAGCCTTACGAATTTGTTCCCCAGATTTCCTGGAAAAAGAATTTGAACTAATTCGCAAGCAACTTTCATCTTTAAAGTATCCTGACCATATAATTGAGAAAGCAATTCAAAAAGCCAAACGTAATTTTCTACCGACCCCCTAAAGACAAGACCAGAGACACACCCAACAATAAAATAAAAATTCCCCACCTGGAGACGATTAAGAGAGTAACTCACACCCTTGGGAAATCCAACCCTTTTGCATTTACCTACCCAAATACCTTAGCCAAATCCCTGATTAACGTCCAACAAAAGACATCGCCCAAAGACTCTGGGGTATATGAGATCCCATGCCAGGACTGTGACCAATCTTACATCGGATTTACAGGTAAATCACTTCCCCAGAGATTAATACAACACAAACGGTCAGTTAGGTATGGACAACAGAACTCGGCTATTTTCAATCATATAAATGAACATAACCATAGAATAAACTGGAATATGTCACGTGTAATTTATAGCAGCAACTGCCGGTA